>NC_071424.1:7373071-7690521 GCF_017976375.1 Cuculus canorus
ACTCCAAATACATTGTTCATCACAAAAGCAAAGCTTGAGATACAATCTCTGTTTTCCTTAAATACCTGTTTTCCACACGGAAAATGAATTTCCAACATTCAGATCTTCATCACCTCACAGCCACGCTGGGGGTCCAATTAGGAAAACTGTTAGGAGGATTATCTGAGCTACAGGTACAAGCAGGTGCCTCCCATTACACCTTTCACAGACTCACCATGAAGACAAACCTGGTTTTGTTTGACCCAGCCAAGATCTTTGGCTGAGCAGTGGAGGATGCTAGTCAGTTCATCATGATTCAACTTTCCCAGTGGAAACTTGAGATGTTCTGGCAAACATCACTATGTTCTGAAGGAAATATTCAATTTGAGAACAAAACACATTTTTGCATTAAAAAAAACCCAAACCAGAAGCTTTCTTCTCCCACTGAGCAGCTCCTATGCAGAAGTCAATGTGCAGCACTTTCCTGGGAAAACCACACCAGGAGCTGCTCATGTTTGAGCCAGATTTTAGGAAGAGTTTAGCTTCCTTGTAGGCACCTCAGTCTGGATCTCGTAAGAAAGCAGCACCAGCAGTATCTGTCAAGACAAGGGCTCAGTTTTTGAGCCCCCAAGGTCTGTTCAGCCTGAAGGAGACTGAGTGGAGACCTCATCACGGTCTGCAGCTTCCTCACATGGGGAGAAGGAGGAGCAGGTGCTGAGATCTTCTCTCTGATGATCAATAATGGGACCTGAGGGAATGGTAGGAAGATGTACCAGGGGAGGGTTAGGTTGGACATTAGGAAAAGGCTCTTCACCCAGAGAAGGGAAGCAGTCACAATATTCCAGACAATATTCCAGAAACATTTGGCCAATGCCCTCAGACATCCGGTGTGAATGCTGGGGTTGTCCTGTACAGACACAGGAGCTGAACTCAATCCTTATGCGTCCTTTCCAACTCTGGGACATTCTGTAAGTCTGTGATTCTATGAAATATACTGAGCACTTAAAAACTAACCTAAGCGGAAAGAAGAACGTGGGTGTCTCTGATCCCAGATGGAATGGGAAGAATGAAACACAAGATATAGCTCCTGTGAAGTTGTTGTTATTTTTGCAAGACAAGTCAGAGAAGTCTTAATAGAATTTGACATTTCTACTCTGTGTCATTGTCACAATGGGGCCAGTGACCATGATTTTATAATATTGATAATAATTCAACAGAGGAAGGCCATGGATCTGTTGGAGTCCAGAGGAGGCCACAAAGGTGATCTGAGGGCTGGAGCACCTCCTGTATGAGGAGAGACTGAGGGAGCTGGGCTTGTTCAGCCTGAAGAACAAAGGCTCCTGTGAGACCTTAGAGCAGCTTCCAGTACTGAAAGGGGCTCCAGGAAAGCTGGGGAGGGGCTCTGGATCAGGGAGTGCAGGGTAGGATGAGGGGAACAGTTTTCAGCTGAAAGAGGGGAGATTGAGATGAGATCTTGGGGAGAAATGTTTTCCTGTGAGGGTGGGGAGGCCCTGGCCCAGGTTGCCCAGAGCAGTGGTGGCTGCCCCATCCCTGGAGGGGTTCCAGGCCAGGTTGGATGGGGCTTGGAGCCCCTGATCCAGTGGGAGGTGTCCCTGCCCATGGCAGGGGGTGGGACTGTATGGGCTTTGAGGTCCCTTCCAGCCCAAACCAATCCACAGTTCTATGAATCTATGTTTTCACTGGCACTTCCCACATAGCGAAAGCACAAAGCACCCACAACAGGCTAGAAAACCCTTTCTGAAGTAGAATTTTTCCACAAAAGTATTTCACAGCGTGGGAACTGCTCTGAGTAGAGGCAAGAGGAAAAGCCTGGCAAAAGGTACATTTTCCTAAATTCCCAGGTCAAAGGCATGTGAAACTGGCTGGGGCAGTAAAGCAGGATATGCTAGAGCAACCAAGAGACGCAGAGAATCAAGACCATTGTAAAGGATGGATTCATGGCTATTACAGATCTGTTTTCACTTTCTTTTGCTTGTCTCTTCTAAACTCTGGATCCTGAACCTACGAGATTATGTATTCCATTGCCGTTTAGAAAGAAGGTGGTACTGACCTCTGGTCATTCCTTTTGACTTCGCTGGCCCTATGACCTAGTTTTAGAGACTGGATCTGCTGCAGCTTCCTTCCCATTCCTGGACACTGCCTAACAAACCACTGCCTTTTTGATCATCCTGAGGACTGAGCTGACATCTTCATCAATCTGCCTGCACTGCTTCCATGAACCCTTTTCTCGTATGGTCATAACATCCATGCAGCCCACCGAGATTTGCACACAAGTCATAGTTTGTCCTTGGGTTTGTCAAAACTGCTTTTTGTCTGTTTTGTTCTCCTGGCAAAGCTCTGCCGTCTGGCAGAGGCACGGGTCCCTGTGATACTCTCCCAGACCTTGGTTTCCCCCTCCTTTTGCTCTGAAAATGCCCACCAAGCCTTCTTTCATTTTGTGTCTCCTAGCCAGTCATCAGTCCATAACAACTGAATTTCTTTAACTGAGTTTGATGGGGAACTTGCATTCTCAATGAATGATTTCAAGATGAGGAATATCTTAAGAGACTTTTTGGAAACTCAAGAACTAATTTCTGCTGGACCAGATGCCTGTTGGCAACTTCAATGAATGGTTTCCTCTTCTCAGACCCTCCTCTTTTGCTCTCCTACCCTATATACCCTTTATTATTTTACCTACTAATTCTGTTCCTTACTTGTAGCTCCACTCCACCTGATGGCCTTAAGGGTCTGTGACTGCCTGCATCACCCCTGAAGACTTCTCCAAAGCTGTTGTTGCATTTGTCCCCTTGCATTTTTCAGACAGTAGAACTGGTTTAAACAATGGGCTAAGTAGGATGGTTAGTAGTTGGTAATCTCAAATTCCAGTGTCTTTAGAAGCAGAGTGAGCATCATCTGGTTGTGACAATTTTTGTTATTCATCTTATTCTCTTGTTCTCAGATTCATCCACATGAAAAATGGCTTTAAGGGAAGCACCCACAGCCTGTTCTCAGGGAACAACAAAGAGAAATACTTAATTTGATGGTGATGGCCCTGTGTTTGAGCAGCTTTTCCTATCTCTGCCCCCTTTTGGCCCGTCACATTGCCTGCTTCTTGTGTATTGGAAGGAGTTTGCATTATTATTCGTGACTGCTGCCACACTGCAAAAGTAATTTGCTGTTAAATTTGGTCTGGCTCACTCACCCAATTTCCCAGTTACGTGAGGGGGAACAAGAAACTGGATCTCCTTGCACAATCTTTAGCCCTTTGGAATGAGGAGATAACATTATTAATTTCTGATTTTTGTTTCCATCAATAAGTCATCAGCAGTAATGTCATCCCAGTCACGATCTCATCAGGAAAGGTATTGGCATTAAACCAGCCTTGCATGAGTTAGGAAGCAAGTACTTGTCATGCCAATACAACACTTGGCTGTGGAGACACAATGCTTCTCCCCTCCACCCTCCCTTTGGGCAGATGACCACGCTGGTTCTGGGAGCCAGGTTTGGGTTCCTTTATCCTTTGTCAGAGCCAGCATGAAAGCACTTGGAGAACACCTCTGAGAGCCAGCCAGAGGGTTTGTACATCCCTCAGCTTTGCCACAGGTGCCCTCCCATTCTTTTTGTGTGCAAGTAGGATGGCTTATTTCCATCATACATCAAGGTTTTGGAAATCAGGTATGGCAGTTGTGAGAAAAGACATCCATTACTCTTGATCTTGAAAATTAGACTGCAGAGAATGTCTTCATGGAACTGCAACTCAGAGACATCTGAAGTTTGGCAAGAGAATCCTCAGAAGATAAAACAAAAAAGATCTTTTGGACCAGAGACAGACACTGTGAGTATTTGGTCACACTCTTTGGCCTCTCTAATGCTGTAGTTACCTTGCAAAATTTTAGTTATGTGTTTTAGAGATTTACAAATTCCTTTATAATAATGCACTTGGACACAGCGTTATTTTTTTTCACGGGACGTGAATCAACCTGAGCTGCTTATAAAATCAGCTCCAGAGTATTTGAGTTGTCACAAACTCATATGCCAAATTAGAGGGGTGAGATTCTGAAAGCTCTTCCATTGAATTCCAAGGCTGCTTCACCTCCCCAGAGGCAACAAAAATGAACATGAGAAATCACAGACTTGTACACACCAAAGACAGTTGCTAGGTTTTGGGGCTTTTCTTAGCTTCATTAGCTTTTATCACCAATTAATTAAAGACTTCATCAAATAATCTTCCCATTCCTGGGTTTATTAAAGACAGGGATGTTTGAGTCTTACCAACTCAGTTTAGATGCCTTCAATGCACATATCTACATCTGAACTAGATTTTGGATTCCCTTTACAGTCCCATAAAGAGAAACAAGTCCTTTTACCGTGTGATTCACACAGCCTATTTTAGGTATGCTTTTTAGGTGGAGATACGTCACACCCCGGCTGCTGAGGAAATACGTGACAGTTTTAAACAAGTTTTTATAGTTGTTCCATTCATAATACACACAGACCCTTCCCATCAGGTTATTGTTAAAGCAGATGTTTCTCGTTGTGCTGCAGGAGTAGTGGTAGTTCAGTTACAAACCTCTCAACCACAGCTTCCTCCCTACATAAACCATTTTTAGTGACCGATGTATATTGAATTCAAGAGAATTTGCAGCTATTGATGAGCTACCTGCAGCAGAGCCACACCTGACCATCTGGGATGGGAACACCAAGGCCGCTAGTGCACCATGACCGCAAAGCTCAACCACTGTTAACCTGCTTTGTTTCCAAATTATCATCTTTCATTTCACCATCTTGCATTTTGGCCTGTTGGGAAGATGGGAAAATCAGGCTTTGTATTAAAAGCATAAGCAAGCCAGCTCTGGTCCTGGAGAGCAGTTTTAAAACTTTGCCAGTGTAACCTGTTTAGGTCCCTCAGCCACCCTAAAGATGATTTTGCCTACTCATGGCTCACAGTCTTCAACCAGAGCAAGGTATCCATGTACATAGAATGGTAGAATCATACAATTGCTGGGGTTTGAAGGGACCTCAAAGCCCATCCAGTTCCACCCCCCTGCCATGGGCAGGGACACCTCCCACTGGATCAGGCTGCTCCAAGCCCCATCCAACCTGACCTTCAACACTTGCAGGGATGGGGCAGCCACCGTGACATTCAAGCAGGAGATTGCTTGCTCTGGGTAGGAGGCAGCTGTAAGCCCATAAACAGCAGTTCGGTCCAAGGTCTGAGCAAGCCATGTTTCTTAGGTCATTCAGGGATGACAAGCTGCTCACCATATTCTTTTTGACTGGCCTACCATGCTTGGGAACACCCAGAAGTGTATGATATATGCTGAACCCCGCAAGCATATTCAGGCTATAGAATTAGTGATGCCTCCTGCATCTTTAATAGCACAAGCTCCTCCTTTAGCTTATATTTTTGATGTATGCTTACATTTCCTACCTCCAAGGAACCAGAACAGTCTTTGTTTTACCCTGCTTGCACGACTTCCATAGCATTCTCCACTCATTTATCTGTGCAGCTACCTGAACTGACAAGTTGAGGTCTATCAATGATTTCACTCTCAGTTGCACTAAACTGCAAGGATTTCTCAGCTAGGTCAGACTGTGCACTGGGATTAGAGTTCCTTCTGGAAAAATCAAAGGAAGTCTTCAAAGCCCAGCCAGATTTTTATTGTTGGATGTCTCAGAGTCCATCAAAAGGAGACACAGTCTAGACAAAACACCTACAAACTGCACTCCCATCTAAAAATTTCACTGTTGTTTTTGTGGGGAGCCTTTCACAATTTTTGCTCAGATCAACCCAATAAATTACATCTTTGCTGCTTTGAGTGGTTTCATGAATCCCCATGAAGAGATATTTTAAAAAACACTCCCCTCCCTCTGATCTAGGTTAGTGCCCTTTCAGAGTGTCAAATCCAGGAAATACTGGATTCTGAGTGAACTCAGACAGCAGTTCTTCAGTTCAGGAGTTCTCCCTATTGGAGAACTCCTGGAGAGTCACTGAACACCTCATGGAAATCCTCCATACAGGAGACACTGAGAAATCTACACCACACCATGGCAGATAGGTACGCTGTCTCTATGAAGGCTCCATGACCTGAGGAACCCTCTCCAATAATGTTATACCTATGTGATAAATAATGAGATGTTTGTGTAGCCATGTGGAAAGTTTCCTATTCTCAGCTGTCAACAGCTGTGCCTGTGCATCCCTTAATGCCTTCTGTTCTGAGCACTAATTTAGTCTTTTCCCACCCCATAGACCTTATTTCCTTCTGGAAAACATACTCTGTTTCCAATTTTTTTTTTTTTTTTTTTTTTTTATTTCAGTGCTTGCTTCAGTGCAGAACCCTAAAGAGCCCTCATGGTGGGGACCCACAGCACAATCTGAGAGTGTCAGGTGGGGTCTTGGAGGTTCTTTCCCCCCTTTCCAGGTTCTTGTAAAGATGGAACAGCCTAGAGACATTTAAACCCATTGGAAATGGAGAAGGCAAACTGCAGGCTGCCTATACGAACCGTCACTGCCGAACAGGCACCAGGCTGTCTTTGTGGGGCCATGAGCTCCTGCACACAGGTAGACTTAATAGAATCATGGGGTGGGTCATCCGCCCCGAGCACGTGCATTAACCAGGGACCCACACTCTATAGCCAGAATGAGCGTAACATAAGCAAAAGAGATAAGCCCCACAGATAAAATCACACCTTGGAATAGCTCCAAGGATGAAACCACAGTAGTGACTTGTTCTGTTGTCCCCAGGATAAATCTGGATGAATCATAGAATTGTAGAATCATTTAGGTTGGAAGAGATCTTTGAGATCATAGAGTCCAACAGGATCTGTCCACTGCTAAACCAGAACCCTGAGCACCTCATCCACCCATCTTTTAAATCCCTTCAGGGATGGGGACTACACCACCTCCCTGGGCAGCCTCTGCCGGTGCCTGAGAACACTTTCGGTGAAGAACTTATTTCCTAATGTCCAATCTGAACTTCCCCTGATGCAGCTTGACACCATTCCTTCTTGTCCTATCACCTGTCACTTGGGAGAAGAGACCAGCACCCACCTCTCTACAAACTCCTCTTAAGTAGTTTTGGAGAGCAATGAGGTCTCCCCTCAGCCTCCTCTTCTCCAGGCTAAACAACCCCCGCTCTCTCAGCCGCCCCTCGCAAGACTTGTTCTCCAGCCTTTTCCCCAGCTTCGTCGCTCTTCTCTGGACACACTCCAGGACCTCAATGTCTTTCGTATAGTGAGGGGCCCATGAGATGGGGAATGAGACGGAAACACATTTATAAAGCAGATCCACTTGATCTTGAGGCTGCCAACGTACCGTGTTCCCTGTGGTTGACAGCTCTGCAGCCTCCGTGCTGTGCTGGCCCACAACAGCCATGGTTTGCAGGGCTTGTGACTCCCCCAACAGAGAACAGGACAGCCAGGCAGGCTCCAGCGCCGTGCAGGATAGGTGCAGGATGGCATGAGGGCAGAATTCCTGGGTGCACACTGTTAATAGCTGACCTCACTCTCCTGGGCACAGTGCCCTCCAGGAAGAGGAAACCAAGCTAGTCCTGAGCCATAGCACTCCGCGATGGCCACGTGTCGATGTTGGTCTGACTTCCTGCTGGCAAACCCCTCCCCAGACCCACAGGGCTGTGGTGTCCATCAGCTCACTCGTGTCTGTCCACCTCTGTCCGTCAGTGCTGACAGTGGGACAGTGCTTACCTCCATCCCACCAGATTCACAACAGGGCCTCTCTGGGCCACCCAGATGGGTGCAAGAGAGACAAGTGATTTAGATTGAGAAAACTCACAGGCAGCATTAAGACACTGATTTTTCGGGGCGAGGTGGGGTGGAACAGAAATGACTGCTGACAGATGGTGGAAGTTTGAGAGCTCATGTTTGGACGTCCCTGCTGATCGCTGTGCTGTGAACAGTGGAGTGATCCTCAAGCACAGTGTTTCTAATCCCCCCTTTTTTTGACAGGTGTGATCTAGTACAAATCCACTTGGCTGCAGTCCCTGGAAGCTGGTGGATGTGGAGGATCACGGAGCAGGCAAATGTCAAAGACTTGAAGAACAGTACCAGGAATTAGTAAATCACTGTAGACAATGCAGATGAGATGGGTTCATCTGTTTAGATCAGTCTCCACATTCTTGTAGGAGGCAGCAGAGCCAGAGGAATGCAGAGCCTGCACACATCAGTAATAACAAATTGTTCCATTGTGACAATGGGAAGGTTCATTAGTTCCAAGGAGTTTTTCAGCTATGGGGGTTTACCAGTGGCCAAGCTCCACGGGCAGGCCCAATGTTCCTCAATGATCTCCCAGACTGGGAAATCATAAGGAGAGCTTATGCAAACCTCTGGCTGCCACAGGCTGGACCAATGCCTCAGGAAAAAGAGTTGGTTTTGCTCAGATTCTCTTGGTGCTAGTGGCTTGGGCAGCAGACGGGGCTCCCACCCTACGCCTTCCCTGGTCCTGCTGGAAGGCGAAGCTGTGTGGGACAGCAAGAGGGGACAACAGGAGTGGGAGGCAGGACCCAGCTCTGAGGTAGTCTGTGCCTGATCCATACCCTGACCTGGAGAAGAGACTGTGGGCTTCTTCCTGGGGCTATGGTACAGTGTCCTCATATGCATAGTTGCCACATGCATGTCGTCTGGCTCTCCAGAGCCCTGTCTTTCACCTGCCCAGTGCTTGAGGGGCACAGCCACCCAGTACAGCCAGCAAGAGGGAGCCTGCAGGGGCCCTGAGCTGGAGAGAGCTACCAAGGACCCTTCCTACTGCAGTCAGGCTGCTCCTGTTGTTCACTCTCTCCTCCCCACAGCTCCAGGCAGGGCACTGACCTAGATGTTGCTCCACATGAAGGAGTGAGGACCCCCGACAACCACTTTTGCTCCCAGCTCCATGGCAGCTGCTGGATACAGGAATCTTTATCCGCTGACAGTGGATGCTGCTCCAGTGGAAAGCCCGGAATGCCAGCCCTGACCCCTCACTTTTTAGATACAGATCATCGAAGGGGTGACCCCAGTGCCTGTGGGCTGGTCTCCCGGGAGAAAGGCAGTGAAGTGCGTGGGCCACATCTGGAAATCAGCTGCCATGCGGGTGATTCAGTGGCACTCCCTCTGCTCTTGCACCAAAGCATCATCTGTCCTGTCCAGACAAGTTGCACCAGCATAAGCAATGTTGGAAAGCCAGCAATATCCCAAGATGACAATCCCTGAGAGGCCGGTGCTACCAGGATCCATCTGCTGGAAACAGCCCTTTCTCAGGGAACATGTGGCAGGCACCACTTAAGGAATTCAATGGGCAGAGCAATACACGTTTCCTGGCACAGAGAAGGCCAGCAAAGGGTAGGTGCAGAGACCACACTACAGCAGGCTCGCGGTTGATGAGGTCTACACCTCCTCCAGCACCACTACTCCAAGGTCCAGGGGCAAAGAGCTCTGCTCACAGCTGCTGTACGCAGAACGGGGAAGTCCCAGGTAGCACCTGGCCAAGGGAAGTTTAAATGCATTGCACCTCCATCCCTGCAGGTACCACTCTGCTGGTGGAGACAATGAAGGAGGGCACTCTGCTTTTCCCTGTACCTTTTCTCCCCATGAGCTCCTGCTACACAGGCCACAGTTGCCTCACTGGGTAAAGGTTCCTGTGGCCATTGCTCAGCCCTGATCTCCACAGAGGATCCTTTCCCAACAGCCTGGGATCTGCCTTTGAGCAGACAGCTTTCCTGGTCTCCATTCCCTGAGTGGACAGTGTATGTGCCCGACATCTCTAATAGCTCCACAGTGCAGGACCTTTGCCAAGCTCTGATTCTCCGCTGAGGAAGGGCTTCTGACAGACACCGTGTGGCTTTCAAGGTGACCTGCCAAGTGTGTCTGTCATAACGTGCTCCTCCATCGAGCCCATCTCTGACAAGGCTGACCTCAGCTGCTTTGAAAATTTGTAGTCAGTATCTGCTTGAGCTTTGGGGCACCTCCAGTGCACCATCCAGTGCACGTCAGTGCTACACCAGGGCAAAGAGAGGTCTCCTCTCAGGTCTTTTTGATGATGCATGGCTTGCATGTATAGCAACATACCACAGAATCATGGAATCATAGAACGTCCTGAATTGGAGGGGACCTGCAAAGATCATTGAGTCCAACTCCTGTCCCTGCACAGGGCACCTCAACATTCATACTGTGGGGCTGAGGGCCTTGGCCAAACGCTTCTGGATATTGTCAGGCTTGGCATTGTGACTACTTCCCCGGGAACTGTTCCAGGGCTCCACCACCCTCTGGGAGAAGAACCTTCTAATGTCCAACCTAATCCTCCCCTGGCACATCCTCCTACCATTCCCTCAGGTCCTGCCATTGGTTGCCAGGGAGAAGATCTCAGCACCTGCTCCTTCTCCCCTTGTGAGGAAGCTGCAGAGCATGATGAGGTCTCCCCTCAGCCTCCCCTTCGCCAGGCTGAACAGACCAAGTGATTTCAGCCACTCCTCATCTGGCTCTCCACTAAAGCCTTCACTAACTCTGTACACTCCTCTGGACACTCTCCAGCAGCTTCAGATGCTTTTTGTCCTGTGGTGCCTAAAACTGCACCCAGCACTCAAGGTGGGGCTGCACCAGCATGGAGCAGAGCAGTGTATCTGTCAGAGCTGTCTCTCCTGAAGGTTTTAATCTCACAACCAAGCAACCTGGAGCTTTGCTTCATGCTATGGAGTGAGGTGGTCTCAGCCTTGGAGGTGCACAGCTTATCCAAGACCTGGGCTTTGAAACAAGTAGCATTATGAATCATGGGTAGCAAACTCCTTCATTACAAACACAGGTCTGCCTCCTGCGCTAAGAGAAACTGCAGCTAGGACAGATCACCCCCTGCAAAGATAAATCAAAGTCACAGGATAACAAAAAGCCCTTCTAAGTCTTAGTGGGTCTGGTGGGAGTTCAAACTGTAGCACAGAAGGACAGCCCAAGGCACCTTTGAAACCTTCTGATGTCACCAAATCTTGACCTCAGACGCAAAACTTCCCAGGCATTCTCTCACATCTGCCAGGCAGAAGAATGTGATAATTAAGCATTAATTATTATCTGGACCTTTAGAAAAATCATGGTATGGATATGTCTTGCCCTAGAAGGCTTGTGCTGTAATCAGTTATGTCAGACTGAAGCCACAGGATATAAAAGATGCGCAGGTCCTTCTGTCTCCAAAAAGCTGTGAGTAACAGGGTTAGGGGGGAGATTACATAACTGACGAACAACAGTACAGGAATAACTGGATATAAAGTGAATAAATGTGATTTATCTACCAGAATTGGATTAATTTATCAAGATTTAGCAGAATCTTGTCCATAATAGCAGTAATCTACACCATGATCTACAAGATGAAGACCAACATTGGGTTTAAATAAAGGATGATTTTAATCTGTCTCTGGCCATGAATTCATGCTGTGATAACAGAATCTGGGAAAAGAGCCTCGACCAGCCTGCAAAAACCTATGAGAGAGAAGTACATGAGGGTAGATGCTGGAGGCTGCAAATTGATGGAAACGTGTACTTTTTCTGTCTGGGCTGGAGTTGATTTTCTTTGTAGCAACCATAGGGTGCTGTGTTTGGGGTCTGTGACTGTGCTGATAACACAATAGTGTTGTGCGCTAGCACATCTTGCTTCCGCTCCACCTCCACTAGGAGCAGGCTGCACCTGGGCAGGTTCAGACCGGACATTAGGAAAAACTTCTCTACAGACAGGGTTATCAAGCACTGGCAGAGGCTGCTCAGGAAGGTGGTGGAGCCCTCGTCCCTGGAGGAGTTTAAAAGATGGGTGGGTGAAGTGCTTAGGGATCTGGTTTAGTAGTGGACAGGAAGAGGTGGGCTCAATGATCTCAAAGGTCTTTTCCAGCCCAGGAATTCTGTGATTCTATGATTCTAAGCTAGGAGGGGACACAGGCAGGACATCTGAACTGGTCAAAAGGACATCCCATGCCGTATGGCATCACACTCAGCAATAAAAGCTATGGGGACAGGAGGAGGAAGGAGGAGCCTTTGAGTAATATCTTTCTTCCAAAGTAATCCCTATGCATGACGAAGCCCTGCTTTTCTGGAAGCAGCTCAGCACCTGCCTGCTGATGGGAAGTAGTGTGTGATTTCCTTGTTTTGCTGTGCTTGCATGCCTGGCTTTTCTTCACCTGTCAAACTGTCCTTACACTGACCCATCATTCTTGCCCCATTCCGCTGCGGAGAGGGAGCAAGTGGCTGGGCGGGTAGCGAGCTGCTGTTTGGGATCAGCCCCCAAGAGCTGTCATACAGGGACGCTCTCTGGGGTGATGCGCAGTCAGACCTTGTGTGTATGGCAGATCATTCAGCCTCTTGACCTGTTCCACCTTTCTTTTCTCTTATCAGCCTCCTGCGAAAGTCCCTAATCCTGCAAGGGAAGGGCCCACGAAGACAAAGGGAGAGACTCTGCTCCCCATGTACTTCACCAGGTAATATTTCCTGCTTTTACAGCCTCACGGATAGATTCAGACTTTACTTGTCCTGAAATACTTGAGTTTCCCAACTAATTTGTCACCCTCCTCCAGCCGTGGCTTTATTGGCCAGCATCATTCTGAGTTGGGATTTATCCTTCTTCTTTGAGCTGGTGGAGCAAGCCACCAGGCAGTGAGCTCAATAAATAATGTTCTCGTCCACATCCACCCCAAACCCTGGGCTAGAGGCAGCATTCTGCATCTCTTTGGAGGTAACAGGAATGGTCTCTGGAGAAGGCACTGTCCTAGGTGAAAGAGATGGATGAACTATTTGGATCCCAGGAAATCATTGCCTGAAGACCTTTGTTTCCTCTTGCAGGAAACTGTAATGAGTGAGGAGCAAAACTGAACAGTTCTTGACACTGTCAAATGGAGAAGTGCATTTTTATTGGAATTGAAAATTGCTGGTGGTTTTCAGCCATTTTTGGATGAAAATTATCTGTGTTTAGACCAAAGACTTCCCAAAATGAAACATTATGGCTGAAAGCTTTTGAAAAATGCCTTTGACTTCTGGCCTTTCCATAAGGAAATTCTGAAGACAGCAGAGGTGAAATCTCAGCCAGCAGAAACTGAGGATCTGGCCCAAGGGATTCATCTTGGTTATGGGGACACATGGCAGACAGGCTCCTGTCAATCTTGTCTCCTAAACTGACGCATCCCCTGCGGGCTGACTTCCCTTGCGGTACCGGTGCTGGAGCGAGTGATACAATCCGTTCATTTCTGAACCCCTTCCCAGGAAACAACTGATCCTGCCAGCATCCTGCCTACCGTAAACCAGAAAAGCTTGGGTCTCTATGGCTAGAGAGCATCCAAGACCTGCCTCCCAAGACAGTGCATGATTTATAGATTAAGAGACTCCAAGCATTTACGACAGCAGAGGGGGAGAGCTTCTGCACGGTGGTTGTAGCGGCTTGGGTTCTTGGCTGAAACTCACAGCCCAAGGTAAGAGATGAATACCAGCTGCATTTCTCACCATTCTCGCTGCCTTCTAAGGGCAATGAGACACCTGCAGGGATTTGGGCTGAGGTACTTTCCATCCCCGACTAGCAATGGCCTGGCAGGGGGCTGGGAGCTCCCTTGGTGGGACAGGTTGCATTTCAAAGATGCCAAGAGCTGACTCATCTTGGGGTGGTCTCTGCCATCCCCAGTATCTAGCGGGTTCCCATAAACTGCAACAGACTCTACGGTGTCACCAGGAAGCCACAAGACGTTAGAGCGTGACAGTTTTTGCCTTGTCTCATTCTCTGGTGGGTGGTCCCTGAGCACCAAGAAAAGTCTTTCTTCTGCTGTCAAGTGGGTAACGAGAGCATTCCTGCCTCCAGCACACATTGCTGCTGGAGAGCCTGTCTGCATGGTTCACACTGAAGCGGTGGTGAGTCACCATTGCTCCCTTGGCTCCAGACTCTGCTGGGAGAAAAGCTTCACTTATCAGTACCATTGGGAAAGAGCGAGGCAGGGCTGGGAAGGTGAACCCTCCTGCTGAGGAGCCAGACCTGGCTTGCGGGAGCTTAGCAATGGACAGACTTCTGTGGATGGACCTGACTCACCTCCCTCGATTCAGCCAGCCTTTGGTCTGTGGCCCCTGTGGTTTGGGTGGAAGACCTGCTCCTGCTTCTGCATGCCTGGTTTCACAAGGCATGGGGAGTAACAAGGCAGAGGCAATATTTCACCAAGAGAATACAAAGATTCCCAAGAAGCCAGCATGCGTGGGATGTGTTGGTCAGAAAACTTCGGCCATGGGGAAAACTCACAGGAAGAAGGTGAAGAAGAAGCACAACGGCAAAACTGGAGTCCGAGAGCCTGGCGTTCACAGAGCCGAGCAGAGACCTGCTCAGGGATGTACAAAGTGGTCCATAGGGCTTCTGCTTGACAGATGTGGGCACAGCTGCCTCAGGCCACTCACTAGAGACACACTGTGGTTTACAGCCCTTTCAAAGACTTTTGGCACACACCTTATCAGGGCAAATGTTTTTATAGATATATTCATGTGCCTGGCATGATCTCTGGCTCCATGGGTACCTCTGGTAGCTCAGGGTTGTTGAAAACCTGCCTGTCTTTGCTTAGGGGAGAGTTTTGCTTGACAGTTCTCAGCTACATGGCTGTGCCCAAGTCCCATTCTCAAAGCTCTGCTCTTCAGGTGAGATGTGGTTTGATGTGAACGTAGCATCTAGGATAAGCTTCTGGGCACCTCTTGAGAAAGATATTGCTTCTAAGGCTCTTGAGATGATTCTGGAGTCCATGTGGCTCTGGCTGGCACTCCAGATCCTTCTCTGCTCCTTGCAAGACCACCAGGCATAGTTATAATGCTAAGGTTTTAGGAGTCCTTCCTTGCAGGAGCTTTGAATTCCTCATTTTTATATTTGACAGAAAGAGCATCAGGTGAGAATCAGATCCTTTGCAAGAGTGCTGTAGCCAGCGGCACCCCTGAGGACCACCGGCCTCACATTAATCCCTGGCAGTTGTCCTGCTCCCTTATGGGAAGCGTCTGTCCAGAAGAAGCTGCCCTGCTGCCCACAGTGCTGGGCACTGACGTGCTGCCACAGAAACAGCAAGAGAGAGGCTTAAGGAGTCTGTGAAGGAGCCTGTGTGTGCTCTAGCCTTGCGAACGGAGTTAGTCACCATCCCACCTCACAGCCACAGGTGAAATGAAAGCTCATCCAGGATAAAACATGAAGGTGCCTACCAGTTCACACAACAGTGCAGGAGGATGGAGGCCTCGATGCTTGAAAGGAGCCTCTGGGTGCATCAGTGCAGTCAGTTCGATCTGCTCCCGGGATTGCTCTAGGGACCAGGTCCAACTGGGCACCTCTGGTTCCTGCTGGAGCTCAGCAGTTAGATTCCAGTGCCACATCTGATGTAGCATGTGCTAGCCAGAGCCAGCATTGCTACCCAGGAAAGGAGAAAGCCTTCTCTGGGGAGGGATCAAATTCTAGCAAAATAGTCCCTCCCATTTCTACCTGCCTCCTGTGCCTCTGGTTCAGCGAGACCGGCTGAGTGCAGAGGCAGGTCTCATAGCTGGTGGCCCCCAGAGCAGGAGAGCCAGAATCTTTGAAGTAAGCGGAAAAACCCAAGCTGATTTCGCTGGGGCTTTCAAAGTTGACACAAATCAGAGCAGGTCAAATCTGCCCCCACCTTCCCCAGGAGAGGCAGCTGGATCTCCATGCTAGGTTGAGACCTAATGCTTTGCAGAGACTATGACACAGGAGGAAATCATCATAGGATATGTCGTGGGGAGTCCCACTTCAGCGGCTGGTTTCACCTATGCCCCCCCTTGCTAATGAGATGTAAATGCAGAACAGGACAGGAGAAATTGGCTCTTGATCAGGGAGTGCAGGGATAGGACAAGGGGGAATGGTTTACAGCTGAGAGAGACGAGTTTGAGATGAGATCTTAAGAAGAAATGCTCTCCTGTGAGGATGGGGAGGCCCTGGCCCAGGTTGCCCAGAGCAGTGGTGGCTGCCCCATCCCTGGAGGGGTTCCAGGCCAGGTTGGATGGGGCTTGGAGCCCCTGATCCAGTGGGAGATGTCCCTGCCCATGGCAGGGGGTGGGACTGGATGGGCTGTGAGATCCCTTCCAAGCAAAACTATTCCATGATTCTGGAATCCTACGAAACAACTTGAGTCTGATGGCAAAGGCTGTGCAGAACCACAGACTGTATGAAGGATCCAAGCTGATCTCTTGTCTTTTTTGTGCTCTGATCTCACGCTGCTCTGCAGGAAATGTGATTGATGTGTGGAAAGAGAATGATGAGCACAGGATGGATCTGGCCAGATCTCTGCTGTAGTGCAGGAGGACCAAAACGCTCACTAGCTCTCCCTGCTGCTCTGCAACCCTGAGTGTCTGCTCCATTTTCCATCTCCACCTCTAAGCCCTGCCAAGAGTCACCAGTTCCTGCACTTCTCATACTGGACGGCTCAAGTGTCAGGGACTTAATTTGTGATGGCTATAATCCGCCTGGCAGCAGAGTCTCACAAAGAATGGTGAAAATGTCTGACGTCATTTTCTCTGCAAAAAGTGCTCTGGAATAGCTCTTCCTGGAGACACTCTTCTGACAGTCAGAGCAACTTGGGTTTGGGAAAGGTGTCTGCATACAGGACTTCTTCCATAAAAGCCCCAGAGGTGTCAGTCCAGGGGAGCCAGCCGGCTCTGCTCCCACCCTGTAGACAAAACCTAATTCCAGCCTGAAATTTCCTTAAGACACATCTCATATTTCAGGATCGTTTGGTACTTACTTTCATCTCCAATCCACATATTGCAGCCCTATAATAATAATAATAGTAATAATAATAGCAATAATAATAGCAATAATAATAATAATACCTTTCATATGTACATAGCACCTTTCATCCGAGGATCTAAGTCACAATTACAGCCCCACACATTCCTGGATATTACAGCCCTATAATTCTAACACTGCTCAGGTATCCAGACTTCAAAGGGAATGTGGATTTCCCCTCCAGCCCAGTCACAGTGCCCAACATGTTGGAGACGTTTCAAAGGTGTTTCGAAGGTGCCTGGGCAGTAGCCAGAAGCAGTCAGAAGAGCCAGAGGAGCTCTCTGAAGCCTAAAGAAGCCTTCATGGATTCTTTCCTCCCCTCTCCCAGCCTCTCTCTAATCTCCCTGGGAAGTCAGTGCAGCCCTGGGATGCAGCTGATGCACCCATGAGTCCTGTGTGTCCGTAAAACAGGGGGTGGAAAGGCAGAAAGAGAGTTGAAAGGAAAAACGAGTGACAGCACGAGGTCAGCCAGGTGACTTTCTGAGTTAGGCAGAACCCACAGCATTTTGGTCAAGAAAAAAAACTTCACAGAAAAAAAACTGTGTCCCACTGAAAGAACGGGGAGATGATGGGACACTTCATTGTAAGCTCTTTCTTTAAAGGGTTTAAAAATTCTCAGGTAACCCAAAAATCATAGAGTCATAGAATGGTTTGAGTTGGAAGGGACTTCAAAGCCCATCCAGTTCCACCCCCTGCCATGGGCAGGGACACCTCCCACTGGATCAGGGGCTCCAAGCCCCATCCAACCTGGCCTGGAACCCCTCCAGGGATGGGGCAGCCACCACTGTTCTGGGCAACCTGGGCCAGGGCCTCAGCGTGAAGAATTTCCTCCTTATGTCTATTCTAAATCTTCCCCTCTCCAATTTAAAGCCACTGCCCCTCATCCGACAAACCTTTGTAAAAAGTCCCTCCCCAGCTTTCTTGTAGCCCCTTTCAGCACTGAAGCTGCTCTAAGGTCTCCTCAGAGCCTTCTCTTCTCCAGGCTGAACAACCCCAACTCTCTCATCCTGTACTCGTATGGAAGGTGCTCCAGCCCTCAATCATCTTTGAAATGAAACGAAGGATTGCTTTTTAGGTCAAAGCAAAATGTTTCAGGGATACCCTGAGCCAAACGTGCTTTGTTTTGGTTTGGTTATTTTTAATTGCATGGGAAACCTGGGAAAAAAACCCAAACTGTTTGTTTAATGCAAGCCAATCTTCTCCTTCCTTATTTCTGGTTTAGCCAAAGAGCTGAAATCGCTGTTATTTACCCACACGCATTCAGGAAGAAGTATGCTAAAAGCAAGGTAGCTTCCTCTAGAAAACAGATTAGATGAAAGAATTGGGATTTACGGAAGCTCTGTCCGAGCTGCAGTTCAGCAGCTGGGCTCGTTTCCTCGGCAGAGCTCCCCAGAGCTGCCCACAAGACCCTGAACGGCTGCTGGATGCATCTCCCAAGGAGCATTTTGGTTGCTGCACTGACTTGTGGCTGCATCCGTAAGCAAGAAGCGATGAGGTCAGCAGACATGAAAGGCAGGCTACAAATCCGAGAGTTCAGTATTGCTTTCCCTCATGTTGTGGCTGAGCAAATGTAAAGCTCAAGAATTTTTTAATGAACTTTTAAAAGGTGTTTGAGCTCAAGAGGTCTAGACATGTGGTTGAAACGGGCTGAGAGGCTCCGGCTTTTCTCTAGCATTGTTTTAATCAGTTGATCTCAAAGCACTTTAGAGAAGTCATTAGTGCTTTAGAGATAGAGAGTCTGAGGAATGGGAAGAGGAGAGGGCTTGTTTGGGGCAAGCATAAGGCTGGGACAGAGATGGAGAACAGTCCAGGAAGCCAGAACTCATGGGGCGCCTGCCTGTTCCCAAAAGTCTGAGTCTTTGTGTCCCTCCATCTAGGACAGGCTTTCCACAAAGCATCTGCATGGTGGTCAGTGGAAAGTTATACCCTGGAAGAGGAGCAAGTCTACCTTGTGGTATCACCAGGTGAGCCAGAGCACCTCAAGGAGGAGTGGGGCAGTTATCACAGCGTGTGCTGGCTCAGCTCAGACACACCACACTAACCAGCATGGGCTGCAACATGTTTCCTCTCACCCTTCTTCAACAAATCAAGGCTTCCAGCATTCATGCTTTTGTCACTAATAAATCTTGTGCTGTCTTACACCACATGAAAGCACAAAAATACCTTAACCAACAGGCACTTCCATGCGCAGCTGCAGCTGCAAACACAACCTGCAGCACAAGAACCTGCTGGTTTGGCCCTGAGCTGAAGAGAAGTTGAAGACAGCGTGTATAGCAAAGCTGCCCCTGCACTCAATAAAGCCCTGGATGCACACACAAACCCGCTCTGTGCACCTCATTAATCTGGGGAACCTGCTACCAGGGGAAATTACTGCAACAACAGAAGTCTTTCCTGCACCTATAATCCAGGTCCTGTCTTTGTTGTGATAACTTCAGTTCTGCAAATGGAACACACCGACTCTAACAGGGTGTCCCTGTCCTTTGGTACCTGAGGCACATGAGGCAGACAACCTCCCTGTCCTGGGACAACAGCTGCGACAACAGCTAGGGGCAATATCTGGCAGCTCCCATGCTCCTGCGTACAGGGAGAACAGCCTTGCAGAGCAGCTGTGTGACTCTGCACCTCGTTCTTCCCTTGGGAAATGCTGATTGAGCAGCAGCAAAAGCCCTGTTTTCACGTCCACAGTCAGACTGACTCAGGATGCTCCTGGGAAGTCAAGGGAATGCACACGCATCTATCGCCTCTCTCAGCTCACAGAGACCCTGAGAAGGAGGTGGGCCTGCTGCCAAATGTACAGCGACTGCTGCTGGGAGCAGATGCAGAAACAGGGGACAAGCAAGACTGCAGACATTGTTGTCTGCAACCAGAATTTCTTCTTGTGTTCTCTGGGAAAGTCAGAATATGAATTTCTGTCTAAAAATGCAAATGCCCTACTTGCTCATTTCACGCATGTAAAGATGAAAATTTGCTTTTCTGAAGTTAAGAACTGCCCGGAATTGGGAATTCTCTTGAAAACGCAAGATGCAGTTACACACAGAGTCATCCCTACACCAAGTAACTTCCTAAGGGAGGTATTGTGTCTTCAGATCCTGCAGGTGCCTGAGGTCTCTGGTGCTTGACCACACTGTCCCTCTGCCAGCAGCCACTGTGGTCTTGGCTCAACTCACTGGGAGGTGGAACTGAGCAGGAGGAATCCCCCAGGGGCTGGTGGTCTGCGGGGTTTAGTGTCACATTGCAAAACCTCTGAATGTGTGTGTGGGGCATCCTCCCAACAGACCTCCCTGCTGCCATGCGTGCACTGCACTGCTCTTAGCAGAGGAGACCACGTTTCTGCTCCCCTGTCACCCCTGTAGCTCCTCCCGCAGCAGGCACAGCCCTGATGGGATGATGCAGTGCTTGGGTTTCTTCACCTTCCCTCTGAATGAAGGGGAATGTTACTGACTGGTGCCCCACAGAGATGTTCAGTGCTGGAAACTATCTTGTCTCCCCAGGGTCTTTTTGTAATGGGACTTGTGGCTACTCCCAAGAACAGAGAAACGGTCCCTTGAGCAGGTCCTACCCTTACAGGTGTGTCTGACTCAACCCATTCTCATGGGGGCTGCTTTCCATTTCCAAATCCTTCAAAGAGGTTTAAACAAATGCAGGAAGGACTGCAAACAGGGCAAATGGAGATGGAGAGATGCTGATACCTCAGGAGACTCCTCTGTCCTTCCGTGGAGGGGAGAAGGCTGGAGAGCTGCCCTCCTCCATCAGTGTCAGCAAAGCCTGTGCCGGCATATCTGGAAAAGGCTTTTACATTATCCCTTCCTGGATCCTTGATGTATCCCTGCAAGACTCGAGGTACCACCATGTCCTCCTCTTGCTCCCCACCAGCGGCACAACTCCTGCCTCCACTCAGGCTTGGCTCTGTTTTGACTTGGCTGCAACACTAGGTGCTTGTGCTTGGTCCTGCTCTTCTTCCTGAAGGTGGTTTCTGATCTCTCTTCAGATCCTGCCAAACTCAGGTCCTTCTTCAAGACCTCAAGCTGCTCCCAACCCTGACAGTCCTCATCTATCCCTTCCTGCTGTTTTTCAGAGCAGTGCTGTGGTGATGCCTGTCCTGTCCTTGGCTCCCTGGCCCTCGGTCCTCTCTGGCTCCCCACAGCCTCTCCTGGTTCCCTCACTCTCTGCTGTCTGCAGGAGGCTCAGCCCTGGGCTGCCCTCAGTGCCCCTTGTTCCACCCAGAGTTATTTTCCTGTGGTGCATGAAGGTGGCTCATTCCTGTTTCAAGGTTGTCAGGGTGCCTGACCCATGTCAGACGCCTTCTCAGCTGTCTCAGAGCGGCCAAGTGGAGGAGCACAGCATCACAGAATGGTTTGGGTCAGAAAGGACCTCAAAGCCCATCTAGTTCCAAACACCTACCATGGGCAGGGACATCTCCCACTGGCTCAGGGGCTCCAAGCTCCATCCAACCTGGCCTGGAACCCCTCCAGGGCCACCACTGCTCTGGGCAACCTGGGCCAGGGCCTCACCACCCTCACAGCAAAATGTTCCGGCCCAA
Source organism: Cuculus canorus (assembly GCF_017976375.1). Lineage (NCBI taxonomy): Eukaryota > Metazoa > Chordata > Aves > Cuculiformes > Cuculidae > Cuculus > Cuculus canorus. The sequence goes on from NC_071424.1 coordinate 7,394,347, forward strand.
GATCTCATCTCAGTCTCCCCTCTTTCAGCTGAAAACTGCTCCCGTCTTCCTGTCCCCGCACTCCCTGGTCGAGGGCCCCTCCCCAGCTTTTCTGGAGCCCCTTTCAGTACTGGTATCCATCTCCACCATGCGCAGCCGGCTCACTGAGACCCAGCACAACTCTTTCAGAGATGAACCTGGGGGAGCAGCTTGTTCCACAGCAGTGGAGGCACTTTGGCACCTCGGCTGAAGTCTGAGCTCAAAGGCAGCAGCAGCACCTGTCACCCTGCTTTTAGCAGAGGGCGCTCCCCCCTGAGAGGAGGTGATGGGGGTCCTGCAGCAGCCGCTGCAGTGAGCTGGAAAGTGCCACACTTCCCTTTCCCTCCTCCCTTCTCCTGCTGCTCCCTGACCCAGGCAGGTGCAGAAGGGAGAGACGTTTGCAGCTCCACTGCTGCCTTTTAGCACCAGAGCCTCTGCCAGAATCAAAGAGCTTTTCAAAGAAAACCCTAAACTCCTTTAATCGCCAGCTCGAGCTCCTCCCGCACAGATCTAAGGCCCATGAGCTCAGTGTTTTCATTGCCCCAGGCAGATTTATGAGCTTATTCTTCAAGTGAAGGAGGCAGAGAGGGGAGGCTGTGGCATATTACTTAGCCTGGGGGGTGGGCAGGGAGGAGAGGGGGGAGGATGGAGGAAGGCATTTTCAGAGGAATTGCCCAACTTGCAGAAAGCCCGGCTCTGCTGCGGCCAGTGTCCTCAGACACGGTGTGCGTGTTTCCACCCAGCCGTACCTACTCCGGCAGACGAGACCGGGAGTGGAGCATCCCTCAAAGTGCGAGCAGGAGGGATTGGTCACTCCCAGTTCCAACGAAACTTCCCGGCTGCAGTTTGCAGAGCGAAGAAGGAGAGAGGAGACTTGCTGGCAGTCACATGTAGCTGTCACCCTGGAGCACAGCTCCAGTCCGTGCACATCGGCTCTAACCTCTCAGCTGGGCTGCCTTTCCCACCATGCTCCTCATCCATACACCTGCTCCCTTCTTGCCAGGGAATGCCGCGCTTGCTGCCAGCTGTGAAGCAAGTGCAGGAAGGCTCTGAGTGCTCCCTCGCCCACAGAGAGACCCGAGTACCAGCTGCTGGCCCTGGGATGGGGCAGATCCTGCATTTCACCTGCTGCAGCCCTACTCAGACAGTGTCCTACTGAGAAGTGGACATCTGCTCACAGTCAGTGCCACAGACACCCTGCTGCCGCTTCCAAACAGCCAAGGAAGCCCCTTTCCATTTGAACTCAAATCTTGGGGAGGACACAGCTGTCATATGAGGGCATCTGAGGACAGGCTGAAGAGATGGGATTGTTCAGCCTGGAGAGGAGAAGGCTCCGGGGAGACCTTAGAGCAGTTTCCAGTGCTGAAAGGGGCTCCAGGAGAGCTGGGGAGGGGCTCTGGATCAGGGAGTGCAGGAGTAGGATGAGGAAAATGGTTTTCAGCTGAAAGGTGGGAGATTGAGATGAGATCTCGGGGAGAAATATTTTCCTGTGAGGGTGGGGAGGCCCTGGCCCAGAGTGCCCAGAGCAGTGGTGGCTGTCCCATCCCTGGAGGGGTTCAAGGCCAGGTTGGATCCTCCCACTCATCCAGTGGGAGGTGTCCCGGTTGGTGGCAGGAGTGTGGAACTGGGTGATCTTTAAGGTTCCTTCCAAGCCAAATCTTTCCATGATTCTATGGTGCGTGGAACTAAATCCACAGCCCTCGACCCTGTCACCTACAGCCCCACCTGTTATAGCTGGAAGTATCTGGGGGCTGCAACACTTGCTTGTGGACCGGCTGTCTCTGGAGAGCACAGCATCCCATGAATCTCAACACTACCTAACTGGGATAGCAGCAGCCAAATAAAGAAAACAACTGCTGGACCCAAAGCATTTCTAGCTCATGATATCAAGCGATAAAAGGGAGCAGAGCTCGTGTTGGAGAAGGGTGCTGGGACATGAAGAGGCAGGAGGAGATAAGAAAAGCTGCCGTGAACTTGAAAATTTCATCTCATTGGAAATTCAAAGATTTCAACATTTCCTTTCTCTTGAACTCAGAACAAAGGGCCAACATGTCAATATTTAGTATGGAGCAAAAAAAAAAATCAATATCTTGTGTTTTAGAAACATCAGGATGATTTTCTTTGATAGTTTTGGCATCCTGCAATGTGAATATTAAATAGCCTGCGGGTGAGCCTAACGCCAGCAGGTGAAAATATGCAAATATGTTTTTTTTCTTTAAAAGCCACCCTGAAGCGAAAACATTGAAATAATCTCTCTTGATTCAGTTTGCTACTGCCTTCTTCCCATTCACAGTCCCATGACCACCAGTTCCTTTTCATTATGCTTTCTCCTTTCAATGAAATAATGTATTCCTTGGGAAAAATATCCACCAAATGTGCTCTTCAGGCTCACTGTTAATGGTCTTGCAGTTCTGGCTTTGCTCCGAGCACTCCTCAGGGACACCGGTTCCCCCACCACTACTTTGTCTGCTCGCCGCAGGTTTCCGCGTGCTCCTGCTGCCCTGAGCCTCCAGCCCAGCATCCGAGGAAGCACCTGGAGCATCAGCTCAGGGCAGTAACGCAGGGATGAAGAGCCTCTGCTCTCTGCCTGCTCTGAGCACTGCTGTGGGCCAAGGGACTGGGAAATCTCAGGTGAGGCTGGGGCAAGAGTTGCACGATACCCAGGGGATACAAAAGGCCATTTGTAAGCACATGCCTGGTAGCTGTGGTTTTTCCATGTTGCTTTCCAGTTTCTCTCACAAGCCACTCCCAGGCTGTGCCTGATCCCAAATCTGCTCAGTTTGATTCCTCACTGCAGGCTGGGGAGCACGGGGACAGGAGCAACGCTTACAGGTTAGCTTCCGTTTGCCTTCTCCAGAAAGGAAAGTCTAGTCAGAGTCTGACTCATTACAGCAGCTCTCCCTGATACCTGGGGCTTGATCAGATCCTGGTTTGGCCCAACTTATTTGGGTATCTCAAAGTGCTGGCATTCATTAATGCTGGGAGACGCTCCCCCACGGGATCTTCAACTGGGGTGATAAATTAGGAGTTGAACCCAGGCAGCCTGACCTTCAGGCCCCTTTAAAATCCTGCTGGCAAGGATGCAATAAGAATGCAGAGCAAGCCTGTATACTCCTGGGGTGACCGTATGGAGTCAGCAAGCTCTGTAAATGGTCTTTGTAGGGCCCCTTTGGAGGAAACCGATCCTTAAGGTGGGAAAATCTCACCTGTTATTCCAGGAGTGGATTAAAAAAGAAGTGCCTCAAAGCTATTAAACAGTGAACACAAACCTATGACCCCACTGCAGAGTAGAGCTCTTACCAGTTCTAGATCTCACATGTGGGACCCCAACTCATAAACATTTCTTCTTGCTCCTCCCATGGCTGGCATCCTCTCAGGCACACCGGACATTTCTGAGGGTGAAACTACAGGCAGGCAGGAGTGGCATTTCCCATTAGTCTTCCAACAGAGAAGATCAAGCAGAAGACAGCCCTTAGTGCATCAGTTTGAACACCAGAACCCAGGAGTGGCTTTGGAAATCCTGTGCTTTATCATGGCCTGAGAAGTAAAAAGGTCTGGGAGTTCTTTGGGGTGAATCTGTATGGTTGTGGTGTGTTTGGATGGGTCCTGGTGCAGAGTTGCAGCTCTAGTGGTCACCACAGCATGAGGAAGAGGCTGTGGACGGGCCCTGGCACTGGGCAAACATCAGCCACATGATGGTGACTCCGTGCTCTTTGAAAAATTACCTAGGAAGAGAGCAGGGATGCCCCCCAGGAGGGACTTAATTTACACTTTGCCTTGGGATTTGGTGCTCTCTGCATTTTTGACAGCTCTGCCTGTCTCCCCAGGCTGGGTGGCTCTCACCTAACACCCAAAAGGACACAAGAAATCCCTGTCATGACTGCAGGAGATCCCATCTCCTCGTCAGCCTCCTGCAAAGCCCAGACATCCCTTCAGCCCCAACACCCCTCCTTGCAGCTGCAGTGCTGCCCCAGGCTCATACCGGTCAGCCACCAGTCCTGTGCCCTTACTGGTGCCCCCATTCCTCTGGGTGTCTCCTATCTTAGGAGGCTATGGTGGAGTCTGTCCTCCTTTTTCCCAAGGTGGGGGCTGCAGAGGGGCAGACAAGGAGGGTTTCAGGCTGAGGGGAGCTGTCATCAGCGTTACTTCTTGCCTTACCATGAAGCCAGAGGTAGCATTCAAACCCTGCTGCCTCCTCACCTCCCCAGAGTTGTGTGGGTGCTTAGAAAATGCAAATATTAGGAAAGAGGCATCTTCCAGTCACTCCTTCCCTGCACTGGATGCGGTGTGCAGGCACTTCCCTGGCGTAATGTCAGAGCATCCCTGCCTCCAGTGCCTCCCTTTCACAGGGCTGTGTGGCACCCGACGCCAGAGAGTAGCTCGAGGAGGGCAGGGGTGATGTGGGGCCTGGCCCCAGACTCCCACTGGGATGCTATATTCCAGGTAATGGCTCAAAATGTCTCTGCAAGGTAAGAACAGCCCTGAGAGCTCTGATCCTGTTTATTTCAATGGAAACAGCGTGGGGAACAAGAAGCTTCCTGTCTAGGCAGCCTCCTGAGCTGCCTGGTGATACCTGGGAGCAGCCAGGCTTTCTGCAGCTCTTTCTTCCCCCAAATTCTGCTGTGACAGCAACAGCCTGACAACCTTATCAGCCACTCGTGCTTCAGGTATTCACTAGCTTTCCAGGACAGAGCAGCAGCGCTGCATGCAGTGAGCCATGCGGTGGCTGCCTGGCTTTACTGCAAGGTATGTACGGGGCCGGGGACAAGGACACAGCGGTCTCCAGTGCTTCTGGGGACGGGGCACAGAGCAGGGATACAGCCTGGTCCTTCCATGGCGCTGTGGGGACTGGGACCCTGGGGAAGTAGGGAAGACTCCCTCAGCTGAGCTTTGAGCCATGCTGCTCCTGATGGCTGGTATCCTACAGGTTTGTGTCCTTTCCTCCTTGTCACTTCACTGGCAGATGCTCTCCCACGGGATCTTCATTGCAACATGCCAGCAAAAATCCACCACGAGCCACAGGAGACCGTGAGGTGGTAACTGCGGTGCTAAATTAGGAGTTGAACTCAGGTAGACTGACCTTCAAGCCCTTTTGCAATCCTGCAGTATTCCCATCACTCTGCACGCTCCCCTCCTCCTCACCGCAATGCTCCCTGCTCCCCCCGTGTCCCAAGCAGTGCTCACACAAGTTGGTTTGATCAGCCTTCACAAGAGAAGGTGGAGTAATGCTACTGCTGTCTTTAACAACCGATTGGGAGAGTGTAGAGAGGATGGAGGCAAACTCATCTTGGAGTTGCACAAGGGAAGTGTAAGAGGTAATAGGCACAAGCTGGAACCCAGGACATTGCAGTTGGATATTAAGAAAAACATTTCCCATCAGGATGGTAAAAAATGGGAAAAGGGTAAGGGATACTGAGAGATACTCAAAACCCTACGGGGCAAGGTCCTGGCCAAGCTCACAAGCTGGACTTCTTTTCAGCAGGACTGTGGATCAGAGATACCCAAAAGGTATCTTCCTGCCTAAGATATTTTATGGTTCTGGGAAATCCTTTGAGTTGCTCCTCATGTCCCCCCAGTCCAGGCTGGGATAAGGCACCATGAGATGTGTCATTTCCCAGCCACATGTGAACAGCTTGGCCACAGTGTGTGTGTGCTGCCTGGCCAGATGACCTGAACGCATGACCAGGATGCCATTGCTGTAGCCTTTCTCTCTGTGGGTACTACTGAGGGTGTCCTCTGCTGAGTCCAGGCACTCCATTTCTTTGAGCCCCTGTTTCCTTGCAGCTGTGGTTGGACAGGCCAGCGTGGCCCTAGGAGGGATCTGGCAGACACCAGCAACATGGTGACTTTATTTTTGCGAAACAGGAGCAGCCTCATCAGACTGAGAGCACCCCCTCACCTCCCAGTATTGCCCTCAGTCCTCCTTGCCAGGAGCTGGTAGCCAGATGCAGGGGACAGAGGGGGTCAGGATGCCCTCCTGGGGCACTGGGGCCACTCTGTGCTGGAGACCTGCCCGTACCCATAGCCCTGGTACCAGTGCCCAGGCACTGGTGATGGGCACAGGGACAGCACTGTGCCTGGGGATTGAACCCCAGCCTGTGCAATATGTCATTTCCACACTCCAGGGAATCTGAGATGGGGTCACGTGTGGGTTTTGCAGTGGTGCCAGGGATCAAAGCTAAGCTAATTCTATCAATACTGAGCAGCTCTTCCCATTTTCCTTCCCGCTCTACGCCCCTTTGCACAATCTCCTCTTTGCTGCACCTTTGCCTTTGCAGCTCCAGGCTCCTACGCTCTCAGGTTGCTGCTGTCCTCACCAGGGAGTCCCCATCAGCTCCAGCCCATCTCTGTTGCCGGCCTCAAAAGCAGCTCTCCTACATGTGCTGGCCATGGAAGGAGGAGGTATTTACTCTCAGGACTCACTGGCACATCAGCTAAAGCTTAAAGCTCTTCTCTGAATAGCTCAGCTCTTTTGGGTTGATACAAGTCTCTGGACACAGTTGAATAGGACAGGGTGTACTCATCTTTCGTGTTTCATTGCTGGACTCTTAGGCCAGGCTAAGACACAGTTCACCTCCCCAGATATGTCACATGTGAGGATGGGTTTTGCCAGTCCCCATGTGATGAACCAGGCAGGGTGGTCTGCGCTGCTCCAGAGAAATGGGCTCACATGAGCCCTGACTGAATTCAGGCTGCCTGAAAGGAGCAATGCAGGTGGCAGGAACTTGTCATCTAACACAGACAACCCCCCCGGACTCTCTCCAGGGTTGCTGATGAGACACCAGTGTGTCTAAGTGCCTGCTGGCAAGGTGCCCTTTGGAAGAGGTGACTTGGTTCTCTCCAGTCTCCCTGACCCCAGCTGCTAGCTCATAGATGATGCCTTCATTGGAAAAGTTTGGACAGGTGGGATTAGGTTCCACTCAAGGACGTGCACAAGTGAGCAAGGGACAGGGTTCGCGGAGAGAGGTAGGCCTGTGGGAGTCACAGTGCTGTCAGGATGGGGCATGAATCCCAGTTCATTGGTGGTGTGGCAGTGTCTAATCACAGGTTATTACGAGGATCCTTTATTTTGCACCTGAGGGAGTCCTACTCCTCACAGAAAGGAGCACTAGCAATTTGCTTAGAAGACAGGGCATGGAGCAAAGGAGGTGGAAAGTTTTAGGAGCAGCTGCCCTCCAGCTCTGTGCCCCGTGTTGCCATTACGGTGTTTGCTTTTCAGCACTTGCAGCTCTCCAAAACAATATAGGCATTTCTTTGCATACCAGAATGTGGATTTAAAGACTAAATTTACATGAACAGCTTAGATCTCTCTTGAATATCTATACTTTCTGCAAAATTTATGCCGATCTGTGTTGTAAAACCAGCCCTGACTGCACACCTTAAAACTGAGAAACTTACGTGACTTACTGATGGTAGCACAAGAAGCCAGGGACAAAAACAGGGCTCTCCAGTCCTCTTCCAGTAATTCCCTGTTTGGCCTACCTTCCCTGCCTCTGTAACATCTCCTTTGTTAATTCACAAGGCAGCGTTTAATGGATAGGCAGCAAATGTGCTGTTTTTCATAAAATCGTGAAATAACCGAGGTTAGAGAAGACCTCTCAGCTCATCCACTCCAACCGTCAGCCCAACCCCACTGTGCTCACTAAACCATGTCCCGAAATGCCACAGCCACATGGTTTTTGAACCCCTCCAGGGATGGGGACTCCACCACTGCCCTGGGCAGCCTCTGCCAGGGCTTCATCACTCTGTCAGGAAAGAAATTTTTCCTACTATCCAATTTAGATCTCCCATGGTGCAACTTCAGGCCATTTCCTCTTACCCTATCATCTGTCAGCACCCATCTCACCACAACCTCCTTTCGGGAGCTGCAGAGAGCAATGAGGTCTCCCCTCAGCCTCCTCCAGGCTAAACAGCCCCAGGGCCATCAGCTGCCCCAAGAACCCCTGGGTCTCCAGCCCCTTCCCCAGGCTGATCAGCCTGGCAAAGAGAAGGCTCTGGGTAGACCTTAGAGCAGCTTCCAGCTCTGAAAGGGGCTCCAGGAAAGCTGAGAAGGGGCTCTGGGTCAGGGAGTGCAGGGACAGGATGAGGGGGAACATTTTTCAGCTGAAAGAGGGGAGACTGAGATGAGATCTTAGGAAGAAATCTTTTGCTGTGAGGGTGGGGAGGCCCTGGCCCAGGGTGCCCAGAGCAGTGGTGGCTGCCCCATCCCTGGAGGGGTTCAAGGCCAGGTTGGATGGGGCTTGGAGCCCCTGAGCCAGTGGGAGGTGTCCCTGCCCATGGCACGGGGTGGAACTGGATGGGCTGTGAGGTCCCTTCTGACCCAAAGCATCCCATGATGCTGTGATTCTGTGACAATCCTGCAGAAGTGACAGCCAGCATGTTCTCTGCAGAGTTGGAGCCACGGGTGCCCTGTCTTGCCATGACTGCAAAAGCAGAGGGGGTGCCTGGCAGGGCTGCCACTCGCCCTGGCGATAACATCAGTGCTGCACAGCTCTGCAGCCTCCTATGATTACAGCCCACGTTTTTAAGTCACCTCCATCAGAACATGCTCAAGAGCTGTAGTGACTTTCCACTCCTTGGCAGCTGGTTCCAGACTTGGCCCCTGGGTGTGTGCAGGGGGTTGTCTCTATACAGGACACACCTCGTGCGACAAGTGCTCTGTGCTTCCCTCTGCCAGGGAAACACAGCTCACATTAAACAGTTCTCTCATCTTTCATGCCCTGCAGTAAAGATCGTCCTTCCCTGTTATATTTCTTTCTCAGCTGACCCCCTACAGCTCTGGCCATCCAACGGCTGGTCCAAGACATCGAGCAATGTGCTCCTCTGGCAAGCGGGATGAGCAGAGAAACTCCTATCCAGCTGTGACAGCTTCCACCTGGCTTTGAAGAGCCCTTCCCGAACAGATTAGGGTGCATCGCAGGACAAGCCAGGAACACTAGAAAAGCAGCAACGCAGTCTGTGTGGCACACCTGGACACAAGCCCCTTCCCAGAACGATGGACGGAAAATGAAGGCCCCCAGCACTGCCTGGGGATTACGCGTTATTCTTTACAGTTGTGGTACACACAACTCCCCTTGGCAGCTCCTTGGCTGTGTCTCGAGCTGGGAAAGCCAGGGTCCCCCCAGCCCACCTGCTGTACAGCTGGAGCTGGCGGCTGCAGCACTTTCTGTGAATAAACAGACCAACACTTTCCCCAGGGCCAAGTTGTCTCTCTGAGAGGTGTTTCCTCTCCTGATCAAACCCTGAGATCCTTCCGTGGAGCCCCTGAGGACATCCTCAGTCATCACTTAATCAGATGGGACCCACTGAGACCATCTCAGGGCTAGAAACAAACCCACGGGTCCCGGTGGTAGTTTAACCCTTTGGGGTATTAATACCGGAAAGGATGGGTAACTAAAAGTTTTTAAATAGCAACACACACACACCCAACCAGAAAAACCCTGCACAAGCAGCCAACACCAAAAAAAGTACCAAAGCCCCCCCCACCACCACCTCCTATAGGACTTCAACATTCATTTCAAAGAGGCAGTTTGGGCACTGCTGGTGGCCAGCTCAACCCAAAGCCCTGAAAGCCATGAGTTATCACAGCTATTGAAATGTTTGACAGAAGGGTCCCAGAGCAGTTTGCACTAATTGCTCAGTATAAATACTCCATTATGTTCTCAGACAATCCGAACCTACCCAGCAAATCAGCTCCTCTGATCCACTGTAATCAAGAAACAAAGCATGCATAACATCGCAATATAAACAGCATTTGCGGAGGGGCGCGGGGAGGAGGGGGAGCTGGCTTAGCTCGGCAGGTCCCGCAGCAAGAGCTGCCTTTTCGCTTGATATTTTGTTTAGTTTCTGATTTCCACAGGAAATTTGATTTCAGGAAAATGTGGCACAACCTTCCAACAGCTGGAGGAAAACTGCAGCCGGTGAAGGTGTCCAGTTAAAAAAATAAAAATAAATAAATAAATAAAAAGTGCTGCAAAAACCCCAGCGAGAGCTGTACTTACAGGTAAGCTGTTAGAGGGCTGAGGTTGGCGGGGAGCCCCGAAAGCCCCAGCTCGGAGCAATCCACCGAGAGCATGATGCCATCCTCTTCGCAGTGGCACTGGGGCGGGCAGGAGGGCGCAGCACCCTGCTCCGCAAGCACCACCTGGAAGCGGGTGGAGAAGGCCAGAAGAATGCCCCAGAAGAAGAGTTTGGCCATCGTGGCCGTGGGGGCGATGCTCGGCGCCGCGGGGCGGGCGGGATGCTCGCGCTGTGCGGGATGCAGGGCGAACGCCGCGCCGCCGCGCACCCGGCGGCACCTCCCGCGGCTCCCGGCGCGGCACCGATGCGCCCACGGAAAGGAAAGCATTGTTGAATGATCTTGGTTATTGGATTTCAAGGGCTGGGCAGGGGCGTGAGACGCTCCGATGGGAGGAGTTAAACTTTCTACTCTTTCCCTCTCTCTCTTAGAGCTGGCAGGAATTTCATTCAAAGGGAAGAGGGCGGGGGGGAAGCGAGAAAAAGTAACCTCAACAAATAAAGACCTGTTCATAGCTCCGGGACCTGTACTTGTTTTGTAACAATGTTTTTGTGAGATAGCAGGGCAGGGGAAGGCAAAGCTGCTCCGGCAGCGCAGAGGAGCATCAATAGGGAGGCAGGAGTACCCAACCGGCACCTCAAGGGCTCCAGACTTTGGGACGCTGAAATATAATCCTGGATAAAGGACTCCGTGTGTGTCTATGCTGACTACTAAACTCAGCTGCTACTGGAAAGTCAGGGTGCAGCTGGGGAGAAGGGAGCGAGGCGCTCACAATGAGCTGTTTGCTGGAAGCAGCAGCGTCAGAGCTGTACGTCTGTCTGTCCGTCCTGTGGTCCAGCCCTCCCGCTGTCCCCATGCACAGGGCAGGGCTAGGGTGGGTGACCGGGGGGATGGAGCAGCTGTGTCAAAGTGCTGAGCTCAGTGGTGACCTCTCCAGAGAGCTCTCTGGGCCTGTGGGATGTGGTCTTCTTGCAGCTGCTACTTGCTATGGTTTTGCTTGGATCAAGGTCAGGTGCACGTGTGAGCTGCAATTGCAGGAGCTGCACTGCATTGGTGCCAGGAACCGGCTGGTTTGCTCAAAGAGCTTTTTCTCACCTTGGGTGAAGTGGTCAGAGGTCAAAGTAGAGGAATAGTCTTTTGAGTGGGGGCTTGAAGCTACATCATCTGTCGCTCCATCACACAGATGGGAGCGGGTCTGGCTTGGCACTGAGTTACTGCCTGTGCCAGCCCAGCCCAGGGTCTTGGTGTGTCCTGAAACGTGTGGGATGTGCACCCAAACAGGATTTCTGGCTGCTTAGGTGTCAAGGATCTGCTGAATTCTGGGCAGCAGAAGCACCTGCTTAGAAAAGGGTGCTGGATCTGCAGTGGGAGAAGGCTGCAAGGTCCAGCTCTGCAGGGCCTCTGTGCTCCATCCTCCTGCGTGCAGCCACCGGCTGTTCAGAGTCAGCGTGATGGCCCTGGTGGGGGTAATTGCAGTGCCGCCATGGCAGTGGGTTTGGTGATGGTCTGGCCCCACAGCTTGACCCACACTGTGTCTCTCTCTACAGGACCATGCATCTTGTCTGTAATGGAGACAGCAGTCTCTCACAGTGCAGAAAGGCAGCTGACTGCTTTGTTTGAGGTGGATCTGGACTCCTATCGATGCTGGTGTGTTCCTCCCTCAGCCTCGCCTCCAGCCATGGCTGGAGAAAGGGGAGGGGGCAGAGGAAGAAGGGTGGCTGTGAAGTGCACCCACAAAGTCACCCCTGTGTGGCTGTGGCCATGCCGTGGTAAGATGTCCCACAGCTGCAGCACAGAAGCTGTTTTCACAGTTCTGCTTGCCCTGAGTATGCTTTTCCTTCTGGCAAAAGAGTTTCCTAGTTGATAGCCCCGTTATCTCAGCATAAAAGAGGAGAGAGAATTAGCTGGGGTCAGGAGGGAGAGCCCAGAAAGTGAGAGACCTACAAAACGTCCAGCTAACTCAGGGCTGGGGTGTCCTGAGGCCTTTAGCACCGACTGGGCATCTCTTCCGAATAAAACCGCTCAAGATCCAGCTCAGAGATGAGGGCTGATGCACAGACTCTGCCTGAGGGCTACTAGCCCGGGTGATGCGGGGTCTGAAACTTTCATTTGCAAAGTCAATGCACATCCTGCAGTTCCAGGACTGAAACTATCTCTGCTGAAGTCGACGGAAACTGTCAGAGTGCAGAGCAGCAAGGAATAGGAGCAGGAACCGATTTAATAGGAATTAAGGCCCTTCCATCACAAGCGATTCTGGAGATGTCATTAGTTAAATGTCTGCAATGTGTTTTGACAGCTCCGGACATAAAACACTGCTGGGATGGAGGAGGGCTTGGCGGGGAGACAGGAAGTCCTCCTTGGAGAGAGGGTTCCTCCTTGGGTTCCCTGACAAGCTTCCTCTCCAGCTCTGATGTGGGGCCTTGGTATGGCCTGAAATGGCTGGATTTACTCTGACACAAGCCAAGAATTTGGTATCAATCTGGAGAAAGCGTCAAGCCTATCACTCTGCTCCTAGCTGCAACAGCAGCTTTTATCTACCGTTTCCCCGTCTCTCAGACAGACACGAACCGCATTGTGAGCTCCTGACAATTTCCCACTCAGAGAATTCTCCTTGGGGATCCAGGGCTCTGGCTGAGCACACTATTAATAGAGTACTTTAAAAAAATCACCCTCGAGAGATGCCTATTGAGAGCTGCCATTCTGCTGAAATAGAGCCATTTCCTCAGGAAGGCATTGACTGCAATGACATTTTTCACATTGTTTTTGGAGCAACACAGCCCGAAGTTGGAGGGTTTTGCTCGGCATGTATCACTTTGCTTTGGCTTTTCTGTTTGCTTTTTCTTCCAGCTCGGCTGTAGTGTTTCATTTCCATGTCCCATTTCTTTGAGACCTGATAATAGACATTAATTTTCAAAGTGTTCACTTATTCCGGCGTGTTGCCTGGCTCCTGGCAAAGCCAAGAGTCTGGACATCAAGTTGTTTGGACCGGAGAGCTTTGAAATTTCCATGGCAAACCTAGAATTTCTGAATAAGTCCCTTTGGGGTGGAAGTGTCACTTTTCAGCCAGCTTTCACTGAAATTGCAGTTTGCTGTGAGCAGCGCAGGCTGCACTCCGCTCTTATTAAAGGCATCAGGAGCTCCAGATCCAGCTCATTCCTATTAACAGGAGTGATGTTTTTCTGCAAGGCTCACACGTGTTTGTGTGTTGTCCTCTAGCGGCAGGCTGTGCTTTAGGGAGATGAGAGAAGCACGGCTCCAAACTGAGCAGAACTAGGTGATCCTCTGAGCTGCTCATATGCTGCGTCTGTCTCAGCGATGCTCCCCCACTCACAGAGGGGATCAAACACCAGGGGCTTGCGGATGAGTATGACACCTTAGTGTGTGGTATCTCTGCACAGCAGGTGACTTCCTGGATGATATTTCTGCTGCCTCTGCAGTGCCTGGCTAACAAGTCTTCCTACAGCTCGCTTAAAAGCAGGAAAAAACTCAGGAACGTTGAGAGTACAGGCAAAGTGGGGAAAAAAGTCCAACTCGTGTGGTCTACCACAAGCACAGTTCTTGGTTCTGGTCATCAGGGGCACAAGAGAGGGAGGGGTGGTGGGAAAGGACTGCGTCATTCATGCCAGCACAACATGCTCAGAGTGGTCTGGCTCTGGATTTCAGCCTTGGGCTTAAGGAGAGCTGGGATTTCGTGTACCAGCACTGGCCAAATCCTCTCTGTGGCCCAGAAACAAAATGCCAGACAAGGTTTGGGCTGTGGACTGTGGCTGGCAAGGCTTTATAGAGCTATTGGAGTTTGAAGCTGATGAAGTTGTTGTGGAGATACAGATAGGGCAGAGCTGCATCTAAACTCCTACAACAGGTGCTGATGTCCTCTCCCACAGAGCTAAAATAACTCTGTGGGCCTGGAGAGGACACGTTGGGCTTTGACCTTATCACTCAGCGATGCTCTTCTGCAGAGCAGAGCAGAGCAGAGCGAGTTGGTGGGAAGTGCTGTGCTGTTGCTCCCCCTGAGGTGCTGCTGATGTCCTCATCCAGCTGAGGACATTCCCAAGCTAGAAGACAGGTTGTGCAAGCTAAGCCAAAGAGCTGGAGGCTGTTTGTTTCTGTACTCAGCATGTGCCAGGGCCGGCGGTGCGTGTCTTCTGCCCTGCTCCCATGGGACAACTTTTATGCCCTCTTTTTATTCCCTTTTCAGATTTTAGAGGCTTCAGAATAGCCCCAGTAGAATCCCAGCTTGGCTGTTACCTCCAAGGACAGTCAGTCCCTGCTGCAGACCAGGAGGATATTGGCTGTTTTTCACTGCCAAGGTCATAGCAAGAATCAAGACCCCACTGTGCTGCGCACTGGAGAGGACTACAGAGAGGCAGCCCCTCCAGAAGGGCTTGGGGATCCAGGGGAGATGCAGAGAGCCTCCAGTAGCCTCAAAAAGCACAGGGACACAAAGGGAAATAGGCATCACCAGGACTGTCCTGTGTGTGCCAGGGCATGCTTTCATCTAACTCATCTATGAGACCTCTGTTGTGGTGTCACTCCTGGGACATGATCTCTCTCTAAGTTAAGTCCTCCAGACTTTCTCGTCATCCTTGGCTCCTCCTGGAGCTGATCCTCCAGCGTCTGGGGAGAGCAGGATGCAGCCCAAACCAGCAGGGATGGGCTCGATGCTGCCAGAGCCAAGAGGCAGGTCCTTTGGATGTGTCTGCAAGCCTGGTCCGTACCCTGAGGAGCCATTCAAGGTTGGATGCAGGGGCAAAAACCAGAGGAATGTTCCCCGTGTCCTCGCTCCCATCAGGGCCGTCCAAAGGCTGAAATACCACAGTCAGGAGGCGAGTGAGTCCAGGCCCAAAAAGCCTTCCCAGAGGCTTTAAAAAACATGAACGCAAACACTTGCAGTCAAAGCAGCAGCCCCCGTGCCCAGCATGCTGCACCAGCTGCCTGCCTCCGGCGGGGTAAGGGCAAGAACTGAAGATATCTGTGCTCCCTGGTACTGGGAAGGGCTGGTGCCGATGGAATCACACAGAGAGGAACAGGACTGGTTCCCCCCGATGCCCAGGACACAGGACGGCACAAGCCTCAGGTGCACTTTAACTCTACTCTGGGAGGCACCGCTTGCAAAAAGCCACGGGGCAGCCTGGTGGCTCCATGCCCTGCAGAGAAGGGGGACAGATGTGCAGAGCTAGGTAGAAGACCTGTCAGGTGGACCAGACACTTGGTTCAGAATCCGACACGCTTGAAGACCTTCCTTTTCAGAGTCCCTTCATCAGCTGGGTCAAGTAGATGAACCTATGCCAGCCCACCACGTGGAAGAGCAGGGTGTTAAAGAGGGAACTTCTCCTCTCATTCCACTTGGCTGTCTGAGGATTCGTTCCCTTTCCAGTTCAGACCTGCCCAGAATCATAGAATCATAGAATCACTAGGTTGGAATAGACCTCTAGGATCACGGAGTCCAACCATTAGAATCTGTCTGGTCCCAGCGTTTCTGCTCTCCAGGAGGTGGCTGACAGCAGCAGCTGGTGAGAGACGGTGTTGGAGATCCTGAGAAGGAATAGACTGCAACCCTGCTGCTCCCCAGCGGTGGCACAGCTCAAGTGGAAGCATCCCCACAGCACAGCTACAGATGGGACATCCACAGCCTGGCATTAGGCACCTAATATCACAGAGATGCCCGGCTTGGGAGGTGGCAGGGTACCCTGGGATCCCCGTGGTGGGACAAATGACCTTCTACTGTGTTGGGCGAAGACGTGGCAGTTGCTGGACTATCTGTGCCTTGGCAAGAGCAGAGGAAAGGGAGACCCTGGGTGTAGAGTCAGCAATGGTGAGTGGAGAAGCTGTGGGATTGAGGAGCTGTGGTACCCCCGAAGTCATCAGCAGGCTCCCGTGGCTGCAGGTCCCCAGGGGATCTGAGGGTCGGGTACCTCTGCTCTCCGCTCTATCGGCAATGCTAACCCTGTCTGCCCCTGCTCTGGCAGCCATGGGACGGGGGGAAAAGGGGGTTCAAATGGACACAGTCCTGCTTATCTCCAGAGTCTTGACCTCTGCACAAGGGCTTATGGAGGAGGGTGGTGACTGGATGGTGCCAGACTGAAGCAGGCTAAATATGTAGAACAACACGGCGCAGTCCAGAACTTGCTGGGCGGCCCAAGCTGGAGGCTTGTTTTGTTTTACTGTTTTGTTGTCTTTCTCTCTCCCTCTGGGTTTCGTGGCTCTGAGCTTCAGGGCTGGAAAATTATTCATCCAAACCACAGCTCCCATGACACCCTCTGTAAGCATCTGTGGCTCCAGACTCTACTGCAGCAGTGGGTGGGAGGTCATAAATTCACCATCGTCACCAGACTGGCCCCCTGTTAGACAGGACGTGAAACACGGAGCAGCGGCTGTGCCACAGACGCAGCCATACGGAACACATGGGGTGAAACCTGCTGGCCAGTTTGTACAACAAATACATGTCCCATGCCTGTCGCATTGATGAGAAGCTCTCTCCATACCTGCCAGAGCTTCAGCTGTAGATGTCTTCAGTTTCACCTAAGCTGCTGACCCTGCTGGAAACACCGTTGTGTTTTGCTAATCAGTTGTGAGGGCTGTGGGATCACCTGCTCCTGGACAGAAGCTCTGCAGACAGCTAAATGCCTTCTCCGCCATGGCTTTCACTTACTTCCTTAGGACTTGGAGCCAGCACCTCTTGCAACTCTGTACCACGAGCTCTGGGTCCATGCGTGAGCCCTGCTTGGCTGTGCGTAGCTGTGCCCGTGGCTGGGACTGCCATCCCTGTGCATGGACACCCAGAAGACCCATGAACGCTTCCACAAGGGACTGTAGATAGATCCTGATGCAGCAGCTGATCTGTGAAGGTGGGTGGGGAGTGCTGTGCTGAGCAGAGCCCCACTGGGATGAGAGGCGGTCTGGGGGCAGCAGAACTCGTTGCCCATCTTGCTTGGTCACTACCATCAGCTAAGGGTGAACGGGAGGGTGGCCAGGTTGTCTTGCTTGGATGTTGTTCTGCTCTTCTCCATGAAAGGCAAGAGCCAACAAGCAGTCTCTGGGAATACCGTTCCCTTCTGAGGCCTCTCTCCTGTGCCACAAGCTGTAAAGCCAGACCCAGGCCCTCTCCATGGGGAATATGGCTTTGAGCAAAGCTTCAGGAACAACGACTTAAAAGCCGCAGCGCAGCTCTAATTGCAGACAAATAGAAAAGAGAAGATAGGGAGTTCCTGGCCCTCCTTCTCCTTGGCAGCTGCCCTTTTCTGAGGACGCAGCCCTGTCCAGGCTGGTGAGAGACCCTGGCAGCTGCGCTTGGCCGGGTAAGGGAGGGCTTGGTTCTCCATAACACCGGACTACTGCAGGGTGGTGAACAACCAAAGCAGCAATGACCACCTGGTAATCCTCTTTCTGTGCCCCACATAGGACTCCTGCTACCTTTTTGTGATGGCTCCTCCTTCACATCTTCACTGTCACTGTGGCTGCCCCTACTCCCCAGATCACGACACTCTACGGATATTCTCAAGATCTTCTGAGAATCAGAGCAATAGATTTTCCACGTGTCATAAACCACGTTGGGGTATACAGGTATAGATGCTTCTTGGTGTTCAGTGGAAACTGCATGCTTTGAACAAGTGCCTATTGGACACCAGGCTAAAGCTCACATCTACACACACCTGTGAAATGTAACCGTGCTCAGCATCTGGAGTTTCTGGGCCATGCAGAGCAAACGAGAGCCACAGGCAGTGTACAAGAGCACCAGCAGCGAGATGTTGGGATTGGATCCAGGTCTGTTTCATCTCACACCTCTTTGGAAGTATGAGCACCAGTCCTTGTCTTACATCAGCAAATGCACAGGGACCTCTGCCTTTGTGTGCTTTGGAGATCAGCTATGCTGAGGCTAAGGCAATGAGGAGAGGACTCTGATAAGCGGATGGGATTTGGTGTGGAATTATTAGTACTTTGACTGTGCTTGTAGGTGTTTGTTAAGGATTATGGACATGCAGGTCCCGGGACAAAGGCTATTGTCTTGTATTCCAAGAACTATTTTTAAGGCTGGCTGGAGCTGGAGGGTGAAAGCTGGACACCATGGTTGTTTCTGATGGAGGTCTAAGGAGGATGGTCCTATGTGCAAGTGGCAGCAGAACAACATAGTCTCTGAGACTGTACCTTCTTGGGGGCTCTGGGATAAAACCCTCAACCCCAGTGAGAGCCTGTGCTGCTGCTGAGCAGGTCTAAAAGTCACCAGCCTATCAGCTCAAAACTCTGGACAGACAATGAGCACTTTGGACCAGATTTGACTGTGTAGCTTGCTTGCTTTATGACAGGCTTCCAGCATGCACCGGTATGTTCTCCATGGTTCCCTAGAAGATGGCAGGTGGGAAGCAGAGGGTGGCAGAGGGGACTGAGCAGCAGAGAAGCCCTGACTGCAGAATGGAAGACAGGGAATCATAGAACTGTAGAACACTAGGTTGGAAAAGGCCTTTGAGATCATCAAGCCCAACTGCACCTGTCCACTACTAAACCAGATTCCTAAGCATTTCATTCACCCATCTTTTAAACACCTCCAGGGATGGGGACTCCACGAACTCCCTGGGCAGCCTCTGCCAGTGCCCTTTTGGTGAAGAATTTTTTTCCTGATATCCAATCTGAACCTGCCCTGGCACAACTTGAGGCCATTCCCTCTCGTCCTACTGCCTGTCACTTGGGCAAAGAGACCAGCACCAACCTCACTACAACCTCCTCTCAGGCAGTTGTAGACAGTGACAACATCTCCTCTCAGTTTCCTTTTCTCTAGACTAAAAGCCCCAGGTCCCTCAGCTGCTCCTTGTAAGACTTGTTCTCCAGCTCCTTCACCGGCTCTGTTCCCCTTCTCTGGGCACTCTCCAGCCCCTCAATGTCTTTCTTGTAGAGAGGGTTCCAAACCCAACCCAGGATTTGAGGTGTGGCCTCATGCATGGCGAGAGGGCTCCTGCCTAGCTGTCTGCTCCGTGTCTACACGTGGGCAGAGGACACCAGGCAGGTTCCCACGCCTCTCTGAGCACACGGCTGGCAGCTGCAGTGTTCTGGTGTGTTGTGGGGAGAGGATCTGGGTGAGTGTAGCAAGTGCCAAGGAGAAAAATCTTATCTGGGAGGAGGGGGTCAAACCCATTTGCAATTGAGGCATCATGCCAGTGCCAGGATGGCTGGTGGTTTCTCATGCTTAGGTGTCCTGTGTGCTCCGCTATAGGGTGCAGGCAGCAGGGTCCTTGTTTTGGAAGAGGGGGAAGTTATCTGGGGAAACCTAGGAACAGTAGGATGAGTCCAAATAAAGTCCCCCACCTGGGGCTGTCTACTCCTTGCAGTGGGTCTTGGGCCCTCCTCATTGTAGCTCTTCTTCCTTCTCACCCCAACCCAAGGGTGCTCTGGCAGGACGTGGTATTGTGTGGGCCCAGACTGGGGTGACAGATGGTGACGAGGTTCACAGATCCATTTTTTCCTACCCCAAGAATCTGCTCATGAAATCATCTGCTTTTTGGGTTGGTTTTTTTTTCATAGAATCATAGAATCATGTAATGGTTTGGGCTGGAAGTGACCTCAAAGCCCATCCAGTACCAACCCCTGCCATGGGCAGGGACACCTCCCACTGGATCAGGGGATCAAACCCCACCCAGCCTGGCCTCGAATACCCCCAAGGATAGAGCAGCCATGACTTCTCTGGGCAACCTGAGCCAGGATGTCCCCACCCTCACAACAAAATATTTCTTCCTAAGATCTCATCTCAATCTCCCCTCTTTCAGCTGAAAACTGCTCCCCTCATACTGTCCCTGTACTTCCTGATCAAGAGCCCCTTGCCAGCTTTCCTGGAGCCCATTTCAGCACTGGAAGCTGCTCTAAGTTGTCCCCAGAGCCTTTAGTTCTCCAGGCTGAACAACCCCAGCTCTCCCAGCCTGTCCTCGTATGGGAGGTGCTCCAGCCTTTGGATCATCTTTTTTGAATTCTTCCTCATGACCAGTGCTTGGAGCTCAACCAATGAAGTCACTACTTGCAATTTCATCCTGTGCACAGCCGTCTTTGCTTGCAGGCCAGTGGTGTCCCTACCTGTGGGACATGGACATCCCAGTTCCCGGCGCAGCAGCCAGTGCTCTGCAGTCAGCCACAGGGTTGCCAGCCACTTGCATGTCAGCTGGACCAGGTGACTTTGCCCTGGTCCTTGGCTCTCAGAAGCCAGCAGTTTTGGAACTTCAAGCTCAGGCTTCACCAGAAGATGTGTCTTCCTCATAAAGCTGTGAGCAGATTGGAGGCTTACTGTAGAAGTGTTGCCTCACTGACAGGAGCAGATGAGTGAGCGGAAGCTGCTGCGTGCATCAGGCTGCGGTATCTGGACTGGCCAAAGGTATCCTGTCTTACTGCCCGTGGCCAGGGACACAGCAGATCTTTCAGGAAGAGCTGCTGTGCCGCAGCAGGGGAAGGTCTTGGCACCACTGAGACCCCACAGAAGCCAACCCACCCTTTGGAGCACATTGTTTCCTAGGACTGTTTATTGTTTGTACCTATGACCAACCCATCAGCCGAGACAACCAGCTCCCACCATGCTCTACCCACAGAGGTGTCCGAGACCTCAGCACCCTTTGTGCCCATGGTTGAACAGAGATCACGGTGCCCAGCGCTTGTGTTGGACCTCAGCAGCCTGTGGGTGCCAGGGCAGCCCAGGAGTGAGGCCAAGGCTGCCCCTTCTGTGCTGAGGGATAAGGGCACCACATGCACCCCTAGCTGCTGCTGTGAACTGCTGTGGGGGTAACAAACACTCTAGGCACCAGGAATCCCAGGATGGCCAAAGCAGGGGAGCATCCCACCCAGCCCTTTGCTGTGTCTGCACTGAGGCTGCAGCAGTTTCTGGTAGGACATCTTTCCATCTGCTCAAAAGACCCTGTGTCACTGCTAACACCACGGAGGATGCGTTGGTGGCAGTGATGGGATGGGGCCCCTCTCGCTGTGGGGCTCACACTGTGCCAGGAGCCCCATGGAGCTTTCATCCCAGTTGGCTCCAGACAAGTCCCTGCAGAGGTGGAGGGCAGGATTGTGCCAGGAAGTGCAGAGCAGAGTTAGGGCTGTTTCTGTGAGATGATGTCCTGGATGCAGGTATACAGGAACATGTACTCGTCCTGCAAAAGAGAAAGCAGGGTCTGGAATCAAGCTTCTGACAGAGACCTCCTGGTTGCAAGACTAACCTTGCAATTTGCCTAACAGTGGATCTCGGTAGATCCCTGTAAGCCTTCAGATGCAGACAACACAAGTGGGTTTACTCCACTCACTTCATTTCTCTAGTCTGAAGATGACAAAAATGATCCAGATGTCTCAGACCTACTCTGGATTTGATATGGGGTTCAGCCCAAATGCCAGGCTGCACCAAAATGATGCCAGGCTCCAAACAACCCAGGACAGACTGCTCCCACAGCCAGCTCCGGGAGAGGCAAGGGGTGGGAAAGGTGACTGAGGCTGTGTGCAATGCACAAAGCTGAAGGGCAAGGCCAGCCTGCAGATGCTGTGGGTTGAACTCACATGGTAGCCAGGAAGGGGAGATTAGGGACTCGACAGAGGGGCCTCTAAACATCTCGCTAATGCGCTGGCTGAGCTGCAAGTCACGAGGAGCCTCCTCCCCTGCCGGTGGTGCGTTCAGTCCCACAGAAGGGCTGGGAAAGCCACAGATCACACAATGGCCATGGTTCCAGGTCACCAGAGCGTGTTTTCTATGAGCCTGGCCCGGCTGCGAAATCCAGAGTGACAGCCCAGGGTTGACTTCAGACCACGCACACTTAATGCAAGAGCACATCTCCAGAGACAAGAGCTTAAACACCCAGTGGTTTTCCATGGACAATCCACCAAAGGTTCATCTTCCCCCTTGTTTGGTATTACCCTCCCCTCCCCCCAAAAAAAAAATCAGCTGATGCCCACAGCATGACAGCAGCATCCCCTGCCAGAGATGAAGGGTCCTGACAAGCCCTGCAGAGAGGGGGGAGGCTGGCAGCCCCATGGCAGCAGCGTGGGGCTGGAGGGCAGCCCTGCATCTCCTGCGCTGCCCGTGCTGGGATCAGAGCGAGTGCTGCTGGCAGCAAGGTGGGGAGGCAGCTGCCTCTTCTGCCTCCCCACTCAGTGGGGCAGTGGCTTTTGATCGGCGCTTGCTGTGCCTTTATGGGCACATTGTGTCTCTGCTCAGCAAGACGGCTGCTGGAATACAAAGGAGCTCTGGAGCTGGGGCAGTGGATGCCTTGCCCTCCTCTGTCTCCCACCACGAGCATGGTTCACATTAATTAAGAATGTGGTTAGCTGCTTGCAGGCAGCTCTGCAGCTGGGAAGCCCTGGAGAGATTTGCCCTAATTCTGCTGTCCCCTGTGGGTGGGGGAGTTACAGAGATGCTGCATCAGCTCAATTCAGAGGACACAGCAAACGAAAGCGCTGTCTAGAGGGCATCTGTGCCACCAGCACCCATCAGGAGCAGTGTGCGGGAGGCCTGTGGGGCTGGGCAGGCACGGTAGAGGGTGCACAGCAGGGCACGGCCATGGTATCGTCAGACAGTGCCACAGCCCACACAACTGCGTAGCAGCTGCAAATGTGGCAGTGTCCCACTGACCTCCTCCTCCATCCTCAGCTCTGGCAGCAGACAGGGGCTGGCGTCAGGATCTGAGTGTGGGGAATGTGGCAGGAAAAGGCACCAGAAAAGGGGAAACCCAGCAGTGTACCCAGCCTGACTGCTGTGTGCAGAGGCCAAGGGTAAGCAGGGAGTTTTCTCATGTAGGATGAAGTGGTGCTTCAAGCTTTCCAGGGCAGAATGGGAAGAGTGCCTTGTATTTATCATGGAATCATAGTATCATAGGATACTTTGGGTTGGAAGTGACTCCTACGGGTCATTCTGTCCACTCCCCCTGCAGGAACAGAGACATCTTTAACCAGAACAAGTTGCTCATAGCCCTGTCCAAGTTGACTTGGAATCTTTCCAGGGATGGGGCCTTCACTGCCTCCCTGGGCAACCTGGGCCAGTGCCTCACCACCCTCAGTGTGAAAAATATCTTCCTTATATCCAGTCTAAATCTCCCCTCCCTTAGTTTACATCCATTACTCCTTGTCCTGTCATAACAGGCCTTGCTAAAAAGTCTGTCCTCATCTTTCCTATAGGTTCCCTTTAAGTACTGGAAGGCCACTATAAATTCCATCCCCCCCCGCGACCGTCTTCTCTTCTTGTGACCTCACATGCAATTTAACCTATTTTAACTCCAGAACTGAGGGGATGGAAAGCTCTTCAATGCCGTTACCCCTTGGTTGCTGGCAGAGTCACAGAGTGGGGAGGAAGCATGGAATAAACCCCCACGTAGGCTGGACAGGCTCCCAGGTGGCTGGTGGAACCTGGGGAGTAGGCAATGTGCTGCCAGCTCCAGGCGGCTTAACACAACTGTTCAGTTCTGCCCGGCCCACCACCCTTCCTCCTTCTCACCTACCAGAGTTGGGGTCATGAGACAGCAGCTTCTTGCCAGCTGGAGGGTCACCCCATACACATCCACCATTCTCTCAGCTTTCATCTGGTGCAACAGGCAGTCCAGGGAGATCAGTGTTCCCATTTGGCTCACGCTGCCACTGCAAGGCACAAGACAGGGTCATTGATGCCAGGCCAGGCTGAGCTGAACCTCTTCGGAGGTACTCAGCAGCCCAAGAAGTCAGAAACTCCACAAGAAAACATGCAGCAACTGAGTACGGTGGGGACTGTGAGCACTGGTCTAGGTGTCAGGGAGGCCTGTGCTGACCAGGGCAATGAGACCCCAAAGTGCCTGTTGAAGGACCACGGAGATCCAGCCTTCCCTGCCCTGCCGAGCTGTGCATCCCTGACCCAAGCCAGCTCTGCTGATGTGCCTGCTGTGTTGGCTCCTGTGGTTACAAGCAGATGAAGACATCAGGGCTGCTCCCAGGATCCTAGCAGTCGGCTCAGGGATGATCTGGGCACCTCAGCCTAAGAACGACTGGTTCATCCATGCTGGCCTCTGGCCCAACCCTGTTTGCCCTCCCATGCATTTTTCAGAGCACTGCTTCATCTGACCCCCCAAGCTCAGAGCTTCCCTGGCTCCCACGGACCTACTCTCACCATGCCCCAGAACCCTGGGGTCCTGGCGGAGGGTGCAGGCTTTCTGGTGGCCACGTCAAGGCACTGTGCAGCCTAACGAGTACCAGCTCTGAGAGGCTGCCCATGGATGGCACAGTGAGGTGATGTACCTGCAGTGCAGCAGGAGAGGACCAGCTCTCTTCCGGTGGGGCATACAGCGTCTGATTGCAGCGAGGAGCTCCACCAGGCTCTGGACATCTGGCTGCTTCTTGCTGCTCCAGAGTGTGTATAGGAACCGTTGTACTTGCCTCTCCTTTGCTTTCTTCTCCTGGTGAGACACAAAGAGTTGACATGGCTGTTGGGGAGCAATGGGTGTGTTTGGATGCAGTGAAGTCCCAGCTCTCCAATCGTTGGGCTTTCCTAAGCTAACTGCCAGCTTCTGTGAGGCTGTCCTGGCAGTCTCTGCTGGGGCATCACCTATTGCCCATGCAGTGGGAACGGTGCCTCAGGTACCTCCTTTCCTGTGGCACCCTGTCCTGCCCCTTGAGAAGGAGACTGAGAACTGTGTGGGCGTTTTCAAAGAAGGTGAGAAAGATCTATCAGCAAGGGGTGGGAGAAGCCTCCAAGAAGTCTCCTGTGCATCCTACTATGTCCACTCAGCAGATTTCTGGATGCTGCAATCTAGATTCCCTCCTGCATTTGTGGACTGCCAGCACTCTGCTCTTGCGGCTCTGATAGGTCTCCACAGATCTTTCAGCCCTTGCCTCTGCAGACCTGTTTGCTAGCAGTGAAGAACATCCCAGGCAGTAAGAACCAGGCCAACCCCATCAACACGTACATGTTTCACTTTGAGGTGGAAACACCTCCATCTGGAGACAAGCTTCTCTGTGCCACACTGGATGGTCAGCATCTTGGTGCAGAGAGAGTCTCCTTCCAGGGGCCAGCACGCCTCACTTGGGACCTGTGCACAACAGCAAGTTTGGCTTCACGTTGATGGTTGCCATCTTTCAGATCAGCCACCATCTCTGATGGGGTTGGAGTGAGAGCACCTCCAACATCACTTCATGTCAGTTCAAGCCCTAAGTTAACCACAGGCCAGTTTTGGAGATATCAGCAGATTGCAGCCAGCTCCCCTGTTAGCACAGAGCTGCTCAGCAGTGGGAGTCTGCCCAGCACATGCTCTCCACCTTGGCTGGTGAGAGGCTGTTGGTGCCACGGAGGTACAGTTTGAAGAGTACCAGCTGAGTCCAGGGCCACGGACTGCATGGTGGGCAGACAGAAGCTGTCTCCCACAATGAGCTGTGGGAGCACTTTGACACAGGAAAGGTTCAGCTTTAGCTGGGTCTGCACCCAGGAGGGTGCAAAGACACTGCAAAGGCAGTGCAGAGTTGCAGTTTCAGAGCTCTGCTGGCTTCCAACTCCATTAAACATTCCTGCTCTGCCATGGCACAGACAGGCATGATGTCTTACCTCCCCCTTCTCCTGCCATGGGAGAAGTGTTAGGATGGTGTGAACATCCTGTTCCCATACCAGAGTCCAGAAATCCTCCACAGCCAAGTTGTCAGGCCCCTGGACAGCCAGATACTCCCTGCTGGAGTTGCAGCCCTAGGTGGGGAACAAGAACATCACTCTCCTGCTGGAGAGGGTGTCACAGGTACCCCGGGAGAGACCAGGAAAAGAAAACAGGTCAGGAGGCAATGAGAGAAGAGAAAGCACTGAGGTAGGGACAGCCCAAACAGGGCAGGTGAGAGAAGACACATCCTCAATCCCCACAGTCTCCTCTTGTCCACACAGGATCCCAGCGACAGTGGAGCCATACAGGAACCAGAGAGCAGGGACGTGGTGAGGATGGGGGAGCATCCTGTGGGACCCAGGCGCAGTGGTGGGCATTGCTGCCAGGGGTACAACTCACCAGGATGTGCCACACCTGCAGGAGACCTGAGAAAGGGCCCTGTTCCAGCAGGGAAAACTTCACTCTTGAGCGATCATCTGCAAAATACGTGGGAGGTGGAGGCACCTAGGACAGTATCGTGCTCACAAAGCTCCTGCAGACCAACTGCCAAGAATCAGCACAGCCACACAACTCCAGCCCTCCATTCATCATGTCTCTGCAAAGGTGCTCCCTCCCCTCCACAAGCGCTCTGCTCCAGCTCATGGATGTCGGTTCCCAAAAGATAGGTCTCAATCCCACCCTCCTGCTTAAAGCAGATACATGCAGGGCAGGTAGCTCAGGCTATAAATTGGAGAGGGGCAGATTTAGACTAGATGTAAGGAGGACATTCTTCAAAATGAGGGGGGAAGGGTGAGGCCCTGGCCCAGGTTGCTCAGGGAAGTTGTGGCTGCCCCTTCCCTGGAGGTGTTCAAGGCCAGGTTGGATGGGGCCTTGGGCAGCCTGATCCAGTGGGAGGTGACCCTGCCCATGGCAGGGAGGTTGGAGTCAGGTGATCTTTAAGGTCTTCCAACCCAAACTATTCTATGATTCTTAGCCAATGGATATCTCTGTATCTCCAAGGATGGAAAGCCTGCAGATGCTCTGGGCCCCTGTTCCAGTGTTTGCCCGCCTTCATGGAATTAATTTTTCCTTATACTGAGTTGGATTGCCCTTCCAAATCATCCCCATTGCCTCTTGTCCTTCCATGGTGCTCCTCTGAGAAGACTTTACATTTTCTCTGTAGGTAGTTGAAGATAGCAGTAAGATCACCCCTTTGCCTTTTCTCCTCCAGCCTGAACAAATCCACTTATCTCCGTCTCATATATCACGTGCTCCATCCCTGAAACACCTTGGTAGCCTTCTGGTGGACTCATGGCAGTGCGTCAAAACATTTTCTTGTATTGTGGAGCACCAGCCCTGGTCCAGCCTGGCTCCACAGGAAGGAAGAAGATGCAAGGTGTCGCAGCACTTACATGGGAGGATACTCGAAGAGGGCTGTGTCTGCTGGTTGCCAGGAGATGGTGTTGCAGAGCTGGCTTCTTCCTTGACAGCCTCTAGGAGGGTCTGCCAGAGTAAGAGTGGAGGAAACAGTGAGGAGAAAAGGGCCAGAAGGAGCAGGAGGAACCACCCCATGAGGACCTCTGGCCTCAGCACGGGGGTGGTTGTAGCTGCACGTCCCTTGGCAGGAGCTATGTGACCACCCCTGGGGTGGGCTGCCAGCTCTGCTGTGGGGTGGCTCTATCTCTCCGCAGGAGAATGGTGTTCTGGTAGGTCCCTGCCCGACGTGGGGTGGACTGGGGAAGGAACAGGTCATGGGCAGACCCTGACCAGTGCAGGATGGGTTGAGGGAGCCACGTGCCTGGGAATGCAATTCCATGGAGAGGGGACGCTGCAAGGACAGCAAGGCACATGGAAACTGGGGCATGGGACTCACTATGGAAGCACGTGCTGAGTGTTCCCCATCCTGACCT
This sequence comes from Cuculus canorus, assembly GCF_017976375.1. Lineage (NCBI taxonomy): Eukaryota > Metazoa > Chordata > Aves > Cuculiformes > Cuculidae > Cuculus > Cuculus canorus. Next base: position 7,421,829 of record NC_071424.1, read on the forward strand.
GCAACTGCTCCTCCATCCCCCCAGAGCATACAGCCAGGCAGTGCTCCTGCGCCCTGTCCGGGACAGTTCTCACCTCATACTCCCTCAGGAAGCCCAAGTGGGACTTGGCCAATTTCTGGGCATAGTGCTGAGCAAAGCTTTTCAGCGGGATGGGGCAGGACCTGAGGAGAGAAACTGGGGTTAAGGGTGGGCTTGAGCAATCTCAGCTGCATCCAGGCTGTGTCTGCAGTAGGTGGACAGGGTTGTGGGCAGACCTTCACCCCTCAAATGCCAGGGCCCTCGCAAGTCCCCTGCACAGCTCAAGTCCCGAGCTGTGCTCCCACTCTCCCCAAGACAAAGACAACTGTCAGGTGTGGCACAGCCCAGTGCCCAAGTCCAAGATGCAGCGAGGACAAGGCCATCCTGTTCTGCAGGAGGGAGGAGAAAATTTGACGATAAAGATAGATATGTGACCTCCAGATGTAGCCTCAGAGACAGCAAAGTAGATGGACAAAGCCACACCTAGCCTGACCCCACTCCCTCCTCTTGGCCTCCGTTAGAAGGGACATCTCAAGGCTACCCAGTTGCTACAAGACCCTCCAGTTTGAACCTATCTCTGCAGCATCCTTGTGGGTTTGGAAGCCAGGGGCTGATCGAAATGCCTCCCCCAGGACAGGTCCGCAGCTCTTTGTCACTGGCACAGCCCAGGGGACTGGAAGTGGAGTAAAGGAAGATGTGGTCCCTGAGGCTCTTCCAGTGTTCCCAGTGACTCACACCTGGTCCTGGGCCACACTGCAGGGACAACCAGCCCTGGGCTGACCCGCCTGGCTGGGCTTCCCCATCCTGTCCTGGAGCCAAGGCTCGAGCAGGGGTCAGGATCCCAGATTGCTGCCTGAAGGGGCTGTGGATCAGGGTGGACAAAGTGGCACAGCACACCCTTACCTCTCTGTCCCTGATAAACCCCAAAGTGGTTCGTCCAGGATCTTGTCCAGGATGCAGCTGTGCAGGAAGATATACTGGGACTGGAAGGCAAAGGCAGATAGCAAACTAGAGCAGGCAGCATGAAAAGGGGGGGTTGGCAGACGGGGTCCTTCATTCATGCCCAAAAGGCTCTGGCTACTTCAGTCTCAGAGCCTCTGGGTCTGTCTGTCTGTCTGTCCTGAAGGGCAGGATTGACAGTGTCCCAACCCCGAGCACTGGATGACTTATTAGATGGGTTGTGGAGCATCACAGGCCAACAGCATGGTGTGAATTAAGGATTGCCTGCAAAGGGCCTGATCCTGCTCCTAGGTGCTATGGGGTGTTTCTGAGCTCCTGCTCAGAGACTCTGTATGTTGGTGCTGTGAGGGTAGCAGAGTGCAGAGCTGCTGGAGAATCCCACATTTGAGCAATTTTCACTGCAGCTGAGCTGCTGCATTGGCAGCATCGTGACACAGTGTCAGGTAGGGGACAAGCCTGGGGCTGCTGCCTGCTGGCCCTGCTAGCTTTTATGCCATGGAGCATGAGGCCACTGGCAAGAGGAAGCGGAAGTCTTACCAGTGTCTGAATCATCTGGTACCGGTTCATCCGCAAGGTGTAAACAACACCAAAGATGTCCACCACGTTCTCCTGCTTCATCTGCTGCAGGAGCCGGTCCAGGGCAATGAAGGTGCCAGTTCGGCCCACGCCAGCACTGAGAGCACAGACAGCAAAGGTCAAACAGTGTCTGACCCCGCAGCCAACAGGCTCCCGTCCTGCTGCTAGACCTGGTTTCCAGATGCTGCACCCTGGGCCACTGGTCCCAGCACAGCATGGGGCTGAGGAGCCATTCAGACTGCCTCAGGTCGGTGCTGACCATCTCCAGCTGCTCCGTCCCCTGGGACCAAGGAGGCAGGCTGCAAGCAGATCTCCAGTCCCCAGTGCCCAAGCATCAGACTCTCTACAGACCAGACGGATCTCCCGGGTGCTGCTTTCCCTCCCGGTTTTTGCACAGGCAGGACCCTTGTCCACCACATCCTCTCCCATCGTCCCCTCCTGCCGTCCCTTGGGAGCAGAGCCTCACCTGCAGTGCACAAGGGTTGGCCCCGTGTCCTTGGTGCTCTGGATGTGCTCCCGTGCCAGCTCTCTGAACGTCATGATGGATGTGGTGGACTCTGGGATGCCGTGGTCAGGCCATGCTGTGTAGTGCAGGTGGGACACGTGTCGCTCTGCCTGGAGACCCTCCTGCCAGGGAAAATGTTGGTCATCAGCACGGAGCCCACCAGGACAGGGGCACACAGACACCCTGAGAGCACCCAGGGACATGGGGACACCCAGTTCATCTGCAGGGAACAGCCAACACCAGGTCTGCTGCCCTCCGTGGTGCCCTGTCCTCCTCCTCAGTCCTCTGCCATGGTAAGGCATGTGGAAGTGCAGGGAAGTGCCCTTGAAGCTGCAGGCTGTGTCCCAGAGCAGGGATGTGGAAAAGAGAGACCAAGGGTGGACAGCAGGGGTGATAAGCATGGACAGTGACAGGCTGCTCCACAGGGTACTGGGTCTGTAAACCCCGCTTATGGCAAGGAAAGGAAATTATGCCACCACCACCAAGGAGAAACACCACTGCATCCCATGCAAATCCCCAGCCCTTGACAGGTCCCTGTCAGTCTTCTTGGGTCCTTACTCACGTGCCACAGTTTGAATTTGCGCATGGTCCACTCCTCAGAGCTGCTCTGCATCAGCAGGTGGACTTGGATCTGCCCATAAGAGACTGGGGCAGATTCGGATGGCCAGTAATGATCACAGAGGACCTACGGCATAGGGGAGATGGAGTCCCAGTGAGGGCCCAGGTCCCACTGAGTGACACTCAAGCTTCTGGGAGCATCCAGAGAGCAGCTGCTGTGAGGGTAGCCAGGGCTGGTCTTGGGGAACAAGTATTGGTTCTTCCCCTTCCCGTCCGGAGCTTTGCATGGCACTCCACTATATCCCTGTTCTCTGGATTTTGGCCTACTCCAGAGAAAAGGACACGTATGGGTCTCATCATCCCTGGAAACTGGAGGAACAGTCTATGTGAGGTGTCCCATCCAGAGACAAGTGGCAATTTCAGATGCTGCAGAAATATCTGAGGGTGATGGGCGTGGTTCCAGCTAAGCCCCACTTCTGCCCTTTCCTACCCTGAGCTAATGCTGAGCCATACAGATCAACCCCTGTTCCCCCCAGACTATCTGTCGAGGAAGCTGTGTGAGCTGTGCTGGCCCTGGAGCCACAGGGGCTGGTGGAGAGCACAAACTCAGCTCTGGGCTCAGCTCGCAAGAACAGGGCTGGGCTTGGCTGAGGCTGGCACGAGGAAGCCCAGTGGTGCAGTCCTACCCGTCCATTCTCCATGCACACTGTCAGCATGATGATGTTGCAGACGTTCTGCTCCCACACCAGCCTCCAGAAGTCCTCTATCGTTTTCTTCAGGGGTCCCTGGGTGGCGATGAACTCCTGATGGGACGTGTAGCCCTGAGCAAGAGGCACATGGGAGGAGTTGGCAAGTTCCTGAGGCAGGTGGATCCTGGCCTGGAACCGAGTCAGTGCCTGATCTGCTTTCGTGGTAGAGGGAGAAATGCCCATTGCCCCCAGCCCATGCAGGCCCAGCTCCCAGGCAGCTGATCGCAGAACCAGCTGTTTTCACAGGAAGCATGTGCTGCCCAACACTTGCTCTCTACCTATTCAGAATAAAGTTGTGACCCCTGCTGTTTCCTTCCAAGCAGTTCCTCATACAGATCTGGACGTTTCTCATGCTCTCAGTCATTGCTGGAGGTAGGGGCAGCGTGCAAGGTCTCAGGCTGCTTCTTTGTATTTGCCCCTTTGACACACACATGCCCCATGGATCCATACACCCGTGTGTGCATGCTGTGTGCCCTGCCTGTTACCTGGGAAAATCTCCGAGATGGGGAATGTGGGCACAGGTCCAGGGTTGTTCAAATGCAGCTGCACAGACCAGAAGGAGAAAAAGTAGACAGACAGACAGGACAATAAGCTGGGAGAGGATGGGAAGAAGATAGTCCTCAAGAAGAAAGCAGAAAGCCTTGCCACTCTCCTCACACTCGTGCATCTGCGTCCACAGCACTTGCCATATGACCATCTCCACCAACCCCTGCTAAAGGGCAACTGTGCATCTCCACCTGACATCCAACTCCTTGCCAGTCTGTGCCAGCTGTGGCTTCAGAGGCAGCTCTTGCACACCAGCCCCAACAACCTGAACCCAGGCACAGCTCCTGTGATGAGGCCCTGTGGCCATGTCTCTGTGGAGAAGGCAAGTGGGCACTCACAGGCATGAAGTTGGCATTGATGTAGTCTGAATGCAGATCCTCACCCAGCTTGCTCAGCTTGACCCGAGAGTGGTCATCTGAAAGAGACCATACACACATGACCCCCAAGGCAGCCCCTCAACAGGACATGGCGATCTCCTCTTCACCTGGTTAACACATCAGGAGAAGTCCCAAGAGCTCCTCTAGCTCCATGTATGCAGCCAGCAGACAGGCTCTGTGCCTGGTCAGGCACCTTCTCCCTAGAGAGATGAGCATTGCTACCCGCTGGGTTAGCAGCGGAGTAAGAAATCAGAGCTGATATCGTGAAGTGCATCAGACAAGCCACAGAACATTCATGGTCCCCCTTTTATCTCTGGCTGGGACCCACCCCTGAGCTGGGCTCACTACTGGAGTTGCTGAGGAGAACGGTGGCTCAGTCCTGCCCGGCTCAGCCCTTAAGCCTTAAGTCTCCAGCAGGAAAACGGAAAATGAGATGCATTTCAAGACTCTTTCTTCTCCCAGGAGAGGAGCCAGGGACTGTGAACCCTGCAGCGATGCAAAGTGACCTGTGCTTTTGCATTGCAGTGTGGAATCCCATTCAGTAAGCTGAGGGGAGGAGGGAGGACACAGCACTCACAGGGCAGCACGTGGGGATATCTGTTCTTGGAGACATTCGCTGGTAGCTCAGCCTCCACCTTTGGCTGCTCCTTCCCAACTTCCTTCAGCTCCTGTAGGACAGGGGAGAAGGTAACCACAAATGTTGCTCTGGAGATGTCCTGGCCATCCCAGCTGCCTGCTGATGGCCAATGGCTCTATCCAGCGGTTCTATGGTCATGCATGCACAGGGAGCTGCTCAACTCCTCCCTCGGAATGGCCTGTGAACTCTGGGCCATAGATGGCTTTTACCAGTGCCTTTTCCAACAGTACTGTTTGTATTTAGAAGAAAACAAGCCCAAGAACAAGTAAAGGGGAGGGGGGGAGGGGTGGCAGGACACAACTTCTTAGAAATCAGAAATCTACCAAGAAGCTCAGAGCATTTTCTGCTGAGGAAATAAAAACGTCTTGTGCTGTGAAAACAGAGATATCTTGTGTTGCTTCTGATCCTGTTCTCAGAAGGCCAGAGAAGGGTGGTCTGAGGAGAGTTTGAAATTGCTAGTGGGGCTTTCAAAGGTGCTGGCAGCAGCACAGTTCAGAGCCTGCAGATGTTGGTAATGGGAGCCTAAGGTGAATTTCACAGACTGAGAATGATCCTTGACCTTCCCTTTGGCTGCAGGCTCTTTTCTAACGCTGTCAAGGTGGATCTCATCGCAACAAGACTCAACATCTTCACCTCCAGGCCTGTGGCCCTTATCTTTGTCCACCAGCTATGGACAGATTTTAAACAAAGAAATTGCCTGATCACTTGGTCCATCTAATATTTGGCCTCCAAGAGTGCCTAGTAGGGTGGTTGGATTGCTAGAGAAATGAGTTACTGTCCCTGGAGATAAGGAGTTCACCACACAACAGCTGAAGCATGAGTTACCTAGAGGGGGAACAGTCCTCTAGCAGGAGTGTCATCTCACCTCAAATTCCTGGAAAAAGGCATGGTTAGCACTTGCTGTCTTCATCTCATAGTACTGCTTGAAGCTCTGTATGGGAATTGGCCGATGGACATTTCTACATGAAATGAAGTCCAGAGGAAAACTTGCCTTAGATATCGGAGGTCTGGCAGGCCAGTCATGTGGGCAGTGGGACAGCCCAGCCTCGAGACCCGCGGTATCTAGATGCACACACGGTTGGTTTATAGCCATGTCATTGCCCAGGGAAGTTGGTCCACAGAGCATTGTTTAAGTATCATGAGGGTTTACAGGATGATAAGGATGTTCTTCTACTGCACAAGCCTTGCAGAGGAGGTGTGGACAATGCATTGACTTAGAATGGAGCTGGGCAATAAATACTGAATGTGAGAAAGCCTCACATTTGAAAAATAGCGGAAGGAGAGGAGACAGAGTTGGATTTTTCCTAAGTCAGAACATGAGAAATGTGAAGGACCCTGTGACCTGCAATGGGGTCATGCAGAGAAGGAAGACTCCAGCACTCACCTCAAGCTGTAGGTCACCATTTCCTGGGGCAAGCTGCTCTTCTTGGCTCTAGAACCAAAGTATGGGAGATGTTACTCTTCCCGGCACTGCAGGGACAGGTGCTGTGAGCATGTTGCACACTGGTGGCTCATGGACACTTTGGAGCAGCCAGGTGGCAGCAGGAACACGTCCTTGCAGATGGGGAGGGTTCTGAGAATTAATCGCACACTGGCAGCTTCCCTCTTCCCTCTGCCTTTTGCTTCTGTGCTTGCCAGGTACAACTCTACGAGTGGGTGTCCTAGTTTGCCTAGATCTCTTTTTTACACCCTCTCACTGGTCTTTCTCCTGGCCTGGTACCGAAGGTTGGGTTTCTCAGCCTGGTGAGAGATGTGTCATCCTCACCTCTTTGCTCTGAGCTGTTTCCAATAAACCAAAGTAAAAATAGCTGCGAGTGTCAAGAGAAATCCCACGATGATTCCAGCAATTATTGGCATTGAGAGAGGAGTTGTGTCTGCACTGGATCCAGCTGCTGCAATAAAAAAAGTGATAGAACAGGCAGAAATAAGAGTCAGCAAATGCCTGCATTTACTCTATGTTTTATATTTACCACAGCCTATGATTCCCCTGGCTTGCCATTGTCAGGTCATCGATTCTCTCTTAACCCACAGAGATGGGTAAGGAAGATAACATTACCCATCTTACCTGAGAACATGGTGAACGCCACTGCAGGGGCTACCGGGTCGTATTTGGTGAAGGCAGCGATGCTGAACCTAGGGCAAAGCAGAGTCCAGCGATCAGGAGCAATCCAAACCGAGCACAGCCCCAGGCAGCCAGAAGCAGGAAGACCCAAGGGAACAGGACAGCTGCACTGAAATGCTGTGTTGGAAGAAGATGGTTTTCTGGTAGAGATTTAGCGGATGTGTGGAAGTGGTCTTTCATAGAATCATAGAATAGTTAGGGTTGGAAGGGGCCTTATAGATCATCTAGTTCCAACCCCCTGCCATGGGCAGGGACATCCCACTGGATCAGGCTGCCCAAGGCCCATCCAACCTGGCCTGGAACACCTCCAGGGATGGGGCAGCCACCACTTCCCTGGGCAACCTGGGCCAATGCCTCACCATTCTCATGGTGAAGAAATTCTTCCTAATGTCCAGTCTAAATCTGCCCCTGTCTAGTTTGTACCCGCTCCCCCTTGTCCTATCACCACAAGCCTTTATGAATAGCCCCTCTACAGCTTTCCTGTAGGCCCACTTCAGGTGCTGGAAGGTCGCTTTCCTCCCTTTTCTGCCCCTTGGAAAATTTTATTGCGTTTGGGAGAACATGAGAAACGGGAAACAGCTCTCCTCCAAAGGATTATTCAGAGGCACGTAGTGAGTTTCTGCTCTCCTATGGGACACAAACAGGGAAAGACAACAGTAAGGAGGGAAAATCAAAATGGGTGAGTCACTCTCTTAGTTCATGTTAACCCATTAATTGGGTTGACTTGAAAGAGCTGAGAAGCTGTTTGGAACAGGGAGCCTCAGCTGGGAGGGCTGAGTCCCTACCCAGACCCTTCCTTACAAAGTGGCTGGTGCCTCCTTTTCCCTGTGGAGATCTGCTCTACATCCTCCACCTGGCAGAGTGCACACCAAGCCTCACAGCTCCCTGCAGAGTTTATTTCCTTCTGAGCGGGTAACTTGGATGGGTAGGTGTTCTCGTGCCCCAAATACAAGTTACAGCATTGAAATGCAGCTTTGCATTTTAGCAGCTAAGAGTTTGTGGAGCCCGGTGTGAGTCCACTCTGGCAACACCAAAGCAAAGACCTCTTTGGAAACTGAGCCTGCAGAAGCCATGGCACGAGAGATAAGAGCTTGTGGATAAATAACTTGCTGAAAGGTAGGAAACAAGGGCTGGCTTTCCAACTGGAAATGGGCAGTCATAGGTATCCGCTTTTCACCACCCTACTAACGATTAACCAGAACAGAAGCCCAGGGACTGAGGCTACACGCTGTTTAGGGCAGCCAACTAAGAATAGAGAAGTAGGGAACCTACTGGGCTTTGAAAACTAGAGTGAACACTTAGTGAGTGGGACTATATTGGAGTGGTTGGATTTGATCAGATCTAAAAGACATCAATACATGCTCAGCATTAGCAGGGAGATGCTTCCATTCCTTTAGCCTCTCTAGTCCACCATGGAGAAGACATAGCTGGCCATAAGTGTAACTTAATATCTGAAGACCCTTCAGAAAGTAGGTTTGAAAAATAACTGAAGGAGAGGAGACAGACTTGGATTTTTCCTGAGTCAAAGCAGGAGAAAGTGAAGGACTCTGGGACCTGTGATGGGGTCACAGTGTGCAAGCTGAGAAAGTAAACTGTGAAGAGTTGCAAAAGGATCTTCTGGTCCTGAGTAACTGGGCAGTTCAGTAGATGTTATTGAATCACGGTGAGTGGACTAATGACAGCCTGGTGATTCTGAAGTAGCTGCTACCCCGCGAGAGGTCAAAGTTGGAGTGAAAACAGCAGTGGGGAAGCAGGAAGGGCAGATAAGCACTCTCAGACCAGCCAGACAGTATGGTGGGGTGAAGGGTATCCTGAGGTGTTTGTCTTCTTTTTAAACACTGCTGGAAGATGCTGGCACATCTCAGGCTGAGCCATCGCGTTGTAAGGAAGATCCAGCTTGTGCCCAGGCTGTCCACTGTCTCAGCTGTCCTGGCTGGAGCAGAAGGAGAGATCTGACGCTGCCAGGGGTGAGCAGTGAGGCTCATCATGCCAGGCCTGACAGTGAGTGGGACAGGATCCGTCAGCAATAAAGGATAGATGGGCTGGATGCGCAACCAATCTCAAACCTTCTGAATTGACTGGAGACTCTCCTGTGCCAGCGCAGGGCTCGAAACACCTGTGGTGGCCACGGGATGGGAACGGATCCTCACCAGGGCTACAAAGATGATTGGGGGGCTGGAGCACCTTCCCTAAGGGCTGAGAGAGTTGGGTTTGTTCAGCCTGGAGTAGAGAAGGCTCAGAGCAGATCTTATAGCGATCTTCCAGTACCTGAAGAGGCTACAGGAAAGCTGGAGATGGGCTTTTCATAAAGGCTTGTGTGGATAGGACAGGGGGGGAACAGGTACAAACTAGAGAGGGGCAGATTTAGACTGGACATTAGGAAGAATTTCTTCACCATGAGAATGGTGAGGCATTGGCCCAGGTTGCCCAGGGAAGTGGTGGCTGCCCCATCCCTGGAGGTGCTCAAGGCCAGGTTGGATGGGCCTTGGGCAGCCTGATCCAGTAGGATGTCCGTGCCCATGGCAGGGTGTTGGAACTAGATGATCTTTAAGGCCCCTTCCAACCCAAACTATTCTATTCTTATACTCTTCTATTCAGTTCTCCCCTGGCAACTCCTTTTTTTCACTCCAGTGTCTTTTCTGGCAATTCCTTTTTTTCCCCAGTAGAAAAGTGCTAACACTAACCCAGTGCTAACATCAGCCTCTGTTCCCTGCCAGTGCTGTCCCAAACAGCAGCTTGAATTAAGAGCCCCTGTTTGGCAACATGTGTGATCCTAAACTGCCTCTATAAGAATCAATGCCAGTTTTTCACATAAGCATGGAATCTGCACAGAGCAAACAGTAGAGAGAGCAAATAAGAAAAGAATAAAGGAGACCCAGCAGGTCTGAACCCAGCACCTTGGTTCGACTCAGCACAGAACGTAAGGGCAGATCTAATTCTCACTTTACTCATAGGCAAAAGTGAAGCTTTCTCTCATGCACACACTCTCTCACGTTTTTCCTTTCTCTTTTCCTGACACTCTCAGCAACTTCTATCTCCAGTCAGCCACACTTGCTGTAAGTTTCTTTAAACTGAAATGGGACAAACTTCCAGATTCTGGGGAATTCCTGTGTCAGAGAAATGTCTGGGGAAATGGTCTGTTTGATGAAATTGTGAGCTGTTCAATCAAGAGAGGACTGACTAAAAATATGATCTGTAGCACAAAACCCATTTTACCATCAACTATTTTAAAGGTACCCTATAATGAAATACGTATGCTTGGACATTCATCTTCCTGGATTCTATTTATTGTCAAATAAGACTCTGAATTTATGGATATTGTGATCTCTGTGTCTCATGAGGAATCTCAGTGCCACCCTCTTACCTTTGAGACCCCAACTGTGTTGGCACCACTTGAACTAATGTTGCCAAACCAGTTTCATTTTTGCACTCTGAACCTGCATGTGGCTCATACAAAAGCCCCACAAACATTAGCACCCATTGTGGTTCCTACTCTGGAGATGGACAACTACCCAGCTCCTCAGGCAACACATACAGCCCTTGTCAGCCTCAGCTCTCATTTCTGCTCTCACTCTCCCTGCCTAGTTCACTGTCTAACATTCTTTGCCATGCCACCCCTTGCATCTCTCAAAGGCTGCTTGGTGGAGCAACCCCTGGAGCACAAAGGTGAGGTGACACCCAGGGAGCTGGTGGCACCTTGCAGGGACACATGCAGTCCCTCTTCTCCTCCAACCCCTTCCCCTCAGGACGGATGTTGACATCTCTTACCTGTACTGTTCGTTGACTTTCAGCTTCCCATTGCATGTTGCCCTGGACTGGCCGCACTCCTCTGTGCCCACTGGCACTCGCCAGGTTTCAGGGGAGCTCCTGGGACTCGGATGGAAGGGATTGGGGATTAGCACAGCCAGGTAGGAGTCCTCTGTCCCATAATAGTGGTCGTACCATGTGCTGGACGTGACTTCCTGGGTGGGCCTCAGCACTGAAGGAGAATATACAAGGTGACAGTGGTAGTCCTGAAGTTATGTTTGGGGGCGCTGCTGCCCTCCAGGGAGCCCCTGTAGATCAGGGTGTGCCAGGGCACTTACGTGAATCATTAGTGGTAGCAATGACACCGTAATACTCGATCTGGCCATTCTCCTCACTGAACAGGTCAGATGAAATGACAACTGTGGAGCTGGCCTCCACCTGGAACAAGTCTGCACGCAGAGGCGGAGGCAGAGCTGGAAAAGGAACCAGCAAGAACCATCTGTTAGCACGTCCTTGCTCCCACTATGCATTTCTCAGCCTGTGACTGGTCCCAGCATCACTGCTCAGAGCCTCAACCCACCACAGTTCGGTGCAGGACCACATGGGGCTCATCTGAAAGAGTCCTCAGGTTTAATCACCAACACTAAGTGTCTTCTCCAGGGTTCTGTGGCAAGGATATGGGAAAGAAGAGGACTCACCCTCCGGTGTTGTGTTGCAGAGCAGAGTCACAGCCTGGCTCCTCATTGTGTTCAAGCCCACTGTGGTCACAACAATTTGGTATGACGAGTTTGGCCCAAGCCCCTCAAGTCTGGCCTCATTCGTAGGGATGTTCATGATGTACTTGGAGGTGGGAGGTCCATCAAAGAATTTCTCTGTCGCCACCTCATAAGCCTGCACATCTCCAGGAGATCTGGTCCAGTTCAAGTAAAGGCTCCTTGACTCTGGCAAGCATTGCACGTCCTCCACTGGGTTTGGCTCTGCAAAGAAGACATGTCAGGCTCTTAATTTACTGGATCAGGGAAATCCCAACCACAGAGTGCATCAACCCAGAGCCATTAGGGTCCTCTACTGCCTGTCCCTAGATCAATAGGAGAGGAGCAGAGCTGGACATCTGCAACTTGGGAGCCTTTTGTGCCAAGGGCCACAGGACAGGGAGAATGGGTTGGGCCTGAGTAGACCAATGGGGTTCTCTGCTGAGCCCACTTCGCTCCACAGATAGTGAGGCAATGGGGTGATGGGAATCTCTGTCATGGGGAGAGCTTAGGGAGGTCTTGGCTGCCAGAGGGTCACCCTGCTGGTTTTCCTTATCTTCTACCATGAAGACAGTCCATGCTTCTGTTGACCCCCAAGGGCTGATCCAGTCTTGAGGCCACCCAGGAGTTTCTCCCTCCTCCAGGCTCCACTCCAGCAGGGCATACCCACCCATTGGCACTGCCAAGGGTTTGGTGCTGCTCCAGTAGGGCCCGGCCACACAGCTCAAGGAGACAGAGTAGTTTCTCCCTGGGATCAGCCCGTGGAGGAGGTGCTGGCCTTGCCCTCTGAGGAGAGTGTGCCGCCAGGATAGTGTGCTGTTCCTGGGATCACGCAGCCACAGCTGGCAGTCATCCTGCTGTCCAGAAACACTGCTCCAGGAGATAAGCTTTGTGTTGTTCCCTCCAGCCACCACAGAAAGATTTTTGGGAACTGAGGGGGCTGCAATGAAAACCAAATCAGGAGAGTGTTACTGGCATGCCAGCCCCCCTCCTCCACCCTGTAGAGATTCAAGCAGAAGACGAAAACATGCAAGTAAACTTTATGTGTTCAGTGGTAGCATTTCTGCACCTGCTGGTGAGTACTACTAGAAATGACCTTCAAATGGTAATTGGAGGACAGGGAGGTGGGTTCTTCCTCCTGCTAATTAGCAAGTTTCATTAGAGACCTGTCTGAAGGGCTCTGCACGTGACTCCCAGCACCCTGCCAGGGGCTGGCTGAGCATGGGAGCAGAGACGGCTGGATTCCCGGAGCAAAGTGCAGGGACTGTGGGGACAAGCACATGAAAAGGCTTATTGTGCTTATCTGCAATTTCCACATTCCTTAAAAATAAAAAGCCCAGCCTCCCCTTATTCCCCTTGCCAGGAATTTTCTGAATGACTGGGAGAAAAGCAGTGGGGATGGTACAGTGTCCCCCCGGCTCTGAGGACTTGTTGTGTGTTAGGCTGTGGGTGTCCTCTACCAGAGCAGTACCACTGCCATGGTACCCTTTACTCTTTGTTCAGTCATCCATGCCCAGAGGAGGCAGCTCACGTGGACATCAGGGCCATTAGCTGGAGGTCTGCCCTGAGACAGCAACCACAGCTGCAAGCTGCACCTCAAATCCTGTATTCAGTGTTGGCCTCCCCAGTACAAGACAGATATTGAGCTGCTGGAGCTCATACAGAGATGGGGAACAGAGCTGGAGAAGGGGCTGGAGAACAAGGGTTATAAGGAGCGGCTGAGGGCCCGGGGGTTGTTTAGTCTAGAGAAAAGAAGGCTGAGGGGAGACCTCATCACTTTCTGCAGCTCCTGGAAAGGAGGTTGCAGTGAGCTGGGTGTTGGTCTCTTCTCCCAAGTGACAAGTGATAGATTGAGAGGAAATGGCCTCAAGTTATGCCAGGGGAGGGTTAGATCAGATACTAAGAAAAAAATTTTTACTGACAGAGTGGTGGAGCCCTGGCAGAGGCTGCCCAGGGCAGTGGTGGAATATCACATCCTTAAAGGGGTTCAAAAAGTGTGTGGCAGTACGTAGCACTTTGGGACATGGTTTGGTGAGCACAGTGGGGCTGGGCTGATGGTTGGTCTGGATGAGCTGAGAGGTCTTTTTCCAATCTTAACGATTCTGTGATTCTAACATTGTCCTATGGGCAGTAGTATTGTCCTGCTGTTCACTCCACGGCAGGCTTGCATGGCCCAACTTCCCATTACTACCATGGGCGGTACCTACAGCTTCCAAGCAACAGTTCCAGCCCTCTCCCTACCCCTTCTCATGCTCAGCCTGCCCAACTGGGAAGGCTGAGTCTCATGCATGATGCAAGAATCTCCAGCTTTTGCCACTTACTTGTCCAGTCACTGATGTTCCCCGCAGAGGCTGTGTAGGGTCCTGCCACAGACACCACTTCCAGCAGGTATTTCTGTCCTGGAGCCAGGCCAGAAAAGGTGAATTTGCTGATGCCTTTCCCAACAGATATGTTGGCTGCCACAATACCTGATCCCGAGTGATACAGGAGGAGCCTGTAACTGTCTTGCCCTTGGGGTTCACCTCGCCAGGATGCACTCAGCCTGTTGGGATACCCCTGGTTCGTCATGTACACGTTACGAGCAGCCAGAGGGTCTGAAAAGGCAGGATGGAAGATGTTGTTAGTGAAGGATCTGAGGACATTGCCGGGTTATCTTGGAAACATCATCAGAAGAGTTGCACCACACAGGACAGCGAGGCAGCTTCTGCAAGGTTCAAGTGGTGCTTATCCAAGCACAGGGAGCCCTGTCCCAGCTGGAGCAAGATACCCAGGAACAAGAGAGGAGGAAGCACCCAGATGGCTGGAGGAGAAGGGGAAAAGGATGTCCCTGCCTGCTGCTCCCTCCTCCATGCCTCTCCTCTGAAGCACCGTCCCCAGAGCTGCGGCTGTCTAATCCAGGCTGGTGGAGCTGATGGTGAGGGTGGACAGAGCCCTGCCATGGCACTAGCGTGCCCCTGATTTCAGGCAGGGCTTGTGAACCTGAAGGTCACTGGAGTTGTGTCCCTTGTCATGAGCCTTTGTGATTGCCCAACAAGACATCCATCACCCTCAAAACCGGGTACTCACATGTCCAGTTGCTGACATTTCCTGCAGGTGTTCGGTAGGACCCCGCCACGGACACCACCTCCAGCACATACTTGCTTCCTGGGGTCAGGCCCACGAAGGTAAAGTTGTGGGTCTCTCTCCCAAGCGAGGTTGTAGCTGCCACGGTGCCCAGCCGTGCATGGTACAAAGTCAGTGCGTATCCCTCTCGCCCCCCAGCTGAGGCTCCCCAGGACGCTCTCAGCCTGTCGGGGTGCCCTGTGCTCAGCAAGTGCACGTTGTCTGGGGGCAGCGAGCCTGCGAAATCATCAGACCTGACGTTAGGGACCAGACTGTGCAGAAGGAAACACACTCAATGGGACATAGTGCAGCAGAACGGATGCTCCCTGAGGGTTGGGACGTGGAAGCCTTCCCTGGCACACTCCACCTTCTCTATTTTCTCTTTTCTGTCCCCATCTCAGCTAGCTTTTAAGGCTTCTCACCCTGTGTGGTCCCTCACACACTAGTCCTTCTTCTCTGAAGGTACCCGCATCTCCAGCTGGAGCACCTTTGCCACCGCTGTATGCACAGCTGATATAGTGTTGATGCTGTGTCCAGCTCAAAAATCCTTCTGGGTGGAGAGAAGTGCTGGACTAGTCCATCTCCAAGGAGAACTTATAGGAGTTTTCCAGTACCTGATGGGGGCTACAAGAAAGCTGGGGAGAGACTTTTTCCAAGGGCCTGTTGTGATAGGACAAAGGGAAATGACTTTAAAGTGGAGGGGGGAAGATTTAGACTAGACATTGGGAAGAAATTCTTCATGATGAGGGTGGTGAGGCCCTGGCCCAGGTTGCCCAGAACCTGGAGGTGTTCAAGGCCAGGTTGGATGGGGCTTGGAGCAGCCTGGTGCAGTGGGAGGTGTCCCTGGCCAGGACAGGGGGGTTGGAACAGGTTGACCTTTAAGGTCCCTTCTAACACACACCATTCACCATTCTATGATTCTATGACTCTGTCTCTAGAGCAAAGAGCCTGTGGAGTAACCTCTTCCCTTGCTACACCTATTCGTTAAATGAACCTTTATGGTAACGTGGTTTCTACCTGAAGAGACTCAGCAAGGGCACAGGTGACCCTTTGTTCCAGAAGCACAGGCAAGAGGATGTCCCCACATGGGACACATGCCCCCACAGCTGGGCAACCCTGCATGTCACCAGCATGTACTTGTGCAAGTCTACATTTGAACATGCATGTGTCCATGAGGGCAACAGTGTATCATGCTCTAATTGCTGTGTGTTGCACACACGCACATGTGTATGCACATCACCAAAGGCACTAGGATCCCTCTAAACCTCCCTGCCCTCATCCTGGCCCAGTGATGCAAAATCTCCTACCCTTCTACAGGGGACACTCCTCCAGGCACTCACGTGTCCAGCCACTGATGTTGGGTGCCGCTGCCTGGTATGGTCCAGCAATGGCACTGGCTTCCAGGGAGTATTCATATCCCGGGGTCAGGCCTGTGAAGGTGAAGTTGTGGGTGTCTCTCCCAAGCAAGGTCGTAGCTGCCTCGGTGCCCAGCCCCGCGTGGTATAGGGTCAGTCTGTAGCCGTCTCGCCTTCCAGCTGCAGCTTCCCAGGATGCGCTCAGCCTGTCTGAGTGCCCTGTGCTCAGCAAGCGCACGTTGTCTGGGGGCAAGGGGCCTGTAGAGGAAACACAGGTCACTGCCAGGAACCATGTCTGAACTGAGGGACAGGAGATGCTCCATGTCTGCGCCAAGCCTGTTCTGCATGAGGTGGGTCAGCCCTGCAGGGTCCTAAGGGCTTTGCCCTTGGCTCTGTGACAGCTGCCTCCTCACTGGTGCTGCCTGAGCCTGTGGATGGCAACCAAGGACATGGGTGGCCAAGCCACAGAGAGGAGCACAAGCTCCTCGTGCTGTGTCCAGCAGGGCATGAACACCAGGCACTTGCATGGGCGGGAGAGGAAGGCAAGATTTTTCCTGCACCTGTATGGCCTCTGATTTGAACCATGAAGGCATTGAGACGGCAATGTGCGTTCGCAGCCCAGAAGGCCAACAATATCCTGAGTTGCATCAAAAGAAGAGTGGCCAGCAGGGGGAGAGAAGTGATTCTGCCCCTCTATTCCTTTCCTGTGAGACCTCATCTGGAATACTGTGTCCAGTTCTGGAATCTTCAATGTAAAAAGAATATGGAACTATTGGAATGGGTCCAGAGGAGGCTACAAAGATGATCGGAGCGCTGGAGCACCTTCTGTATGAGGACAGGCTGAGAGAGTTGGGGTTGTTCAGCCTGGAGAAGAGAAGGCTTGGACCAGATCTTATAGCGACCTTCCAGTACCTGAAGGGGCTACAGGAAAGCTGGAGAGGGGCTGTTCATAAAGGCTTGTGGGGATAGGACGAGGGGGAACGTGTGCAAACTAGAGAGGGGCAGATTTATACTGGACATTAGGAAGAATTTCTTCACTATGAGAGTGGTGAGACACTGGAACAGGTTGTCCAGGGAAGTTGTGGCTGCCCCATCCCTGGAGGTGTTGGATGGGCCTTGGGCAGTCTGATTTAGTGGGATGTCCCTGCCCATAGCAGGGTGTTTGGAACTAAATGATCTTTAAGGTCCCTTCCAACCCTAACTATTCTATGATTCTAAGGGTGGTGGAGGTGGTGGAGGACACCTAGCTGCAAGGACAGCATCATACTCACGGGTGCAGTGAGTGAGGTTGGAGGTGCTGGTGTGGAAAGGCCCAGCTGTGGCCCTCACTGCCAGGCTGTAGTGGGTGCCGGGGCTCAGGTTCCTGAAGAAGTGAGTCCTGGCGTCCCCACCCAACACCACGCGCTCAACACGGCTGCTGGAGGCTGTGTCATAGACTTCCACCACGTAGCCTTCTGCTCCGCGCCTTGTTGCTGCCCAGGAGGCCTGCAGAATGGAGGCAGAGGGGCTGCCCAGGGTGAGGTTGGCAGGGGCCAAGGGGTCTGGAAAGCAACAGAGGGACAGTCAGCCCCTGCATGCCTCCAGACACTGCTCTGTGCTAGGAGCCAGCTGCTTTGCCCATGGGATCCTCACCCTCTGGAAGTGCTGGACTCTAGCTCCCACTGGGCAGTGGACAGGCTGGCCACCAGAGATCCTCCCAGAGAGATGCATGGGGACAAATGGGGAGTATTGGGAAGCATAGGGAACGGCCTCAAGATGTGAAAGGCCAGGTTTGGACACTAGGAAAAATTTCTTCATTGAAAGGGTTTTCAGACACTGGCAGAGGCTGCCCAGGGAGGTGGTGGAGGCCCATCCCTGGAGGTGTTTAAAAGATGGGTGGATGAAGTACTTAGGGATATGATTTCGTGGTGGACAGGTACAGTTGGTCTTAATGATCTCAAAGGTGTTTTCCAACCTAGCAATTCTATGATTCTATGAAATGGGCAGGCAGGGCACATGGCTCTGAGCACAATCTCCCCAGGGTTTGCCGCTGGACATGGCAAGGGAGGTGATACCCATTGCCTTTGAGGCGGGTAGGGAAGTTAGCTCTATGTCAGAGAAGGAGTGAAGACCATGAGCAGAAAGGTGGGACAACTATATAGAAGCTAGGGGAACAAAAATGGTTTGGGATGGGGAAGGTGGCGGTGGGTGCTCTGCAAGGCTCAGATGGAGATTCCAAGGCATGGTGGAGCGCTGTGGCAAACCCAACCCATCAGACTCACATGTCCATTGAGTGACGTTGGTGGAAGAGGCTTCGAACAAGCCTTTCACAGCAGTGACCTGCACAGCAAACCTGCTTCCTGCCTCCAAGTCAGTCCAGGTGATATTCTGTGCATCTGGACTCAAGACCTGGACCTGCTCCCTGTTCTCGGTGCTGATCTTATACAGAGTAATGCGGTAGTGGTCCCTCCTGCCAGGCGGGGTGTTCCAGCACGCGTAAAGCTCTGAGGAGCTGCCTGTATTGGTTAGGCTTAGGTTTGTCGGTGCAGCGGGAACTGTGAGGGAAAACAGCCACATGAGTCAGAGAGAAAAAGAACTTGTTCTGAACTTGCAGCCGTCTCTAGGGAGGAGTGCTTTCACCAGGCAGCCACCAGCAACCAGGCAGCAAGCACTCTGTGCCCATGTGTTACAAGGAGGTCACAAGAGGCTGGAGATGACTGCAGTCCAACATCACTGGGAACCAGGCCAGGATGCCCTTCTACATTCTCACCTCTCTAGGTGCCAACACTGATCCCCATCCCATTCTGGAATTCCTTGCACTGGGGCTCCTTGCACCACCATGGGTGGTGTGGATTCTCACCTGTGCAGCCAGTGATGTTCCTGCGGAGGGAGTGGTAGGGTCCAGCTACTGCCCAGACCCCAACAAGGTAGCAAGTTCCTGGTTCCAGCCATGCCACGGTGACATTGGTGCTGTCTTTCCCAGCTTCTAGGTTCCTTGGTGGTGCAGAAGAGCCCTCCTCAAGCACGCTGAGCCTGTATCCATCCCTCTGACCTGGAGGGGTCTCCCAGTGCACAGCCAGAGCCCAGGCGGTGCTGACAGGGCGTGCTGACAGCGCAAGAGGAGGTAGCGGGACTGCAGGAGAGAATGAGTGTTACAGGAGACAAACCTGGGATTTTCAGGACTGACTTTAGTTTGGGAATGAAGCTGGGATCTGCAGGACTGTAAGCATCTAATGTGCTGTCTAAAGACTGCCAAGAGCAGCAGGTTGCTCCCAGATCAGACCTGCTCCCTGTGTCCCAGGAGATAATAGTGCATCACCACCATGGTCTGAGAGCTCCTCGTCCCAGGGTGCTGGGGCAGGTTCACAGCAGGTCTCATTGAGCTGCTCGGCTCAGGATGAGGGAGGATCCCAACAAGGAGAGTAGGAAACCAACACCAGTGCAGTTGTGGGGACATGATCTCAGCCCTGGGATCCCCCTCTTGGTCCCCAGCCCCTCTCCAGGTCAGAGCCAGGCTGGGTGCCAGGGATGGGTGCACAGGAGCTCTGTTCCTACCAGTGTAACCGATGGCAGTCTGAGAGGAGATGCGATGAGGCCCAGCCTGAGAAATGATCTCCGCACGGTATCGGGACCCTGGCACCAGCCCCTCCAGGTCAAGCTGGGTGACTCCACGGGGAACAGACACATTCCTGATGATGGACAGGGACTCAGCAACTGAGAGCTGTACCAAATGGTCTCTGCCACCACCTGACTCCACCCAGCTCACACGTAGCTCCTGGGGTCTCCGACCAGGCTGAACACTCACATTAGCCAGAGACAGTGGATCTAGGGGGAAACACAGCATGAAGATCCATGAGGTGGTGAAAGAAAGCAACTGGAGATGCCAGCAGAGAACCTGCACCTCTGTGTAGGGCTAAAGGAGGTGGTGGCTGACTGCCAGCTATCCTGTTGTCTTGGGGGGCATGCAAGTTGCCTGTGCACATCTGCAGGGTGCTGCTTGCAGGCAGGTGCTGTATTGAGAAGAGAGCACACAGCTCCCCACTGGGCTGCTCTGCTCCATGGTCAGGGAAGAAAGCCCATATGGAGGTCTCTATGCTTCCTGTCTCATATCCCTCTCCCACCAGTCCCAGGCTGACCTTGTGATCGCAAGTAGCATAGGCAGAAGGTTCAGCATGACAGGGGAAAGCCTGAGCTAGGGAAAAGAATGTTTGCGGCGCAGAAGCCAGGACAGAGCACCTGACTCATAAAACCTTCCCTCTGCCTGGACACGTTTATGTCACTGCTAGTCTTGCAGCCATTGCCAGGATGCCCCATCCCTACAGGAAGCTGGAGACTCATCTCACTCACATGTCCACTCAGTGGCAAAATGTGATGAAGATCTGTACGGGCCAGCGAGTACGGTCACCCTCAGGAAGTACTGAATGCCAGGGGACAGTCCCAAGAATGTGAAGTTGTGGGTGTTTGGCCCCACTGTGATGTTCCTCTGTGCTGGATGACTCTTGCTGTAGAGGTGGAGATGGAACTGGTCCACATCACCAGCAGCCTTGTCCCAGAAGGCAGAGAGTCCCAAAGGGCGTCGGGTGTTGGTCAGGGTCACGCCAGCCGGAGCCAGGGGATCTAAGAGAGAAAAGACATCCAGGCACTGAGAGGCAGTCATGGTGGACCTGCCACGATGTGGAGTGGAGGCCTTCATGCCCTTGTCCTGGGCCCCCTCCACCACCTTTCCCTGGAGGGCTCAGGTCAGAAATCAGCTCTGCCATAACAAACCCCAGAATAGCCTGAGCTTCTGGTCCACAACGATCACGGGAGCGGGTCCCCACCTTTACACTGGGTGACATTTGGAAATGTTTGCTGCTCAGTCATGGGTTTCCCCACCACTGAAGATTCTTTTACTTCCAAGCTGGCTGAACGTAGCTGTTGTTGTCCTTCCACTCTTTCCTGTCTGTGCATTCCTGCCCCTGGTTCCCCTGCCTTCCTGTACATGCTCCACACTCTGCCTTGCTCCCATGCTATGAACTTTCTGCTTTTGTTGACAAGGCCATGGTTGCACTTGCAGTAGGGTTGAGGTAGGGATATCACACTCACATGTCCAGTCTGTGGCTGATCGCACAGCAGATCGGTAAGGTCCAGCCATAGCAGACAACTCCAGTGTATACTGTCGCCCAGGGACCAGGTCCTCAAAGGTGACATTTGTCCACTCGTTCCCCACAGTGATGTTCCTGACCTGCTCCTGGAACTTGGTTTCCCAGAGGGTGCCTGTGTAGCCGGTGCTGCCAGTGGGAGTTGCTCTCCAGGAGGCTTGCAGAGAGGTGCTGTGGCCCTGGTTGCTGAGAGTCAGCTGCTCTGGGGCCAAAGGATCTAGGAAAGGAAAGGTCTAGAGTCACAACTGCACCTGGACTGTGGTCACTTGGGAGAAGTGCAACCTCAAAAGTGCTGAGGCTGGAGCCCCTTACCTGGGAGAAACCCACACTCAGGTGCTCTGGGCACCCACAGGGTCTGAGCAGACCACTGTCACCCCTCTTGACACCCACACACCAGTTTGACAGGGACTGGGCTGGCACAGAGTTCAAACTGGCACGGTAAGAGAGGACTGCTCTGGTGCTGGAGGATGTGGTGGGTGGGATGGTCTCGGAAAAGGACAGTGGAGAGGCGGTTCAAGGCAGATGCTGCCTGAGAAGTTCCAAGGGAGGGCGGCCAGGGGAGGAGGAGGGCAATGGGTTCTGCTGACCCCTGTGCTGGGCGGTTGGGCTTCAGACCAGGGTCAGGCATAGTCAGCAGCACCTCTGCTTTCCTACTGAGCCTTTTGCCTTTTTATTGCATGAAGCTGCAGAAGACCCGGGAACCAAGGCATGACATGACGGGGAAAGGCAGGATCCAGTGGCAACCCTGGGTCTGGCTGTGGTGAGGGCTGTGGCACTCACATGTCCAGTTGTTGATGCGCTGGGGTGTGGATGTGTAGGGGCCAGCTATGGTGCTGACTTCAAAGGTGTAAAGAGTTCCAGGTTGGAGGCCCTCATAGATGAAGTTGGTGACACCTCTGAGCACTGAGCTGTTCTTCACAGGGTGCTCCACAGGGCTGAGACCCAACAAGTAGCCTTCCCCCAGTGCCTCCTCCCAGCTGGCACGCAGGCTGTAGGGGCTCCCCTGGCTGGCCAGATTCACACCGGACGGTGACACTGGCTCTGCAGGAGACAAGGATGGGATCATGCATGGCACTGCATGGGACAGTGCATCAGGCAGACAGACTCCTCTTATAACACCCTGAAGTGTTAGTAGCCCCCCCAAACACTGGCAGTCAGGACTGCAGGGAGAGCATTTTACTGTTCTCAATGCCAGAGGCTGGGTGAGCATCTCTCTGCACTGTTTAAGGCTCCAGACCTTCCTTCCCAGGGTGACAGCTCTGAGCACAAACTGTGGCTCTTCAAAATGCCCAGGAGGGATTAGGCACACGGAGATGCCTCTCTGGGGGGACCGGTGGTGCTTTACCACCCAGGTGCTGTGAGCAGAGGGAGGGGAAGGTGACTTGATCTTGCCTAGCATTGAGTCCAAAGGTTACGGAGAAGGTCTGGTCTCGATTCGTGCCTGATCCTACTCAAGTCTAGCAAGGACCTCTGAGTCCACCCTCACAAAGGTCTATGGGACAGTAGACTTTGCCGCTCTTACCCAGAGCCTGCCCTTGAGACCACGTGTCACTGCCCTACACAGCCTGACTCCTGCTCCCTCTGCAATCCCCCTCCCCTGGCCTCCCTCTGGGCACCTCTCCCTCTACCGGATGGCAGAAATGGTCTCGAGAGGACATGCTTGGGCTTTCTGCTTACGTGTCCAGGCTGCTGCGCTGCGGGCCGATGCTCGGTAAGGCCCAGCCACCGCTGTCACCTGGACAGAGTATTGCTTCCCGGGGCTCAGCCCGTGAAAGGTGACGTGACTGTTGTCTCCACCAACAGAGATGTTCCTCACGGGATCACTGGCTGCTCCATCCTGCAGCGTCACCAGGTAGAAGTCCCGCTCTCCCGCTGGGGTCCTCCAATGAGCCTGCAAGGAGCTCTGCTCCTCTGCACTAATCAGAGTCACATTGCCAGGGCTCAGGGGGTCTGGAAGGGAATGAAATCGCATATGTAAGGATTACGGGGGCTCTGGACCCCAACCCCAGTGGTTCCTGTCTGCTGCAATTCAGGACTGCCAGCACTAAGGTGCTGGGCACACCAGCAACCCATGCTGTCCCACTCAGTCAGAAGGGCCAGGATGACAGGAGGGGGTTCCATGTGAGACTCTAAGGTCTCCCAAACACTCCTGAGCCTCATTCCCTGCTTCCTTCCATCCAGACTTAGACATCCTTTTGGTGTGTGCTCTCTCCATTCCCCAGCACAACCCTTCCTGGCCTGGCAGAGCTCAGACAAAGCTGGCAACCCTTCTGGGAAACTCCTGCAAGTCCCCCTCCTCCCCATTCGTGTCCTGTCATGAGCTTGCTGATATTCCCAGGAACCGGCCTGGACCAAATCCCTGGCTGGGCGCCTCTGGCTCGTGCATCTGGCACCAGGGACAGTTGCTCAGTCCGGTAGGTCAGAGCTGCAGATGGCAGCGGCAGGGATCGAGTCAGACTTGCTTCAGAGCAGAAGCAAAGCAGCTGGGGATGTGGAGGGCTTCCAAAATCTCAGCTGCAGAGTCAGCAGTGAGCAGACTTCCAGCTCCCCAGACCGTCAGGCCAAGCAGGAAAGAGCTGGAGATTTGTCACCTGGTGATACCCAGGTCCTTTCAGCCTATGCCTGACCAGTGTCTTCCTGGGGACAGGATGGGTCACCAGCCCCAACAGCCCTGTTGAGGCTGTTTGGTGCAGTTTGGCACCTCTAAAATTCATTGCTCCTCACTAGAGAGGGACAATGCTTTCTTGGTGTTCAGGATGAGTCTCTGTCCTGGAGGCCAGGCTTGCGCTCTCCATTTCCCCCTCATGTTTTCTGGGAACACCTAAGAGAGCAAGTCCAGGCTCAGAACTGTTTGCAGTCCTACAGACACAGTGTCAACAGCAAACCGGGCCTGTGGCACTGGAAGTCACCTGCTCTTGGGGCCCTCATCAGCCTGAGGACAGAAGCTGGAGGAAGTTGGTTTGAATGGTGTAACCTGTTGGGGTCTGGGAGGGCCACACTCAATTTCTTGACCTGCCAGAGGCTGGCTTCCCTCGTTATGTTTGCACAGCACCCGGCCCATTGGAAACATCCACCAGGATGCTACCAAAATAAGGTGCAACCAAAATATATCCTTGTTAGCAATCAAAGGGGACCAAAGTTCCATTATCCGAAACCCCCCCCCCCCCCCCCACGCCCCGGGATCTTCCAGTTCAAATCAGCTGAACTGGGCAAACCCTTTCCCCTAGTTTTCTCTGCTGCCTTTGAACAGCCCTGAGGAGTGAGAGCCACTCCAGCTGCACAAAACACCAATGACATGCATTGCCCATCTATGCTCCATCTCAGGGAGAGGCCACAGGCTGATCCCAGTGCACCCCAGGGAGAAGCAGACTGGCACTGGGAATTCATCTGCCCAGGGTTCTCACTGGTCCCACTGTCACAGTGCCCCAGACCCAGGTCCTGGAGTGGCTTTTAGCCAGATCCAAGCAGAAGAATTGTCCTCTGTACCTGGGGCTGCGGCAAGAGACCTTGGGATTCAGAGGCTGCACCAGAGGCAGGAAAAAAGCCAGTGCCACTGATGCTCTCTCCCATCCCCTTATCATACTCACATGTCCAGGCGGTGGCATTGGGCCCCACTCTTGTGTAGGGCCCAGCCATGGCACTCAGCCCCAGCCAGTACTGGGTGCCAGGGTGGAGATGCTGGAAGGTGTAGCTGGTGAGGCCCCTCCTGGCCGACAGGGTCGTGGTCACCGTCTGGGTGAGGAGGTTGTGGAGTGCAAGATGCAGCCACGCAGCCCCAGTAGCATCCTCCCAGGAGGCAACAAGGCTGGTGCTGGATCCTGGGCTGAGCCTTAGCTGGGTGGGGATGGAGGGAGCTGAGGGGAAAAGCAGGAGGTAGCGAGGATCAGCACTGAGGATGGGACTCTCTGGAACCTCCTCTCTCCCCAGGGTCTCCTGTGCCCACTTGGGGTTGAAGGTCTGCTGAAGGATGCCTCTCACACATATCTTCCCAGGTGGGCTGAGGGGCTCTTGAGGTCCCTCTACACTATCTGTCTTTCAGGCTGCAGGGGAGATGGGATCTCAGCCTGGGTAATGCAACATTTCTGCAGCTCCCACCTTTTGCCAGCAACCCCAGATAGCCCTTCTCTCACGGAGAGATGGAGCATGAAAATCCAAGCTGCAAATCCTGCAAGGCAGGACTGAGGTGTGAAGTTGTCCCCTTGGCCAAGCACATGGAATCACAGCAGGGCTATGAAAAACTCCCATCTGCTCCCCATCCTATACAAGCTTCCCATCCCAAGCCTGGAGACCTCCTCTCTGACAGCCCAGCCGGCACATGTGCTGCATCCATCCTGTCAAACCCTTCCTCCCATCCCCTCCTTCTTGGTCAGGCACACCCACCACTCCCTACCTGTCCACTGGTGGGTACTGGTGCTCGCCTGCCTGGATCCAGCCAGTGTGCTGACCTTCAAGGCGTACTCACTGCCAGCCAGCAACCCGTCAAACAGGAACTTGGAGATGTTTGGTGGAATGGACACATTTCTCACCAGCGTCTGAGAGTCGCTGTGGTAGAGGGTGAGGTAGTAGCCATCTCGTTGACCATGGGCGTGCACCCAGGAGGCACGCAGCACATCAGAGCTCCCATTGCTGCTCAGGGTCATGTTGCGGACAGGTGAAGGACCTGCGTCAAACATGGCACAGATGATGCTGGCTGTTTGTCTGGTGATGCCTGACCTACTTGGTTGCTCAAGCGCTGGTGGGACAGTGCTTTCTCCTGGTGAGGTCCTGCCAGCCAGCTCCACAGGACCCAGTCCCTCAAGCACAGGACCATGACCTCCGTTTGAGCTCATGGGTCTCCCATTCTGTAGGCTGCACCATCCCCTTTGGATCAGTCTCTGCACAATCACCCTGAACCAGGCAAGGAGGCTTGGCCAGGGACCACACACCATGTGTGCACTGGGAAAGGTGAAGCCATCAGCACTTATCTGTGAGCTCCCCTGCTGCCAGGTCCTCTGCTCCTGCTGGCCCCGTGGGTCCTGCCACCTGCCTTCCTGTGAACACCAGGTCCTTCTGCCTGCAGCCACCCCTGCTATCTGACACCACCACTTCTGCTGGCTGCCCCTCTTCCTCCAGCTCTGCTCTCCTTTTGTAAGCTTCCTACCTTCACCTGCATTGATTTGCTTAGGGATCTTCTGGAGAGATGGAGGCAAGGGCTGCCATCCTCACCTGAGCTGTGGACTCACCAGCCCTGCCCCCTTCCACCCAGTCCTTGGCATCAGCCAGGGAGGGCGTAGACCATGGCTTGGTGGGTAAACCAGCTACTTCCTTGTAGCTCTTCCTAGGCCTCCAGGCATGATGTTCTATTATTAACGATATTTTTCCAGGAGAAATATAGCATTAACCCTGCCCATGGAAGAGGGAATGTCCCTATGGGGACCAGAGAAGGACTCTAATCCTTGCAGAAGTGAGGAAAGGCTCAGCCTCCCTATGAACTCCACACAGACCTGTACTTTGCACTCTCCAAAGCAGTGTGACAGTCTTTGGTAGGAGCACTGAGATCCTTTGACTTTGAGCCCCTGGGGAACCCCTTACTTGTCTGTGCTGTGACTGTCTCGCTGATGGTCTCCACGCAGGCAAGCGTGGCTGTCACCTCAATCTCATAGCGCGTGCCAGGGGTCAGCCCGTGGAACCAGAAGCTGGTGATATTTGGTCCAACAGATCCATTCTGCAGTGGCGTGCTTGACTCCAGGTAGGATAGGACAAGCGAATATCCCTCAGTACCCCCCTCCAGCTCATCCCAGGACAGCAGGAGGGAGTCTGACCAGCCATGGTCACTCACGCTGAGGTTGAGAAGTGTCCCTGCAGAGACAAACCAAAACCCTCACCAGGGAGTTGTTGGTGCTGCAGGATGCCCAGGTGGCAGGGCCAGGCTCCTGAGCCCACCCACCCTTGCTGCACACCTTGGCACAGACCACCACGGTGGGCACTGCCTTGCTTTGGTCATGGCCCCAAGGGCTCCAAACAGCCCTTGGTTCAGAACAAAAAGGTTCAGAAACCCCTATGGGCTGTGGTCAAAGGCACCACATGAAAGAGATGCTCCTAAGCATGGAGAATCTCCTTCTCTGGGAGAAAGACTACAGTGCTTCAGGTCATCACGTGCATCCAGACAGCCCTGGTTTATGGCAGGAAAGTTGCCCTGGCTGGGTATAATCCATTACTCACCACCATGGTTGGTTTGAGCCCAAAAAAAGGTGTTGGAGGGCCCTGTCTCCCTCTTGCAGAAGCAAGATGACGGCCAGTGAGGGAGCAGGATGGAAATGGCAGTGAGGAGGTTCAAGGCCAAGTTGGATGGGGCTTTGAGCAACCTGATCCAGCAGGAGGTATCCCTGCCTGTGGCATGGTTTGCAACTCAATGGGCTTTGAGGTCCCTTCCAACTCAAACCATTCCATAATTTTATGATTTTATGCTCCCTGCAATAAATAGTCCATGGGCTCTGACAGAGGAGAGGGTTTGCTGCTTCGGAGGGATCCAGGCAGTGACTCTCCTCTCCTGCCCAGTGCAGAGACAACATGGGAAGAGCAGGACACTGCATACATGGAGGAAATGTGGGGCCAGATTTGCACCTGCCCTCCAGCAGAGGTGTGTCCCACCTTGACTCTGCTGCAGCAGCAAGGTCAGCATGCTGCGGCTGCAGGGCTGGTGCTGGGGCATCCACGTGGAGAGTGGCTGGGGACAAGGAAGTGGCTGACAGGGCTTGGCTGAATGGGTGGGTCAGTGGCCAAAACTGCTATTGAATCCCTGCCTTTAATGTTGCTCAGGTGCCACTTACAATAAACAGGAGCCAGACAGAGCCTGTCTGTTGGGACTGATCTGGCAAGGTGAACCCTTGCAGGCTCCATCTCTGCCTCCCCACGCCTCTCCTAGCAGATCGTCCCATGGTCCCCATCCCTGCTGGGAATGGCATGTTTCCTATTGCTTCCAGACTTTGGGAACACCAGAACAGCTCTAGTGCTAATAAGACATTTATGCAATAATTAGCACGTAAGGTTTATGATGTGCAACACGTTATAACAGGTTACATGTGATCTGGCAGAGCAAGGAAGCTTTAAACAAGCACCGCTCTTGCCCCAGAGGGCTGCCTGGGGGCTGCTTTTGCACAGCAAAAAAGGAGCAGTGTAGGGTAAGCCCCACACCTTTGGGACTGCTCAGGTGATATGTGTGGCCTTCCCTACAAGCTGGACAGTTTCAGTGCTACACACAACTTCTTTTCTATGCAGTGCGGTTGTTTGGAGCCTGCTGGCATGGTGAGAGCTGCCCGCAGGCAGTCAGAGCAGAGGGGACTGGGGAAGCTAGATGGACACAAAAGAGGCCTTCTCAGTGCCATCCCTGAGCAGTTCAAGAACACATTTAGGAAGAGACTGCTCCAATAGGGTTATGTGAATGTAGCTGGGTGTCCACAGGTCAGGTGTCTACACCTGGGCCAGGTGACCTGGGCTCCCCTTGTTGTCAGCAGAGACCCAGTCACAGCAGCCTGCAGAGCACAGGACATGGATATTCTGCTCCTGAAGACAGTCAGTGGGATTGCACCCTGTGTGGAGTTCAAACAGGGTGGTTTTTCACCGCAGGCTCTTTTTATCTCGTGGGGATACAAGTTCTCCACCCACGTTTGTCTGCTTCTCTCAGGTTTCCAACAGACTGCATCACCTGCCTCCATCCATCACTTTGCAATCAACCTCCTCACCTCTGCACTACAAATGCACCAAAAGCTGAAATGGGCTGGAAGCATCCTCTAGCCCTAAGGCCCATGATCACAACACTGTCTGTGTCACTGTAGATAAGCTCCTCTGACCACATCACAGCCAGCCCCATCCACGTACCCCCCATGCCCTGGCCCTGCAGGCCACCTGGGAGAGTTTTCACTGGCCCAGTGCTGTGCGGGCACCGTGCTGGCTCCAAACACATGACAGCGCTCACTGGCTGCAGGAGTGTGGCTGTGCCTCTCCCCAGCCAGCTCGGCACAGCTGTGGGGCTGCCCTGTGGAGGATGATCCTGCCCAGCCAACAGCAGGGGCCCTGTGCAAGGCTGGTGCTCTGTGGCAAGGAGAGAGCTTAGAACCTTGTCTGTCTCGCACATAGCCACCCACAAAGGTAGTTGCTGGAAGGGGATGGGGCTGACTCCCTAGTCAGTAAGTCTAAAGCAGAGTATTTACAAAGCTTCTCTTAACATCAAGTGTCCTGGCCCAGCAAATCTGCTCATCTCACCGCTGCCAGGCGCCAAGACCAGCCTCTGTGGGCTGGGGTCCTCTGCTTTCGCTTACCTCGATGACCAGGTGCACCCTGTGCCTCCAGCCCCGCTGTCCGGTTACATCCCTCGCCCTGGGGGATTGAAAATGTCGAGTGAGACAAAGGGTGAGGTGGTCTAAGCTGAGACCTAGAAGAGGTGCCCTGTGCCAGGCCAGGGGTCCCAGGTCCCATCCAGCCATGGCATCTGGGAACTGTGACTCCTTTTTGCAGAAGAGCCCAGACCACAGCTCACATTGCCCTCCCCAGCCAAGGTGGGGAGACAGCCTCAGCAGATGCAGTTTGTCGACTGCCCTGTTTTCTCACATGAGTCCTGGGACTGCAGACCAACCTGGGGCCGTGCCCACAGAAGCAGCCATCCCAAAACAGCCAGGGCACAAGTAGAAGCTGTGGAAGAGAGCTCTGGACAGCCACTCCCTCTACAAGATCTCCCACCTCCCACAGTCGCGCAGGGGAGGATGGAGGGATCCCAAAGCTCAGTCCGGCCACCATTCCCCACTGGTTGCAAAGCGAGGGCTTGGCCCGAGATCCCCAGAGCATCCAGCACCCTCCACACTGCGGCGGGTGCAGAGCATGCTCGAGGAACACCCATCTCCCCACAGTCTGACAGCGGGCAGGGTGTGCCCAGCTTATGTTGGGTCCGGCTCCCTCCACATGAAAGGAAACCTCGCTGCCCACTCCCTGTCCTGCAACAAGCCACAGAGGAGCGATCCTCTTTCTTTAGTTATTTTCCCCTTGGCTCTGCCGGCTGACTGATTTCTGCCCTGTCACTGACTGTGGTGCTGTGGGGAGTGTGTCTGTGGGAGGGGAGGGAAGGGGTTCTGGACTCCTGGGAAGAGCTGCCAGTTAATTCCTGGGGTGAGGAGACGCGCAGCCATGGCAGCAGCAGCACGCTCCAATCCCAGGCACTGGGGCACGAGGGCATTGGGGGAAGGAGGGGGGGAAGCAGAGGAGAGAGCCAGATCGTAATTGCAAACGTTGTTAATTTGGCGCAGCTGCATGGCTGGAGAGGCAGCCCAGAAATATGCCGTCATTCCTCAGCGGGGTAGGACTATGCAAAGACCCTCACCGCCAGCGCACTTGAATCCAAGAGTCTGTATGGACAAACGGAAGGGGGGTAAAGAGACAAGGGCTTACCTCTGCCAGGGCTTCCAGGAGCTGCGGCACCCACAGGACAAGCAGCAGCAGCAGCGGTGTTCTCATTGGGACCAGAGGGTCTGCAGATTAAAAGGATGACAGGTTGAGGGGAGGGGAGCTTCTTAGCAATGCCTGTCCTCAGCCAGACTCTTCTCCCATGGCAGTGAGGGGCTGTGTCCCCGCATAATTTCCGAGCACGGGTGACAGGACAACATCAGTGGGGACAGGCTTTGCATGCCAGCGCGTTGCACATGAACCCTGCCAGCCGTCCCTGGGCAGAAACAGAGCACACCTCCTGGCTGGGAGAAGTCCAGTGTGCGTGTGTGCTTCTTGCTGTGTGCATTTGCTATTGATCCTGCTGGTCTGTTCCCCTCTGCAGTGACTCCACAGCAGTCCTTGTGTGAGCCTGTGCAAGCTGCAGCCAGAGAGCTGCTCACTGGGAGGCTTGGAGAGGGGAAGCTCGCTGTGGCTGCGGCTCTGCAAGGCTGGAGCTGGGGATGGCCTTCAGAAGGAGTTCTGCAGAGCTGTGGGAGCTGGTGCTGAGAGGGGAGGAGAGGGGAGGAGACAGTAGGGACAGATGATGGCTATGAGCTGGAAGGGAGTGCCCAAGCCAGCCCCCAGCAAGGGGAGGAAGGGCAGATCACAGACCCCATCAGCTGGGCTGGGATACTGAAGGGAGCATTGGCACGAGTGAGAAGCTGGGTGCAGTGTACCTTGTGGCTGGCTATGCCCGGCACGTTCGTGCACCCTTTATCTCTGCATGCATCAATTTCTGCATGGGGTGTTGATGGGGAATGAGAAGTTTGGTCACACTGAGTGAGGAGGGAGAACTGAGCCTCTGTGTGTTGCCCATGGCACAGGGACAGCAGACTGGAGCGGGGGCTTGAGTGCGTGTTCTGTGAGGGTGTCCTTTGCACAGCATCCCACGGGCATAAAGGTGCCTGGAGCATCCTTTGCCTGTTTGAGGGGTTGGCTGGGGCTGAGCTCTGCCCTGTCTGCTCATGGGTGGCAGGAGTTGCGCTCTGCGGTGCTGCCATGGGGAGACCCTGTGCCCCCCAGCTGTGAACAGAGCTGTGCAGTACTGCACTGTGTCTGTGCAATGCGTGGCCGGACGCCAGCTCTGATTCAGAGTGGAGATGCCATTGGCTTCACATCAGTGCTGGATATCTGGGACAGTGCTGGAAAAGGTTCAGTGATGCGTCTATCCCGGAAGCCAGCACGGCCTGTGTGGCCGTGGGAGTCTGTCCCAGTACCCAGCATGGCCACCAACAGGGGTATTCAAGCTCTGTGTATTGCTGTGAGCCACTGAGTTGTCCCCCCAGCTGGCTCCAGGACAGCAGATTCCCTGCCCCGGAACCTCAGAGGTTTGCCAGGTGGGGACCTGTGATAGATGGATCAGCCCTCAGTGCCTGGGCAAAGCCATGGGAAAGCCTCAGCCCTTGCACACCATTGAGAAGAGAGGGGAACAGAGTGGCCCCTGTCTGAGACCTATCTCCAACACCAGGTCAATCTTCTAAACCTCCCGACAGCCATCAGGTTGATGATGCCAGCTGGGAAAGGGGACAGAGCACGAGTTCCCTTCCCATTGCATAGGGGACAGTTAATCCCCCAGGTCCCAGCCAAATGGGACCGGTGCCAGGACTCCTGGTCCGTGGTCATAGTCACGTCTCTGCAGAGGTCCAGGCCCCTGCCAGGAGCTAGTGGAGGGTAAAGGGGCCCTGGTCCTGCTGCTCAGCCCAGGGGTGAGGGTTGATTTGTCACCTTCATCTGCCCTTTTAGCAACCCAAGCATCTCTCCAGCAGAGGGATAGTTCAACAACCAGGAGACCTTCTAGTCATTCTGCCTCCAGACCTGGCGGGGGGGGACACACACCCAACACCCTGGACATGGGAAGCAGGATGAGAACATAAGGACTATGCTTTCTTAGCTCCAGGAAGCTCCAGGAAGAGCTGAATGTTAAAAAAGTAGGTAATGCATCTGCTCAAGTGATAGAGACCCAGGGTAAAAGCTCTGGCTCTTAGGGATCCCCCGGTAAGCGTTTGGGACTGATGTGCATCAGCACCTGGACTGATGGGGATGACCTGACCCATCAAGCAGCGCCACAGACAGCAGGGTACACCCATCCCTGCTGTTGCTTGTTGGCATGAGCAGGGCTGGCCCTTCTCCAGGAGCTGGGTGCAAGGAGGGTGCTCATTGATACTGGATGCCACGTCCTCCAGCTGCTCAGACGGATAAGGATGGAGTGCCCCTCCATGAGCCCAGGTAGAGGGAGGTGTGGGGCAGCTGTTGCCATCTCCAGTGGCTGGGGACTATTTTAAAAGGCCTCTTTCCAATGCTGTGCGGCTGCAGGCAGCTGGGAGGAGGCTGGAGCTCCTTGCAGCAGCGAGGGATTGCCAGCGCTACCCAGGGGCCCAGGGCGGGATCCAGGAGCTACGGCTGGATGGTCCCCAAATGCCTTTGCAGAAAGGCTTTTGGTTCATGACCCGACCCCGTGCATGCCAGTGGTGGGATGCAGACTGTCAGGGAGCACACCCCCATCATGGCAGCACAAGGAGAGGTGACCCCACACGGGGAGCATGGGGCTGCTGCAAGCAGCCTGGAGGGTCAGGATGGCTGGGGCAGAGGCAGAGCAGGCAGGGGGGACTGGGGCAGGTGGGACTGAGATGTCCCCAGGGCAAGTGATGGCAGAGCTGAACTTGAAGAGTTCCTAGCTGATGAAGGGTGGGCTGGGAATCAGGGGGATGGGGCAGGAGGGACTCTTGATTCTCAAGAACCACCCACTCATGTCTGAGGCCATGTCCCCTGCAGTGGCACAGGCAGGAGGTTTTCCCAGGCTACAGAGAAAAGGTGGGGCTTCTCCAGCTTTGAAGCACACCAAAGAGCAGCTCCAGGCCAGCAAGAGGACAAACCCACTCACTGGAGTCCTGGGAAACTCCATCTGGGCCAAGTTGTCCCTGCCCAGCTGAGAAGAAAGCTGAGCCCATACAAAGTCACTACGGCTGCCTGCAGCCCTGGCGTTCCTGCCACCAGGTTCTCTGCAAAGTGGGTCATCTCCAGCCACTCTGACTTGGTGGGATGGACTTGCAAGGGAGGGAGGTTGGATGTGGCGTCTCAGAAGCTTGTTGGAAAACAACTTCTGCTGCCATGGCCCTTTGTAAGGGTACATCTCCACTGCCAAGGTAGTTTCTCCAGGCACTGGTTTTCCCAAGGACCATAAGGTCTGTCCTGTCCACCCTGCTCTCTGGACTGGAGATCTGAGCAGGGGCCACTGGAGCATGGAGTCTAGATGTGTCCCCTGAGCCCACTGCCCTGCAACTCCCGGCAGGAGGGGCTGTTGGGGACACCTCAGCACCATGCCTTGCTGCCCACCAGGATGGGACTGGCCTCTGGGCACAGACCGGGAGGTGTCCCAGAGACTTCACCCGCCCCTGCGTGCTGCTGGTGGCCCATCACAGGGCACACAGAGCTGGCACCCCACTGGCTGTGGAGACACATCCTAACCAGAGCCAATGATTTAAGCCTGGGCACCCGGCGGTTGTGCTGCCTGAGCTCAGGGAGTTTTGCCTGTGGTGGAAACAGCCCAAAGTGCTCCTGAAAGCCAAACCCAGGCCCTGTCCCTGGCGCCGCAGGGCTCAGCAGCCTCCCAGACTGGACAGAAGCAGCTGCTCGTTACATGCCAAACCATGGCCACCCTGGTGACACCATGCTACCACGGGCAAGGACAGTGAGAGAGCTCGCTTTCAGCTGGAGATGCCAGGTCTCCCCTCTGGTCCCCCCGACAGCGAAGCCGTCAGCTGTGCCAGACCCAAAAACAACTGCTGAAGGTATCTCCACCCCACAGCTGGAACCAGGCCTGGAAACTCAGAGGCTGCCGAGTCATCACATTTTCCGTGAAGCAGAAAAGGCTACCGCAAGGAGTAGGGGGGTGGAGGACTCCCCGCTGACCGTGGGCGGCTTGGAAGTGATCCTGGCCAGAGCTGGGGTGCCACTGCAGGCTCTGCGCAGCCAAGCCACCACCTCCTGCAAGGGGCAGAGCCTCAGGCTGGGAGATTGTCCTTGGCCTGGGGCTCTGTGGGATCATCCAGTCCGGAGCAGAGATGGGAAAGGGGACCTCTGACAGCATGTCCATCATTGTGGTATCAGGTCTGGCTTATACTGAGGGACAATAGCCACTGTGCAAAGATCCTGTCTGTCAAAGGCTCCAGATGGGTCTCCCAGGCAGTGCCAACCTCGGACCGTGAGCAGAGTCCACCTGTCTTTTGCCTTTGTACTCTGTGCACTGGGCTTTACTCCGGGTGCTCTGGGCCCCAAGCTGGTGGCACGGGGCTTGTGGCGTGCTGAGGCACCTCTCAGACTGAGCACGGTTCTCTACACCTCGGGGAAGCAGGAGATGTCCCGGGGAAGCAGGAGACATCCCTTGGAAGCACCAGCTGGGGTGAGGATGAGCAGGGTGGGCAACGGAGTGTGGTGTCCCAGGGTCTGTGCATGGTGCCAGTGGGTGTGCAGCGCTCCGGAGGCTGGGCACGGGCAGAGCCTGGCAGGGTCCCTGCAGGCCACTGCCTGTGGCACTCCTGAGGGACTCAACCACAAGCAATACTGCCACTGCACGGAGGAGCCAGTCCCTGTGTCTGGATGTGCAGCCCTGCTATCCCCGTGGGAGCTCTGTCCTGGACAGGACCCCTTGCATTCAACCTGGCATCCTAGGACAACATATTACCCAGGGGCTCCAAGGTTTGGGGCACTGGTGCCAAAGGGATGGCGCTTGGAGCAGCTCTGGGGTCCTGTCTGTTGGCCCAGCAGCAGCATCTCTTGACATACGAGAAGCTTGACAGGAGCCGGCAATGAGCGCTCACAGCCCAGAAGGCCAACCATGTCCTGGGTTGCATTCAAAGCAGCGTGGCCAGCAGGGAGGGAGGGGATTCTGCTCCTCTATTCCTCTCTTGTGAGACCTCGTCTGGAGTATTGTGTCCAGTTCTGGAATCCTCAATGTAAGAAGGAGATGGAGCTGTTGGAACAGGTCCAGAGGAGGCTACAAGGATGATCGGAGGGCTGGAGCACCTTCCCTATGGGGACAGGCTGAGAGAGTTGGGGTTGTTCAGCCTGGAGAAGAGAAGGCTCAGAGCAGATCTTATAGTGGCCTTCCAGTATCTGAAGAGGCTACAGGAAAGGGGGAGAGGGGCTTTTCATAAAGGCTTGTGAGGATAGGACGAGGGGGAAGAGGTACAAACTGGAGAGGGGCAGATTTAGACTGGACATTAGGAAGAACTTCTTCACTATGAGAGTGGTGAGGCACTGGCCCAGGTTGCCCAGGGAAGTTGTGGCTGCCCCATCCCTGGAGGTGTTCAAGGCCAGGTTGGATGGGCCTTGGGCAGCCTGATCCAGTGGGATGTCCCTGCCCGTGGCAGGGGTTTGGATCTAGATGATCTTTAAGTTCCCTTCCAACCCGAACTATTCTATGATTCTATGATCCTATGATCTTTCTGGTCTCTGTCCCTCCAGTCCCTCTCTCTGTGCCCACCAGTGCTGTCAGCTACCCCAGGCGATGATTCTCCCCTCTGCCATCTTGTAGGTGCTAAGTGCTGCCTGGGGCTGCGAGGGTGGAACAAGGGGAACAGGCTGGTCCTGGGGCAGAGCTTACAGGAGATGCAGGTGCTGCTGAGACCTCGCTGTTTGCAAGGTTCACACGCCACCGTTCTCCAACCCTAAACCCCAGAGCACTGGCATGCTCTTCCTTCAACACCTTCAAGGGTTTAATTATCCCCACGTGGAGCCCTGCCAGCACCGCTGCCTGCTTCCTGCCCCACGCTTTTGACTTGGAGCTCTCCCCATTTTGCAAAGAGGGCAGAGCAGGCAGGTGGTGGGAGGCAGCACCCCTTCCAC
Source organism: Cuculus canorus (assembly GCF_017976375.1). Lineage (NCBI taxonomy): Eukaryota > Metazoa > Chordata > Aves > Cuculiformes > Cuculidae > Cuculus > Cuculus canorus. The sequence continues at coordinate 7,458,250 of NC_071424.1, forward strand.
AGGGGAGGCCAGGCTTCAGGGTGGCAGGAGGCACAGGAGTGACCCCATGCTTGGGTGATGCTCTGTGCCCTCCCCTTACTGCTGGAGACCTGGCAGCAGAGCCCGGGACGCCTGCGGGTGCGAACCAGGCGCCTGCAGACCTGGGAAGAGCAGGGCTGTGGGTGTCTCAGAGCACGCCCAAAGCCGGCAGAGCCGGGCAGACCTGCTCGGGCTGTGGGTGCCGCCCCTGGGGCTGAGGAGTCTCGAATCCCCTTCTCCTGGCCAAGGCAAGAGGCACCAGGAGCGGAGCGCTGAGAGCAGCCTGGAGGGTGCCTGCCCCACCTCTACTGAAAGCAGCACTCGGGTGGCACCTCGATGGTCCCCCCAAGACCCTCACACCATCACCAACGGCTCCTGCAGGTCTCTGCTCCACTCTGGGATACAGTGCCAGCACAGGCTGGCAGCTGGTGCTGCCAGGATGTCACGCTCACAGAGCCAAGAAGTAGCCATGAAGCAGTTGCCGATACCCACCTGCGTCTCGCCGTGCTTGGACGCCAGAAGATGCCCCCTGCCCAGGCACAGCCGTGTAATGCCAGGCTCTGCTTGTGGTGCAGCCATGCCCAGAGGCTGCCCGTGCCCTGCCACAGCCTCGGGGCCATGGAATGGGGTTTGCCTGTGCTGTGCCGAAGCACAGAAGGGTCCGTTCTCCTTTCCTCACCACATGCATCCTGGTTTTGCCCACACAGTTGGGAAGAGAGAGGGAAGCAAGAATTGGGATCAGTACCTTTCCTGGTGGGCATCCCTGGAATGGTCCGCAGCCCGTCCCTGCAATCCTGGCGAGTGTGCTGTCAACTTGGTGCTCTCGCTTGCCATGTACTCCTGTTCATGCACAGCCCTGACGCTCAAGTCTGGGCTGGTCCTACAGGAAGGCCCGCCTGGGCTCGCCCAGCATCGCAGCTGCAAGATGCCAGGGAGGAGCGATCAGCTGGATAGAGATGCCTCCTGCCATTGGGTGACAGCAGGGGTCTGCATACCGGGGGGACGTGGGAGATGTGTGCCGTTCAACAGGCTGGGCACAGCTCACACCTCCCTGCACTTCACCTGGGTTTGTGCCACATGCTGCAGGGCCAGTCCAGGTGCTGGGGCTCTTGGAGATGGTGAGCATCCCTTCATGCCACTGAGCCAAAGGGAGACAGGGAGGGCCCCCAAGGCTGTGATGGAGCCCATAAAGGCACCCAGACCCACGCTCCAGCCCTGAAGTGTCTGTGGGCTGTTGCTGCTGAAGGCTTTACTGCCCTAAGCCCCATCAGACCAGCCACCATCCTGGAGTGAGAGGTCCATCTCAGTCCCATGTCAGAAGGGAGATGGAGAGAAGCTGGTGAGTCAGTTGGCTCAGGAGGTGCAAAGCATCCCAAGACCTTGTCCAGGATGGCACTTCTCCTCACCCTGGTGAGCAGGTAGCCAGGTGGACCCTGGGAGCAAGGAGAGGGATCTTGCCAGTGGATTCAGAGGGAAGCTGGGTCCCAAAGCACTGCCTCTCCTATCTTGATGGATGTGGCAGGATGAGGTGCAAGACCCACTACTGTGAGTGCGAGGACTGCTGTATTCCGCAGTCCCAGTGGAAAAATGGCCTGGAGCTCATGTTTTTGTTGTCTTTGCAAGAGGCTGGCAGGGTTGGCCCAGCTTAGCCCTACACAAGAGCAGTGCATTCCTGCATCTGTTGTGTTGTCCACGGCCAAGGAGGAACATTTGATCCTTTCCAGTCCCACGACGATCACACGTTTCACTTGCTGCTCAGGGACCTCAGGCTTGCCACCATGCACACCAGTCCCTGCCAGCAGCCTCCCCCTCTGCCCTCTGCAGAGAAAAGGAAGAGGGGATACTGGTTCAGTCCAAACTAGGCTGCCTGCATGGCAGGGAGAGGAGGAAGCCCTGGGCACTGCTGCCATGCTCAGCAGCTACAGGAGAACTCAGCCTCCAAAGCTGGAAAGCAGCTCAGTTTCCAAATACCACCATGAACTGACAAACTCATCTCAAAATGAAACCATCCCCAGTCCTCTAGTTGAAAGTTTCCTGTATAAAAACAAACCTACTAGACAGCTGCATTTGCACACAAAAGGTTTTGTTTTCGGAAGGAAGGTCTTTTTTTTTTGGAGGAGTAAACACAAAGGCTGCCCATCCTCCATGCCTGACAGCTCAGGGCAAAGGCAGAGCATTGTCCCATCTTGTTGCCTGGCTGCTTTCCCTCTCGCACGTCCCCTGCGAGCAGACCCCTGCCTGCGGCTACACCAAAACCAATGCCGTAATGATCTGCCAGCTGGCTCGCCCTGCAAGTACCATACCCTGGGCTGCGCTGGCAGAGGGGTTTCACACGCATTCCTGTACTTGGGGAGTCCCAGGATGGGGCTGTGCAAGGGCAGAGCTGGTCCTTCAGCAGAGGGATCAACATTTGCCCGTGGCTCTCCCTGCACTGCAGCAGTGCTGGGGCGCTGCAGCACAGCACCCAGAGCTGCTCCCCTCCCTGCAGCACGGCCGCTGCCTCAGCCATGCCTGCTTCTGTTTCTGCAGCTCCTCGGCTTCCCCCACAGCGATCAGAGCCAAACACAACATGAGTCTGTCTCTTCAGCAGTCAGCAGTGCCTGCCACTTTCTGTGCCCAGACCTCAAAAGAAGGAAGCTCTGCTTCTTCACAGGAGCAGCTGAGAGATCCCCAGCCCCTGTCCTCCCTCCAGCTGAGCTGCAGGCCATCCTGAGACCACCCTCCTCAGACTGATGCATGTTTAGGGCTGGCACAGCTGCAGCGTGGGTGCTCCATGGCACTGCTGTAGGTGGCATTCACCCATCACAATGGAATCACAGAATCATAGAATCCCTAGGTCTGGAAAAGACCTTTGACATCATCAGTTTCAACGGTGGCTGTCCACTACTAAACCAGAACACTAAGCAATTCATCCACCTGTTTTTTAAATACCGCCAGGGATGGGGACTCCACCACCTCCCTGGGCAGCCTCTGCCAGTGCCTGAGAACAATTTCAGGGAAGAAATTTTTCCTGATGTCCAACCTGATCCTGCCCTGATGCAGCTTAAGGCCATTTCCTCTTGTCCTATCACCTCTTACTTGGGAGAAGAGACCAGCACCCGCCTCTCTGCAACCTCCTCTTAGGTAGTTTAAGAGAGCGACGAAGTCTCCCCTCAGCCTCCTCTTCTTCAGGCTAAACAACCCCAGGTCCCTCAGCTGCTCCTCGTAAGGCTTGTTCTCCAGTCCCTTCACCAGCTTCGTCACTCTTCTCTGGACATACTCGAGCCCCTCAATGTCTTTCTTGTAGTGAGGGGCCCAAAACCTAACTCAGCATTCGAGGTGTGGCCTCACCAGTGCTGAGTTAAAGGTCAGAATCACTTTCCTTGTCCTGTTGGCCACACCATCCTGATACAAGATGAAGCTGTTCCTCAGGACATATCTTGGCCTTGGATGTGGGTCTCACGATTGGCAATTGTAAAAGTCTTCACCGGCACGAGCTTGGCCTCACCAGGTGGGTGCTGCAAGGGGTGAGGCAGTAGCAAAGGGTGCAAGATCAGCTCTCTCCACCATTGCCTTCTGAAGGTTTTGCTCCAGATCCCTATGAATTGTCTGTCCCTTCAGCCACAGCCTCTGCAGCTTGACTTGGTGTGATGGGACCATTCCTTGGGTCTTGCAGAGTGACACAGAGCTCAGCCTTGCCTGTCCAGGGACCACTGATAATGTGCCCATGGAACTGAACATCTGGAGAATTTGAGGACATGTTGGGTCTGAGATGCCAGACTTGGAGAACTGGTCCTTATCCAAAGCACTGACAGAAGCTGTTTCCTCCTCTGAGCTGGAATACTCTCGCCCCGCCTCAGCTTACCATCCATGTACTGGAAAGCAGAGGTGCTCTCCTGGAAGGGAGAGACGGAGGTGACAGGCTGGTAACGGGGACACACCAAGCTTTTCTGAGCCTCCTCACCCCTCCCTGGTCTGTCATTAGCAGTGATCTTGGCATCTGGGCTGTGAAGCCATGCTGTCCTGATTCTCCTGTGGGTGGTGCGGCAGGGCCGCCGGCTGCGGCGTCCAGGAGGGACTGCCCCAATGTTCGGGGATCAGCTGAGCTGCCTTTCATCTTGAGACGCTTGGCTGGGAGAGCCTAAAACAACAAACAGTGCAGAATAAGAGAACATTTCACTGCTTTTTCCTGGTCAAGTGGTTTCCTGTTTTCTAAGTGGCTCTTCCAGCACCACTGGGGCAGAGGACTTGTTCACGGAGAGCCTGGTCCCAGGGCTGAACCTCACTGGAGAGGAAAGTTCCTGCTACCTGACATCTGGCAGAGAAAGAGGTCACAAAAGATTGGCTCTAGGATCAGCTGCGACCTTTACCAGAGACCTGCCGTGGGAGACAGTGTTATTTGCTTCCTCTCAGGGCTGAAAGCATCCATGAACACATGGTCCAGCACGAAACAGGCTGGACACAGCTTCTTTACATTGTCTGGTTGGTATTTCTTAAGGAGAGCTTTCCATGACCTAACACACTCATCACAAGCCACCTGCTTGACACCCTCAGCCCCGTGTGGGGAGCACCGGAGCTCTGAGGCTCAGCACTGTTCTGCAAGGCTCTGCTTTGAGCAGGAATGGCTCGGTGCTGCGGGTCGTGTGGGATGCAGCTGAGGGCAGTGAGACTCCCGGGGGCAAAGAACTGCAATATTTCCCAGGACCATGGAGCAAGGGTTTCCATCTCTACCACCTTTGCTCCTCCCAGGCCAGGTCCTGCACCCTAGAATGATATAGTCATAAGTTCAGGTTGGAAAAGACCTTAAAAGTGATAAAGTCCAACTGCTAGCCCAACCCCACTGTGCCTTCCCTCGGCACAACTTCAGGCCATTCCCTCTCATTCTATCACTTGTTACTTGGTTGAAAAGACCAACACCCACCTCACTACAATTTCCTTTCAGGCAGTTGTAGAGAGCAATAAGGTCTCCCCTCAGCCTCCTTTTCACCAGGCTAAACAGCTCCAGTTGACTCAGCCGCTCCTCCGAGGACTTTTTCTCCAGACCTTTCCCCAGCTCTGTTGCCTGACTCTGTGTACAAATATGTGCCAACGATCTATAGAGCCCTGCACGATTTCAGTGTTGTTCCAGCCTTGGATCTGTCCTTTTTCACCCCGAGACCATCTGTAGCTGTGCACATGGGTCAGGTCACCCTGCTTGCTACCCACCCAGCACCCACTGCAGTTCCTCTGCCCCAGCCCAGAGCACCCTGCCCAGCTCCTTCTACTTCTTCCCCTGCCTGTCACTGACCTCTGCTCTGTCCTGGAGGGGACGAGGAGCAGGGCCATTGGGACATCCCACCAGGTCTCCAGAGAAACATGCAGATATTTTGTCAGTTGACAAACACCACTTTTGCCCTCATTTGCTGAGCATTATTTAAAAAAAGGCTGTTGACAGAGAGTCTGCCCTGAGAGCCAGGCTGTGTTGGGCTCTGGGGACTGACCCATGGAGAAGAGGTGGGCAGAGAAGACGCTGATGTGCAGGGCTAAAGTAACTGCTTGAATCAGTCCTGGCTCCTTGTGGAAGACAGTCCATCTGGACCTCCTCAGGGTCCATGCCTGACGGAAACATAAACCAGGCCCTTGCAGGAATGGAGAAATAGGGAGAGACAAGGGACTCCTGCTAGCACCAGTGGGTCCAAACCTAGCCCGTGCTGTGGAATGCGGCCCAGCATGCAGCATCTCTTCCCCGGAAGGACCAGGCAGCAGGTCCCGGTCCAGCACACGCCTGCAGGCTGCTGCGTCTGTACTCCACAGAGTCCTCCTGGCTGGACTCTAGTTCCCCAAAGCTGGGTTGAGGTGGCCTTGCTGGTGGCTCTTTTGTCTGGGGAGAGGCTGAGGAGACCCACAGAAGAGGGGCAGACAGAGCTGTTTGGGGGGCTCTGAGAGCATGTGGTGATGCCCTCTGGCAGGTCTGATGCTCACCAAGTGGTACATGATCTGCTATGGTGTCATGATGCCAGGCTGGCTGGTGACATAGCAGGAGGAAGTGACCTGCCCCAACTGAGAGCCGAACTTGCTGACTTTTCACCCCTCTCCACAGCCCCATGGGCACTCAGCTGGTGCTTCCCCATCCTCTCCACATACACCAGCAGCACACGTCCCTCTTTCACTATCCTGGTATCACAGACCAGGGCCTCAGCATTGCACGCAGGCTCTGCATTTTAGAAGGCTCTATTCTTGCCCAAAATGCACACAGTCCAGCACTCATTGTTCATATAGACAGCAATGGACCCCATAAACCAGAAGTGAGGTCTGGGGGCAGGATGGGCTGTAGCATAGCACAGTGCCTTGCCTATCAGCCATGCCAGCAGGGACCTGCTGCTCTTCCACATGCTGGCAGAACCCATGCCTTACTCAGGTTATTGTAAACTCTGCCCTGTTGCCTGCCCCATGGCTTGACCCCCGTGGCCACACCAGGTGGGAGCAGGGGAAGGGTTTTCAATAGCCCCGGAGTCATGGGGAGGACCGCTGTCTGCTTCTGCATCTCACCCAGTGCTTCTGCATCCCACCCAGTGCTGGCAAGGCGAGGCTTTCATGGGCAAAAAGCCCCATTGCTACATCAGAGCCTCTCATGCCACCAGCTGCTGGCTTGAGTTACCCTCCAGTGCTGAAAGTCCCATGGCTCTGTCCTCTGCGACCTGCATGTTCTGGCAGGAAAGGTGTCCCCTACCCCAGAGCAGCTCAGGACACCCTTTGGCCCCCACAGCAGAAGAAAAAATAACTAAAAAGCTTAGTGTTTCTTAGGTTTTCCTCCACATCTGGGGCATTTATGGATTTCAGCACACTGATTTCCCCACAGTGAGCCAACAGGAATAGTTCTGATATCTGAAGCTGAGATAAAACAGGCCCTGTGTGTCCTGGCTCAGCCCCGCTGCTGCGGTGAGAGCAAGGGGATGCACGAGGCATTGTGCAATGGGAGCAACACGCAGCCCAACGTGGCAGCTTCCGCATTTTCTGAGGCCAGAAAGCATGATCCAAAACAGCTTCCAAGAGCAGCCAGACCCAAGGACAGGCACGCATGCGTGACCCTGCCTCGGTGAGACCTGCTGCAGCTGCACTGTGCAGTTCTGCGTTGTCTTGGCATTGCTGCCCTCTGGCTGCCTCAGCACATCTCCATCTGGAGAGATGGGATCTACCACTGCTGTCACTGGGCTGTGGCTCTTGCAAGATGCACCACAACTCAAGAACATCCTCTGGGAGCAGGTCAGCATGGTTCAGTGCACCATCCGCCAGGCCTGGGTGCTGGCAGCCCATTCCCAAACTGTGGGTTCAAGGATTTGAATGTAGAGACTTTTTCTCAGTTGCACATGCAATGTCTCTCACATGATCCCAGCTGAGCGGGTGAGGGTCCTGCCTCTAGGACATATCCTGCTGTGATTGATTTGGTGGGATTGATGGCGGGAGTCTGAGTCTCTCTCTCTGCTCAAGAAGGGTCTTTCAGGGTGCTGTGTAACTGGGATGTGGCAGTGATTTCACATTTGCAGGGGGTAACAAGGCTTTTCTCTGGGCCCTCCCACCTTAAAAAGGTATTTTAATAGAATGCAGGAAAACAGCATGAAAAGGTGTGGAAAACATGACTTTCACTCAAAGATCTGACAGGCCTCAGCTCTACAGTTTGCCCAAGAAAAGAGGAAGAGGCCGTCGGGGTCAGTTGTGCAACTGCCTGCACGGAGAAGAGACGGCTCCTGCCCAGCAGCAGCAGCTGGGAACTGGAGGAGCCAAGCTCTTGGGCTGGCTTCACCCTGTACCACTGGTCTCTCAGACAACCCCAGCTCATCCCTACCTCTCAGACTTCCCACAGAAGCTGCTGGCTCATCCTCCCAGTCCTGCGCTGTGCAGCAGCAAGGCTTTTTGGCCCCAAGTAGAAGCATCCACGGGTCTTGCCTGTGCTGGGGACAGAGGGTGCAGTCAGCATCACACACATGGGCCGTTTTAAGCCAGGTGAAGAGACTTGACCCCCAAAGTGACACAATCAGTATCTGTTTGATTCATTACACCTATTTCTGCACCGGACGTTGGCTGAGAGTGGGCTATTTTTAATCAGCCTTGGTTTTACTGGCTTCTTTCTGATGTTATCATGGGCTAGGAGATGATCTGTGCACTTTTTGTGAAAACCTCACTGCCAATCCCGGACTAGATTAGCCTGAGGAAAGCAAGCACCGCATCCCCTGAGCCCACAGCATGTGGGCGCAGGCTCACTCACAGCAAAAATGGAAGTGACTACTTTCTAACCACTTCCTTTCTTTCTGAGTCTCTCTCTCCCTCCTGCCCCTCCTGACAAGTTCAGTTCCTGTTATTGATAACAGCCCCTGCACCCGTCGAGAGGTCACCATGCTCCGTGCTCCCACAAGAAAACAACCCAGGGGCTGGAGACAGTGGAGTTGTGCAAGGGAAATCCAGCTGAGCTTTGGTGGGGCCGGCAGCGAGGCTCAGCCCATTCCCTTGGGTACCAAGGTCTCTGCTGTTCCAGGGTGCAGCATCCTCACCTGGAGCCCTGAGTCGGCTCTGGCATTTGTTGGATTTAAAAGTCAGGGTCTCAGCACTTTGAGGATGCTGCCACATGTGTTGGCTTAGATCCCCTCTACACTCACTGCTCCTCCATGTATGAAGTTAAAACAAACAGGGAAAGCTTGTTCCCACATGGAGAGAAGAATAAACCCTGCTGATATGAGGCACCTTCAGGCCAGGAGAACCCCTTTCCCAGGGGACTGTTCTGGTGCCCAAGAAGTCTCCTTTAGCTCACAGTGGCACCAACTCTGAAGTGTTTCTACCCCCACACAGATGGGGCTGGGATTCACCTGCTTTACCCGACTGCATTTCTGTTTGCAAATTTGGAGGAAAGCTCAGCTTGTTTGCAGGACGTGTGGCAAGATACCAAAAGCTCAGCAGTCATTCAAAGAAGGAAAAACAAAGTTAAGCAAGAAATGCAGATGAGAATCCATCCTCTCGGTTCTCCTTGAGGAGAGGGACAGGTGTGCAGGGACTGCCAAGATCAGCAGCGGATGCCCTGAGAAAATGAAACAGCAATTACTCCATTGCTTCCAGCCCGAGCCGGGCAGCGGCAGGAGTGAACCATGCACACCATCACTGGCAACGAGGAGGAAGGTCACGCATCCACTCCCTCTGGCTCTCCTTCCTCAGGATCAGCTCCACCCAAGCAGGATGAGCATCTGGGCCAGTGCGCAGCACTGCTCTGCGGGCTCTGAGGTCCCCGCTGACATCGGCTGTGTGTGGCAGCCGTGTCCCTGCTGCGGCACAGAGTGCTGGGCTGTCCTTGGGAACGCGCTCATGAGGAGGAAGCTGGAGGAGCCCTGCTTTGTTCTCTGGGAACAGCAATCTGCAGAGGTGCTTCGCTCAGCTCCCAGCTCCCGGCTGTCCCCAGGCCAGCGAGTGTGTGATGCGGAACCCCCCGACGCTGTGCCATAACGGGGCTGTTGCCCCCCCGGCAGCGGGCTCTGCAGGATGCTCGGGCTGATTGCACTGTCCTGCCAGGAGTGGATCCGCTGGTCTTAACAGAGTCTGCTGAATCCCAAGGCAGCCACTCCACCTTCGAGCCCACGAGCGATGTTTAGGCAGCAAAGGAGATGGGCTGATTTCCAAAACCCTGCAGGACGTCCTGAACTCCCAGTTTTGTCAGCAGGAGTGAGACCAGCCCTGTCCGAGTGCTGGACCCAAAGGTGACGGAGGCCCAGCAAGATGAGGCCAGGATGTGGTAGGCAGTGAGATCGCGGGGCACTGTCTGTGTTTTGGGGGCTAGTTTGGTGCCTGCTTGGGTTCAGGTGATTTTGGAGCCACCTTGCTGCTTGGGGAGAGTGAGGAGAGGTGCTGGGGGGTGTGGATCAGCACAGGGAAGCTGGGGTAAGAAGGCAGTGATGGGAGCAAGGACGGGCTGGGCTTTAGTGGTGAGAACAACTCGCACCCTGAAGCTGGGAGCTGCTCTTTGCATGAAGGGAGTTGACTATAATGATATGGCCAGGCGAGGCTCAGAGCGCAAGATGACCCCACGGAAGTGGAGTTGTAAAGTGCGAATGAACAACCAGCAAGTACCAAGGGATCAATCCAGATCTCCCTTCCTGAAGCATCAGCTCCATGGGGTCCCCAAGTCCTGATGGACATGCTGAAAGAGCCCACAGCCATGCAGCCCCTTGAAGAGTCCTGGAGCTCTGCCACAAACCTCTCCAGCCTCTGCATCCCAGCTCATGACCCTAACTCACAGGTTTCCAGAGACAGGGGGTGTGAGACCCCATACCTGACACAGCTCTGGGCACATCAGTTGGACCAGGGTGGATGGCTGATGTAGTGAGAGTTGAGACCCTTCCCTGTGCCTCCACCAGCCCTCTGCCGTCCTAGCACCACTCTGGGCATGAACATCACCTCCCGAAGCACAAATGCTGCACTCACTTACCCATCCTGCTTGCTGTGTTGGGGATGCAGTGAGGGCTGGATACCTCTGGGGAAGTGGACAAGGCAGAGCAGCGATGTGGCAGCAGGAAGGCTGTTCTTCTTGCGGCTGTCCTGCTCTCCATATGGGCTGTGAGAATTAGAGGATGAAAGCACTGACATCCCCACTCCTCCATCAGCAAAGTCAGGCCAGATAGGATTTGCTGAGGACAAAGGATGTTCCTATTCTGGGCCATGAACCTTCCTGCCTCACCGAAGAAGGGAGGGAAGGTGGTGAGGAGCACAACTGGGGCCCTGTGGAACCTACGTCAGAGCCATTGCCTTTGGCGCTGCTTCTCCCCATCTCCTGGGCTTCGCTCTCAAGGGGCTGCCTGGCTCCTCTTTTGCCCATGACAGCGAGCGATGGAGGTGGCTGTCCTGGAGTCCTGGTCCTGCCTTGGCAGCAAACCATCTCTGGAGAGGGGTCTGCCCCAGACTGGACACGCTCTGCCACCAAAGCCAGGCTGTACTGCATCCTCCATGTCCCCAGCAGCCCCTTCTTGTAGGACCTGTGCTCTGCATCTCGGGCCCATCTGATGCATCTGATGCAGAGCTGGTGGTGCAACACAGGACGAACATGGCTGAACAGTGATGCAGGTCCTGTTGCCTTCCACCACCAAGCAGCTCCTGGCTTTCTGCTCATCATCGCAACCTTCTGCAGACCTATGTCCCTCAGGAGAAGCAGGGCGGCAGCACCATCTGCCAAGCTGGGGTGCAAAGGCGGCGAGAAGTAGTGGGCAAAAAACATGTGCATCTCTGGAACGTCTCTGCTCTGCAGAGGCCAGCAAGACATTTGCATGCCCTTTGCCTGCATGAGTGGACACTGGTGCGTAACCAGGGATGTTGATTCTGCACGTGTGGGTGTGCATCCTGCCCGTGTGCTCCTGTGGGCGGACAGGCCACAGCACGTGTCATTCCCAGGCAGGCAGCAGCTGCATCAGTGGGGGCAGTAAGGTGTGGGGGAAAGGTTGCTGCAGGAATGGCACTGAAAACTGGAAAGTGCCCTGGAACGAGTGGTATGTCCCTCCTTCATGTGCTCTTGGTCTTCTTTACATCCAGCCTAACTCACCAGCTCATGCTTCGTTTTCCACCAGCACCTTGTCTTTTGTGCTCTGGGTCCCCATGGGGCCATGGCCTTTCATGCTCTGTCTCCCCCCACATGCACCTCTGTTGTCACATCTCAGCCTGCTGGGGCTTCAGCAGGTGAGAAGAACAGAGGCCACGCTGACCAAGTTGAAGTATACTGAGGTCCATTTTTGCACCATCACACATGTATAAGAGTCAGGAGGTCTCAGCAATGCCTGCCTCTGGGAGCCTGGACCATGGTACATCTCTACTTCTCTCCTGCATTCCCTCCATCCTGGGTGAGTCCCCATGTCCAGGACAGTCCCTTCAGTCTACATTGGTGCTTTCTTGGTAAGGAAAAGCCAAAAAGTTCCTGTTCTCAGTGACTCTGTCCTGTGTGTCCTGCTTGGTCCCAGCTGTCACAAGTATATGCATGGCTGGTAGACCCAAGACAGTGGCACAAGGAGGTGAATACCTGGGTGTTGTGTTGCTTCAGAGGCTGAGCACACCGCTTTTCAGTGTCTGTTTCCTCCTTTGACTCCTGCATGGTCTCACTGAGGCACAGGAGTGCCCAGGTCCCAAGGCAACCAAGCAAGTTCATTTTGCAATGGGAGCGCATTGCATCCTTCACTGCAACTTTCAGGAGGGCTTCTGGACCGAGGTAGAGCCTAGTAGAAGGAGGAAGGGTCTTACTGCTGAGGGGCTCCCCAAGCCTTTGAAATGGCCACCAAATTTCTTAAATCACAATGAGCCACAGGTCACTAAATCTGACAGCACACAGGGAGCTCTGAGTCTCCATAAAAGTCTTTTTTTTCCACACCAATTTTGCAGCCTGGCCTCGTTTTTTGGATAAAGCCATGTTTTGGTGAAAGAAGCCCATTCCCTTTGGGGTAAAAGGGTCAAAATTCAGCTTCCAAAGGCCGGTGTTGCCCTCTGGTCTCCTGTTTGCTGTACTCCATGTAGAGGTGCAGGACGTGCCCGTGGTGCTTCTGGTTCTGTGAGGGCCTCTGCACAGCCCAGCTCTGGGGATCACAGCCCCGTTTTTCTGCACCGTTGGCTGCTGCCGGATTTTGTGGGTGTTTCCTGGGTCTTACAAGGTTTGCAGGGGCCCAGCTGTCCCTGTCCTCCCCATCACAGGTGCTTGGCATGGGCAGGCTGGGGGCCAGCGTGGGCACATGGATGTCACCAACACACACTCAATGAAGAGCAACGTTCGTTTAGAAGAGCAACAAAGCTGGTGAGGGGCTGGAGAACAAGTCTTACGAGGAGCGGCTGAGAGAGCTGGGGTTGTTTAGCCTGGAGAAGAGGAGGCTGAGGGGAGACCTTATTACTCTCTACAACTACCTGAAAGGAGGTTGTGGAGAGGAGGGAGCTGGGCTCTTCTCCCAAGTGACAGGGGACAGGACAAGAGGGAATGGCCTGAAGCTCCATCAGGGGAGGTTCAGGTTGGATATCAGAAAAAAATTCTTCACAGTAAGAGTCATGGGGCACTGGAACAGCTGCCCAGGGAGGTGGTCGAGTCGCCTTCCCTGGAGGTGTTTAAGGAACGAGTGGATGAAGTGCTTAGGGACATGGTTTAGGGAGTGTAAGGAATGGTTGGACTCAATGATCCAATGGGTCCTTTCCAACCTTGTGATTCTGTGATTCTGTGACTCATGTGTGCTGGAGGCTCTGTGCTATCTTCCCCGATGCCACACCGAGCTTGTCTCTTGCTTATCTCAGTGCCAGAGGCACAGGACAGTGAGAGGCAGCAGTTCTGTGCAGGACTGGACCATCAAAAGGCAGAAAGGATGGCCCCATGGTTTTGTATTTTGGCTCCATCCTCGGGGACCCTTTCAGCTCAAAGCCACCCAGATGCAAAGGGTGCCCACTGCACAGACACAGCCCCAGCCTCAGCCTTGCTGAGGAAGAACACTTCTGCATTGTTTGACTGAATAATATGTCAGGAAAGAATACTCCTTGTTTACTCTGGTCCCTACTGAGGGCAGGTTTATGCTGCCACCTTGTTAAGTACTGCACTGCTGGTCATGTTAGGAAGATTTCTCAGTCAGAAGAGAGAAGGTGGGAGGGAAAAGTAGCGTCGGGGCTTGTTTGTCTGTGGTGGGGCCACATGTAGGCCCCTATAGCCAAGTTCTTTCATCCCACACAGGACTGGAAGCAGTTCCTCAGTCCATCCTCTGGCCTGATACAGAGTCCAGTCCGAGGCTGCTGACAACCCAGGATCTACTTGTAAGACAAAAATGCCGGTAAGCCCTTGTCTCCAGGATAGAATCATAGAGTCATGGAATCATAGAATCATAGAATAGTTCGGGTTGGAAGGGACCTTAAAGATCATCCAGTTCCAGCGGGATGCGGGAGATGCCACAGTACACTGGGGTGGGGGCAGAAAAGGAAGGAAGCGAACAGTGTCTGCACGGAGCCTGGGCAATGACAAACAGGAAGAGCAGCAGGGCTGTGGCTGCGGGCATTGGCAGGAAGGATGTGCAGTGCCACAAGGGCAGACCTGTCCCACCTGAGCCAGGCCCTCCAGGGACATCCCTCTCCAAGGGCACCGCTTTCCCTGCCCCACTGTGGATGGGAAGTGATTCGTCTTTCCCCGAGGTGCCCAGGGATGGTGCTGGGTGCAGAGGGGTGGTGGGTAGCACCCACAGAGAGATGGGTTAGGGAGTGAGTGAGGTGGCACGAGATCCACACTGAATGGAAAGGTTGAGGCACCAAGCTCAGGCTCACCCTGCAGCAGGATGGAGAACGCCGCACAGCCTGGTGAAGGGAATATGGGCAGAGAGGCAGGGACAGGAGGACTCATCCTGGCTCTCAGTGCTGCAGATGGGGTCTGGTGTCCCCTGAGCAGCACCACTGCGACATGTGAACCACCCCACCTTGACCCTTCCGGGAGCAGCCCCACAGCCGGCTCTTGCCCATCCCTCCTGGCCCCACAGGCTGGCACTGGTGTGGCACAGAGCAGAGGGCACCGAGCACACCCCCTGGTCCCTCTGCAACGCCCCAGCCGGCACCCCAGGACAGGCAGGGTTGTGCCCGCGGGCGCAGGATGGTCTTCACGGGTGGGAAGCGGGACTGGGGCTGCAGACGGCCCGGCAGACCGAGCTGCGGCGATGTGGCCGGTATGTGTGTGGGCGGCAGGCAGGGTGGGGGAGAAGGAGGGAGAGGAAGCGGCAGAGGCAGCAGCTCCTTTGATAAGCAGCTTCCTGAACACTTTCAAACCGTGGTGTCAGACCGACACGCGTGGTGGCTGCAGGGCCTGTGCCGGGACCAACGGAGCCCACCCCGTGGGGCAGCAGGTAGGCAGCCCCCAGCCCACCCCTGCCACCCACTGGAGAGGGCATCCCACCAGAAGAACTGGGCCCTGGCACCCTTGGGTGCTGGCCATGCGCTCGCTGCTGAGCAGCCCCCAGCAGGGCTGTGGTGCCGGGCAGGGTGGTGGGGATGCTCTCTGTGCAGGTGCCCCCAGCTGCGGCTCCTCCCAGCGCTCTCCTGCCTGCCAGGGGCTTGGCCGAGGCTTCTCTCAGGTGTTCCCTGGCCGATGCGTGAGGGACGGCTGCTGGACTTGCAGCCTGCCGCTACCTCTGGCCAGGATCAACCCTGGTGCTGCAGCTCCTGGGGAGCAGATGCTCTTGCCCTGCCTGGCCAAAGGACCGCAGGGCACCCTGTGTGGGGCACGGGGATGGTGCATGTGGCAGTGAAGGCATCGCCAGCACTAGAAATGCCACTGGGCACGGGAAGTCACAGGGAACAGCTCCTGCCCCAGGCGTATTCTCAAGCAGCGTGGCCACAGCCTGGACCCAATTCTCTGCAGCACATCTGAGCTGACATGGTATCTAGGATCCCACTCTTTGCTCATCAAAAGCTCCAAGTCCACATCATCCCCTGTCCCTTTGGGTCCGTCTCCTCCTCATGGAGAGAGCTGGGGATAAGAAGGAGCTTCATGGTCCCAGGGTGCTGCCTGCACTGTAAAGAACTCTGCTCAGAGGTGAATCAGCATCACCTGCATCTCCCCAACCCTACCAGAAGCTGTTTTGAGGCTGATGGCATTAGAGTCCTGGCACTCCCCTCCAGCTGGGCTACCCACCGCCTCTTGCTCAACCACCCAGATAAAGCAGTTTCCTCTTGACGGTTGCTGAGACCTGTGGGATGGAGTACGCTGTCCCAGGGTCTCCTTTACCAGAGCTGCAAGGCTGTTGAGTGTGCTTGGCCTCATATCTCCCAACGACAGGAGATGGCCAGGTTCCTTGTGGTGCTCACAGCCCATGCTGTCTCACCTGGCGAATGCTCCTGTGCTCGTGCGTCCCAGCTCTTTCTCCTCCCCACCATGTCCCCAGGCCAAAAGAAGCATTCCAGAGAAGAGCTGGAAACACACAGCAGCATGTGCTTCCCATGGAGGTGGAGAGCATCCTGAGCTTCTCCAAAACTAAACCCTTCTCCACCAACACAGGGCATGGGTGTCTTCTGCTTGGTGCAAGCAGGTGATCAGTGCTGTGCTGAGGTCACCAGCACTGTGGTGTCCTGGAAAGTGAACATGCTGGGAGTTCTCCTCTGCCAGCTGCCTAGACAGGGGCTGAGAGTCCTTGTTCCACGGCAGCTGAGGACCCCAAACCTGTCCTTTACTTAGGCACATCCATCAGGGTGTCCAGCTTCCTGATATCTCTGATCTGCCTTTTCTTTTCCAGTTGCTTCTCCTCCGATGGCTCCTGGATCCACTGGGAACTGAGGACCCCCGGTGTCCACTTGCTGTGCTTCAGGACGAGGGCTTTGTGGCTGCTGCAGCATGGTACAAGCCTGCTTCGTGTGCTCCAGTGTTCATAACGGTGGCCTGACAGCCTGGGCAGCTGGGGCAGACAGGGACCAGATGGACAAGTCCAGTTCCTCTGCCAAGAAGCACGTGAGGCTTCAAGAGAGGTGAGTGCGGCTGGATGGTGCCTGCAGCCCAAACCTTGTGCTGCCCAACTCAGCCCAGACAACAGTGACCCATGGCACTGCTCATCCCCAGGGCTTGGGCTCCCCCAAACTTCCTTTCCCAGCCCAGCCCTGCCAGCCCACTGCCTGCTGACCTATATGGATGCTCGGTCCAATTGTGACACCATGCTTTGAAGGCTTTCTAGAAAAAACATGAAATGACCAGCGAGTTCCTCGTTCCTTAATCCTCTCTTGTCTTCTGGGGTCTCACCTTGGCCCCTTTCTTCATCCTTGGTTATTCTCTGTGTGACTTTTTCTTCATATGGGGTGGTTGTAGCTGGTGATATGGCAGGATGGGCTGCCCTGCCTTCCTCGGTAGCAGAGGGTCACCTAGGAAGCCCTTTGCCTTGCAGGAGGGGCTCCAACGTGTCCCTAATGCTGGACATGAGCTCGCTGGGCAGCGTGGAGCCCATCCAGCCTGTCTGCACACCACGGGACATCACACTGAACTTCCTGAGGACGTCCAGCCATGTGCTGAGAAGAGAGGAGCTCCAGCAACGTGCCCAGAGTCTGACACAGCTCCAGGAGGAGTTTTCGGTACAATGCTTCCATCGTCTCTCTCTCCTCACAGGAGGGACAGCAGGGGGTGGTGGAGGCAGGGGCTGGTGGGGTGGACATCTCTGAGGGAGGATCCAAACCCAGCTGTACCCCACAGCACTGGTTGCAGGGAAGGCGATGTGGGCACACAGGGGTACGAAGTGCCCTGGGGAACATATCACGTGTGTCCCCCTTGTGTCCCTGGAAATCCTGTCCTGTCCTCCCATGCCAAACTCTTCTCCTAAGGTGGCATCTCTGGAAGGTGTCCCACCACATCTGTACTAAGCACAGGGCTCATCCCCGGAGCTGACATCCCTGGTGATGCTGCTTGGTCCCTGGGGCAGCCTCTCATTGCTTAGGGGATGAGCTCTGCCACGACGAGGGGACATGAGCAGCAGTGATGGTTGTTCTCTCCTCCTGCAGAAAATCCCACCCAACTTTGTCAGTCCGGAGGAGTTGGAGATCCCTGGACGTGCCTCCAAGGACAGATACAAAACCATCCTCCCCAGTATGTGCCACC
This sequence comes from Cuculus canorus, assembly GCF_017976375.1. NCBI lineage: Eukaryota > Metazoa > Chordata > Aves > Cuculiformes > Cuculidae > Cuculus > Cuculus canorus. The sequence continues at coordinate 7,475,819 of NC_071424.1, forward strand.
GCAATCCTTTGCCTTGCATTTGCCCAAAAGAGAGGACGCTTGTGTCTGAGTGCATGGGTGTTTGTGCAGGCGAGAGGGGTGGCTCAGAGCAGCCCTAGCATCGGTGCCCGTGGGTGATCTTGGTGTTCCTGCTGTGCTTGGTCCCATGCTGCAAGAACCGGGTGCTGTGTTACCAGCGGAGTAGACCGTGATATGGGGCGGGATGTGGGGAGCTACTCCTTGGGGTGGATTCCAAGGCTGTGCAGCTCATGACAGCCCAACCTGCGTTGCTTCCTGCCACCGTAGGGCCCTGACGTGTCCCGGGGTCATGTCACTGGGGTTATAAAGGCTGAGAAGTGACAGGAGGACACATTTGGGCTCTGGTCAGGCACTGTGGGAGGGCTCTGCGTGGTTATTGCCTGGGGGTGAGTTACCCCATGTAAGTTACCCATGTGCAGGTTTGGGCATGTCTGGGCATACCCTGCCACATGAGGGTGATGTGTGCAATGAAGGAGCCCGGTGAAGGGCACCGACAGCTCCAAGCAGAGCAAGGAGCTGAGAGGACTCAGTCTCCAGCTTGGGAGATGAGGAAAGAAGGATGGGCAGGATCAGGCTCTGAAAGATGGTCTCTGAGGTAATGCCTGCCATCTCTTTCAGATCCTGAGAGCCGCGTCTGTCTCAGGAGGGCAGGGAACCAGGAGGAAGACAGCTACATAAATGCCAACTACATCACGGTGAGCGTCCTGCCTGGTTGGAGGGCGGGTGGTCTCACAGGTCTTGCAGTCTACAGCTTGCAGGGCATCGCACTGCGAACTCCTGGGTGCTGCAGGTGCCACACTGAGACCTGCATGCCTGGGCTCTGCTGTCACCCACTGTCTTGGGACTGCCCTTGGACAGCAGTCTGAACTTGCCACTCCTTTCTGAGATGGAGACATGTGGCTCCACCTGTGCAAGGCAGACCACCGTCTCTTTGGGTGGGAAAGCCTCACGAGGTGGCTGCTCTTGGCTTCTGCTGCTTGGGTTGGTTGAGCACTCACATGGGCTTTCTTGCAGTGGCTTTTCCACCTCTTCCTCACGCATTGATTTATTGTCTGGTAAGGCCACAGAAGGCAAGCTGTGTCAACAAAGGATGCTTGGAGCTGTGAAACTGAGACTGGGGCAAAGACAGGGCTGGTGCTGAGCTCTCCTTCCTGAGTCCTCAGATTTAGCCTTCCCACTGCTGAGCACTGCCATGAGCCCTCCTGAGCCTGGTGGGAAGGCAACTTTGGTGGGACCCAGCTGGGACTGTCCCAAGTCCCAGCCAGTGGAGATTGATGACTTCTGCTTGTCCTTGGGTTGACAAGTGCCCTCCCTGTGTGAGCTCTGACTGGCCAAGGTGTCCATCACGCCTGCTGTCATCATACCAACAACCTGGGGATGCTTGCAAGGAGCTTGGGTGCATGTGGCTTGCTCTGTGGGCTTGCTTCTGGATTGGAGGACTGGGAAGATGGAGACAATGCCTGGTAGTTCCTGATCAGGTCTATAAAAGCATTTCAAGCACAGGTTTAGTAGGAAATAGCCTGTGTTGGCTCAGCCTTTAACCTGTAGAGGAAGACAAGCACCATGAGAGCTGGGGTGGCGTGGAGACCAGGCTCCCCTTGCATGTCAGGCTTGCCTCAGCATCGGTGGTGGACGGTGTGCTTGCAGGGCTACGCAGGGCGGCCGCGGGAGTACATTGCCACCCAGGGCCCCATGCTGAACACTGTGACTGACTTCTGGGAGATGGTGTGGCAGGAGGAGGCGCCCCTCATCATCATGATAACCAAGCTCGAGGAGCGCAAAGAGGTACGGCTGTCCCACGCCCAGGAACAGCTCCCAGCCAGCAGCAGAGGGTGGGGTACAGTAATAACAACAGTAAAAAGTTTTGTGAGACCAAATGTTGGGTCTGAGCACCTGCTTGTTTCTCCGCATTGCTCTCACAGCGTACCCCTGATCGATCACACATGGAGAAGAGTCCCAGGGCTGCAGCCTCGGCCCCATCCGGCAAAGCCTCTCCTACTCATGTGGCCTCTCGTGCTCTGGGCACACTTTGCCAGATGGATAATACGATAAAGGGATTAGGGCAACCCCTGGGACAGGGAGCAGAGGCAGTGGTGTCCCTCTGGCCTTGAGCAGCTTTCTTGCTAGGCTGGGAGTTCTTGGTCAGCAGATCCATGCTGGGATGGGTGCCAGCAGCACTGTGCCCTGCATGGCAGCCACCCTGTGACTTTGCTGGGTTCCCTGGCTCCCCCTTTAAGCAGCATCTGCCTAGGGGAACACACCCTCTCTTCCCTGGCCATGCCTTTCCTCCCTTCTGTCTGTGGCTGGCACAGCGTCCCTGTGCCCTCCACTGAGCAGGCTGGATCCTCCTGGGTCTGGTAGGACATGGACTGGCCCAGGCACAGCTCCCGTAGGGCTGGGGAGAACCACCAAGTCCTGGGTTCTGAAAGCCATACGGCAGGGAAAAGGGTGCAAGGGGAGCAGATGTGGTTGAGAGGGATCTATCACTTCTTTAGCTTCCCCTCTGATTCACTCCACATCCACGTTCCCTGCTACCCCGCAACTCCCCAGGTGATGCCGCTTCCCAGTAACACTGAGCAAAGCATAACTCAAACATCCAGTGGTTGCCTTGAGCATCTCCACAGACAAGAACCCTGCTTTGTTCTTTCAGAAATGTGTCCACTACTGGCCCGAGAAGGAGGGCATCTACGGCCCATTCACCATCCGTGTGCAGGGAGTGAGTGAGTGCGTGGAGTATGTGGTCCGCAATCTGTCCATCCAGGTGGGTTTGAGCTCCATCCTGCGCCAGCGGAGGACCCCAGCAGGGCATGGCAGTGGCCCTGACACCCCCAGGCTCTCTAGCAGTGGCAGTGCTGGGCAACAGGACAGCAGAGGGTTTGTGGCTTGGACAGCTCAATCTTCTGACTCCGAGGGTCTGCAGAGCTCCTGCCTGCCCAAGGAGGCTGAGAGGGAGGAGGACCCAGCTCTGGAGAGGAGTTCGGTCAGGGAAACCTTCTCTATCAGCCCTTTGCTTTTGCACTGTGCTCTGGGCAGTGCCCCGTGGTCTCTCCATAGTCACCCTGGGCTGACACAGCTTTCCCTGGGCTGTGGGGACAGTATTGGGACACCGTATCTGTTGCCATCTTCTGGGATGGGTCGCTTCCCAGGGGTCACTCCTGTATGTCAGGCAGGGGCTCAGAGAAGGATTTGAAAGGAGATCAGGCGAGATGGGCACAGGCTACCTGCCCTCTGCTGGAGCTGGGTTCCATGTCTTTATTTGGCCCAGACAGCCACTGAGTCCATGCTCCCGTGTCCTGATTTCTCTTTCTTTTGTGCTGGAAAAGCTTGAAGGTGAATGCCGCCACGTCAAACACATCCTCTTCCCTTCCTGGCCGGACCAGCAGACACCTGAGTCAGCCAAACCCCTCCTGCACTTGGTGTCTAAGGTGGAGGAGACTCTGCAGGCTCCAGCCAGCCCAGGGCCCATCGTTGTGCACTGCAGGTAAGAGCTTTCCTGTCACCCGAGCCCCTGTGTGTCCTTCACCTTGGGGTCAGCGTCTAAACACTCAAGGAGAAAATTCCACATGTTGATGCTCATGAGCTGGTGCCGCTGTAGTACAGAAATCCAAGGGCACAACATTTCCATAGCAGTTTCCAGCCCTGGAACTCCTGTCCTGGCACCAGGGTGGTGGCGTTAGGATGGTGCATCCTGCCCTGTAAAGAAATCTGATTTGCACTCGGTCTGTGGACAGTGAGGTGGGAGCAGGAGAGCCCCGCAGGGTCAGGGTAGAACCACCAGAACCACAGCTCAGGCTCCTGGTTCCTCTGTCCCTGTGCATGGCCCGCAGCCTGGCTGTGACACTGCTTTTTAAGGCAATCCTTCTGGAGGATGTGTTGTCTCTATTTCCTCTCACTGCTCGGTGAATTTGGGGACCGTGGAGCAGAGCGCTCGGTTGTCTCTGTGCAGCACACCTGGCACGCGGTGCTGCAGGCTAGCCTGCCCCAGGCAAACCACTCAGTGCCTGGGGTTAGAGCACAGCTAGGGTGGCATGAGCGGGCTGCAAAAATCACTGCACTGTGCAGGAATTGGGGGCGTAGACTGGTTTTGCACTTCCCGAGTGGCCTCAGCCGTGATGGAGTGATGCCAGCCCATGGCTTTTGGTGTCTGGCTGAGAAAGCTTGTCTGTCAGCTGGGATCTGGACCCCAGCATCCTTCTAGGAAAATCATGGCAGCAAACCAATCCAGGAGTGTGTCCAGCTGAGACAGACCAAGGTCCAGGCAGTGGATGCCGTTGGTGCTCAGCTCAGCTGTGTCTGTCCCACAGTGCAGGCATCGGCCGGACAGGCTGTTTTATCGCTACCAGGATCGGATGCCAGCAACTGAAGGCCAAGGGAGAGGTGGATATCCTGGGAATTGTGTGCCATCTCCGCATAGACAGGTGGGTGCAGGGAGCAGGCTGCTCCTTGGAGAGTCCTGCCCAGAGCCATCCTGGGAGGAGGGATGTGGGAGGGATGAGGGGGCAGGCACTGTGAGGGGGCAGGAGGCCAATTTTTGATGGAAGACAGAAGGGTTGTGAAAAGATGCAGATGTGGTGACAGCAAACAATAGCTCAGTGATGAGCTGGTTTTGCCCTCGGGGTTGTTGTAGCTCTGAGGACCTGAGGAGTTAAAGCAGAGCAGTTCTGAACCTGGCAGCTTCTCTGCCCCTTCCACCTCAGCCATGAATTTCAGAAATGCTTGATTTTGCCAGTGTTTAAGGAGAAGTACTGGTAAACATCAGAGCTGAATCAGTTGCTAATTCACATTCTGAACAGCCCAGCAATGCTGCTGAGCCCAAATACGCTTCGGGCAGCTCTGGCTCCTGTATCAGATGCCCCTTGGGCTGGTAGGTGAAGCAGGAATACTTGAGCAGGAAGCCGGGGATGAAACTGTGGGCTTTGGTGAGGTGTCAGTGGGACCTGCCTTTCCCTTGCAGAGGCGGGATGATCCAGACAAGCGAGCAGTACCAGTTCCTCCATCATACACTGGCTCTCTACGCTTCCCAGCTGCTGGAGCCAGGAGGCCACTAGCGCAGGGCTCCCAGCGGGCTGCTAGCTCCCCACTCCTGCCTCTCCTGCCCCGGCCTTGGGGACACTCCACTGAAACTCCTTACTGCTGCTACTGGGACAGAGAGTAGTGGTACGGACATCCCTCCGGATGAGCACTGCTGGGCAAACCCATGGGGATTTTGGCCTTGCGACCACAGGATTTGGTGGGCTAAATGGTGCTCGAGGTGTCTGTTGCTGCTGCCTTGAGGCACATTTCACCCCTGGGAAGAAGCTTTGGCTTTTGAATTTTCTTCTCAACCAGAAGGACAAACCATGTGGAGGAGTTGAAGCTGGATGAGCACCGGGAGTGATTTGCCTTTTAGCTGCACAGAAATGTTGAACCCGTTAGAGCGGAGCTGGTACAATTTCCCTGAAAATAAACAGAGCCTCTCTCCTGGCTGTGCATCGTCTCTGGGCAGGGGCTGCACAGGGCGCAGGGCTGGGCTTGCTCGCAACACACACTGTGATGCTGTTCTTCCTAAAGATCATAGAATCATAGAATCATAGAATCATAGAATAGTTTGGGTTGGAAGGTACCTTAAAGATCATCTAGTTCCAACCCCCCTGCCATGGGCAGGGACATCCCACTGGATCAGGCTGCCCAAGGCCCATCCAACCTGGCCTTGAACACCTCCAGGGATGGGGCAGCCACAGCTTCCCTGGGCAACGTGGGCCAGTGCCTCACCACTCTCATAGTGAAGTAATTCTTCCTTATGTCTAGTTTAAATCTGCCCCTCTCCGGTTTATACCCGTTGCCCCTTGTCCTGTCACTGCAAACCCTTGTGAACAGCTCCTCTCCAGCTTTCCTGTAGCCCCTTCAGGTACTGGTAGGTCACTATAAGATCTCCTCTGAGCCTTCTCTTCTCCAGGCTGAACAACCCCAATACTCTCAGACTGTCCTCGTATGGAAGGTACTCCAGCCCTCTGATCATCTTTGTAGACTCCTCTGGATCTGTTCCAACAGCTCCATCTCCTCTTACATTGAGGATTCCAGAACCGGACACAATACTCCAGATGAAGTCTCACAAGAGAGGACTAGAGGGGCAGAATCCCCTCCCTCGCCCTTCTGGCCACTCTGCTTTGGATGCAGCCCAGGACACGGTTGGCCTTCTGGGCTGCAAGCGCACGTTGCCGGCTCATGTTGAGCTTCTCATTCCCCAGCACCCCAAGTCCTTCTCTGCAGAGCTGCTCTCAATCACATCATCCCCCATCCTGTATTGAAATCAGGGTTTGCCCCAACCCGGATGTAGGACATTGCACTTGGCCTTGTTGAACCTCATGAGGTTTGCACAGCCCCACTTCTCCAGTCTGTCCAGGTCCCTCTGGATGACATCCCATCCTTCCGGTGTGGCAACTACACCACTCAGCTTGGTGTCATCTGCAAACTTGCTGAGGGTGCACTCAATCTCACTGTCAATATCATTGATAAAGATATTGAACAGCACTGGTTCCAGTACGGACCCCTGAGGGACACCACTCGTCACAGATCTCCATTTGGACTTTGAGCCATTGTCCACTACTCTCTGAGTATGACCATCCAACCAGTTTCTTATCCACTGAGCAGTCCACCCACCAAATCCGTATGTCTCCAACTTACAGAGAAGGATGTTGTGGAGGACCATGTGAAAGGCTTTACAAAAGTCCAGATAGATCACACCCATCGGTTTTCCTGTGTCCACTGCTGCGGTTACCCCATCATAGAAAGCCACCAAGTTGGTCAGACAGGATTTGCCTCTGGTGAAGCCGTGCTGGCTGCCATTAATCACCTCCCTGCCCTCTGTGTGCTTTAGCATAGCTTCTAGGAGGATCTGTTCCATGATCTTCCCAGGCACAGAGGTGAGGCTGACAGGTCGGTAGTTCCCAGGGTCATGTTTTGTACCCTTTTTAAAAATGGGAACAACGTTCCCCTTCTTCCAGTCACCAGGGACTTCTCCTGACTGTCATGACTTTTCAAATATCATGGAGAGTGACTTGGCAACCACATCAGCCAATTCCCTCAGGATGATTTGGTACGAAAGGTGCCCAGTTGGTTGCCTTGGTTATGCGGCCAGCTTTCCTCTCCACCTTTGGCCAACACCCTCTCAACAATCTTTATGTAGGTTAAGGCAGGGGATTCTGCCCCTCTGTTCCACTCTTATGAGACCCCACCTGGAGCCTGACGTCCAGTTTTGGAGCCCTCAGCACAGGAAGAACATGGAGCTGTTGGAGCGAGTCCAGAGGAAGTCACAAAGCTGATCCAATGGCGGGAGCACCTCCTGTATGAGGACAGGGTGGGAGAGTTGGGGTTGTTCAGCCTCGGGAAGAGAAGGATCCTTGAAGACCTTAGAGCAGCTTCCAGCTCTGAAAGGGGCTCCAGGAAAGCTGTGGAGGGGCTCTTGGTCAGGGAGTGCAGAGATAGGATGAGGGGGAACAGTTTTCAGCTGAAAGAGGGGAGATTGAGATGACATTTTAGGAAGAAATGTTTCCCTGTGAGGGTGGGGAGGCCCTGGCCCAGGTTGGCCAGGTTGGATGGGGCTTGGAGGAATCTGATCCAGTGGGAGGTGTCCCTGCCCATGGCAGGGGAGTTGGAACTGGATGGGCTTTGAGGTCCCTCCCAGCCCAAACCATTTTATGATGCTCTGTGACTTTGCAGGCAGCGTGTTCCAAATTACCTTTTATTCTGTGACGGTTTGCATTCTTGTTTGTTTTGCTGAAATCAAACAAAATGATATTTAGGTTGTTTTTTTCCCCTGATAAATCTGTGGGGGCTGGCGGGGGGAGGGGGGGTGGAAGGTGTGCAAAAAAGAGAAAAATGAGAAACATTTTGGCAAAAAGCATGGGGATGGAAAGATGGAAATATTCTGTAAATTAAATATTCTGTAAAAAAGCTGTTTAAAACCAGCCCTCAGGTGACGGGCGCTGCTTGCCTGGATGGGCAGGAAGTGTGGATGAGGAGCTGAGGGCTGCCCAGCCTGTGCCTGCTGGTGCCCACAAGCCCTGATGTGTCCAGCTCAGCAGGTGGGATCCAGGGAAGAAAGGGTAGATCTCCTTACTGAGAGAATCTGAGCTTGGCTCCTCTCCAGAGCAACCGCAGATCAGGCCTGTGTGCACGGACACCCCTCCACTGCTCAGAAGATCCCCAAAATGATGTTGAATCGCTGCCCAAGGGCTCTGCCGTTGCCCAGGCTCTGTGGCTCTGGGGAGGAGAGATGATAGAATAAAAAAAAAGAAGTTTCATCCTTAACTCTGCAGTTTTCCTGTCTTTTCATCAGTCCAGAAGTAGGGTTCCTCAGGCCTTTGTCTTCTCTGCCAGCATCCTACCCTCACTGCTCCTCTCCTGCCCCTCTCCAGTTCTACAAGAGCAGCAAGCGAGCCAGTGAATCTGCTCTATCCAAGGACGAGCAGAGAGCCAAAGTAGTTCCTCCTATTTCCTGGTCCTGTTGGACATAAGTAGCAAACCCAGTGGCAGACTGGACATGTCCCACTGTGCAAAAGTACCCTATAGCACAGAAATTCCCATGCATTGCTGAGCCATGGTAGTCCCTATCAGTCGTTCTTATGTGTTTGCAGAATTTCTGGAGAGGACTTGCCAGGGCGCTTGCTATAGCACGCTAAAGCCATGCTGAAGCATCTGCTCGCTGCAAGGAGCAAATCCTGGAGAAATTCTTTGAGAGTGAGTGGAAGAGTGACAGCCAGTAAGACCCTCTCTGCTAGCACAGCCCCCTCCCACAGTCCCATGAACAATCCCACTCCCTGGCCCTGGAGCAGGAAAAAACTCAGATCTGCCGTAACATCTTTGCACCTGCAGCTCTGGAACCCCTTGGTAGAGCAAGCTCATGCACCAGCTGCCAGGGAAGCCCTTCCTCCTGCCACAGCTGCCCCGCCGGGGCACTGCTGGGGGGCTCGGTCTCTGCAGGGCTCCAGTCTGGACTCCTGGAGACACCACAGAGCCTCCAGGAGCCCCAAGGGTCAAAGCACGGCTCAGAACTTTGACTTGTCAGTTGACTTCATGTCATGCTGTTGCCTTTGATGGTGTCTCTAAAGCCGTCAGTGGAAGTTTTGAGCCTGTCTGAGACAGGTTTTATTCAGCTGGCTCTTTCCTGAGTCTTCCCTCCGCCCCCGACACATTCCTTTCAGGCAGGGGAATCTGAAGAGCCTGTGTATTGCACCAAGGCTCGGTCTTCGCCCACGCTCCCTGGACAGCAGGAAAGGCTCCATTTTTCTCATGCTTTCAGTTTATTACCATGAGGAGAGCTGCCGGGCAGGTTTGCAGTGAGAGGTCATGCTTGGACATGGGGGCTGGAGAACAAGACTTATGAGAAGTGGCTTAGGGAACTGGGGTTGTTCAGCCTAGAGAAGAGGAGACTGAGTGGAGAACACATCACTGTATACAACTGTCTGAAAGGAGGTTGTGGAGAGGTGGGTGTTGGTCTCTTCGTCCAAGTGATAGGTGATAGGACAAGGGGGAATGGCCTCAAGCTGCACCAGGACAGGTTCAGATTGGACATTAGGAAAAATTTCTTCACTGTAAGAGTTACTAAGCACTGGCAGAGGCTGCCCAGGAAGGTGGTGGAGTCCACATCCTTGGAGATGTTTAAAAGATGGGTAGATTAAGTGCTTAGGGATATAGTTTAGTAGTGGGTGGGTGTGGTTGGACTTGATGATCTCAGTGGTCTTTTCCAACCTAGCAATTCTCTGATTCTATGACATTTCTAGGGCAGCACTGAGGCCCCAGAGAAGCCCCATGAGAGCAGGCGGGTCCCCAGAGGGAAGGAGGTCCACCCAACAGCTTCTCACCCAATAGAGGGATGGGGTTGACCTTGGGGCTGGAAGCTCTATGGATACTGTAGGTCATGGGAATGACATGCAGGTCTTCAGAACCCAGTGGTTAAACTGTGAGACAGGGGAATGTGGAGAATAAGCCCTCCATTGCCCCACACTAGTGTGGAGCACAGCCCTGACAGTTCAGTTTCTTTAAGGAACTTGGTTGAGCAACCACATTAAAACCTCCTGGGAATTTCAAATATGCTCATGTCCAGAAAGGTCCTGGACTGGACCTTTTGCCTAAGACTCTTGCCTAAGACTCTCTGCACAGTCCCACGCTCCTGACACGGTGACCACAGGGTGAGCCAATGATGGGTAGACCTGCAGAGGTGTAGCCGCAAGGACCACATCCAGATGGGGCATCCCCATCCATGCTGTCATGGATTCTCTGCAGGGAGCAGACAGCAGGACTCCCTGCTTCAAACCAGGGGGAAACCTCCAGACACCTCCAAACCTGCCACGGCTGGGATGAAAGATAGGTGCTGAGCAGAGAAGGGCCAGTATGTGAAAAGGCTTTTTTTGCTCATTCATTTCTGACTCTCCCTCCATGATGGATTCACCCATCCCTGAGTGGGGTGTTTTCCTTGAGGGCTGCATGGACAGTTTCTCTGGCAGGGACTGCAGTAACACTCGTGCTATCAGGAGGCAAAATCAGCTAACAACTCCATGCCACAGGCCTTTTGGGTGGGAAGCTCGAAACTGAAGGAGGGATGTTCTCTGGGCTGGGACCTGGTAAAGAAAGAAAACATTTTCAGGCAGAAATTACGCAGGAGAATTGAGGAGCCATGAATTTTTCAATGGTATGAGGAGGAGCTACAATGGAGTAATTATAAAAAGCAGCGATCTTCCTCCGTCCTCAGGCCTGCCTTTGAGAGTGCGGGGAGCTTTGGCGCTGCAGCATCTCAGAAAATGGTTTCTGTCTCTGAAAACAAGAGCAGCTTCCCAGTGACTTACAGAACACGATGGAAATTGTCCCACCATTAATCATCACAGGCTCCAAGAAACACACCAGGAGAGAGGTTCAACCACCCTTGGACAGCTTTGTGTGGAGAGGCTAAGGTCAGCATGGAGGAGACTGAGGGGAGACCTCATCGCCCCTGCAGCTTCCTCACAAGGGAAGGAGCAGGCACTGAGCTCTTCTCTCTGGTGACCAATGATAGGACCCAAGGGAAGATGCAGGAAGATGTGCCGGAGGAGGGTTAGGTTGGACTTTAGGAGAAAGATCTTCACCCAGAGGGTAGTGGAGCACTGGAATGGCCCTCAGGGGAGTAGTCACAGTGTCGAGCCTAAAAATATTCCAGAAGCATTTGGCCAATGCCCTCAGCCCCACAGTGTGAATGTTGGGGTGTCCTGCACAGGGACAGGGGTTGAACTCGATGATCCTTGGGGGTCCCTTCCAACTCAGGACATTATAGGATTCTATGATTCTATGAGCTCAGTTTCTCTGTTTTCTGTGCACACACACTTCTCTTCAGCCATGAATTCAGCATCCCAGTCTCACTTTGGAGCATGAGTAACCTCTGCACGTGGACTCATCCCAACACCCGCTGGAATAAAGGCCTTGGCTCTTCACTCCGGTGCTAGGGAATTCCAAACACCCTGTGTGTCAACTCTTACTTTAGGACTGGCTCAAGTCCAGCCTGGATGCAACCGAGCCTTTCATCGACGTGTAACCAAGCACTCAGCATCAATGTGGACTGGCAAAGCAGAGCTGAAGCACAACCAGCACAGGAGGAGTCTAATATCCCCTTGCAACCCAGCAGAGCTTAGAGGGGGGAATGAGAGCATTTTGAGCCTGCAGGGCCCAACTTCATCTCTAAAGGCTGGTGAAGCACCACATTGCATAAGTCTTACAGAAACATCCCTCAGGAAAGCCGTGGCTTTGGTTTGTGTTTTGTTCCACGCGTGCAAAATTGCTCAGGAGCACTTGTGACACTGCTCTGGGCTTCCAGCTCTGCAGGGGTCTTGTCTTGAGTAATCAAACAGTAAAAACATTAAAGAACATGCAGTGCGTTACATGGGGAAACCAAGGCCTGAGGGCATGATGCCATGTGGAAAGCCCAGCCTCCAATCCCAGAAACCCAGTGACTGCCCCATGACCGAAAAGAAACCAGCAGGAGGATGAGGTCCCCTTTGTGGCCATGAGGTCCCCTCACAGCACGGTGCACCCCTTTCATCTCAGCTGGGGTCCTCCTTCAGCAGCGTCCAGCACCTCCCCACATCCACTTTCACCAGGGCACCCACGGCAGAGCTGCCTTGGCCCCTGGCCGGGCACTTTACCTCCTGCCCTGGCTGCGTCGTAGGTGGGGGGACCGTGGCAAGGGCTGTGGCGTGGCTGGAGGGTCCGGGGAGTCCTGTGGGACCCACGGGGGAGCTGAGGTCCAGGGGAGGAGACATGCAAGGGAGCAGGACTGGAAGTCCGCCCTGCGGGCACGGTTGGAGGGGCAGCTGCTGGCTGTGCAGAGGCTCTGTCAGGGTGCAGGATCCGTGCCAGCGGGTGCAGGGGCAGAGATGGGCTGCTGGACACAGGCTGCCATGTGCAGGGGTCCCTGGGGGCAAAAGGGATGGTCCTGGGAGTGTGGCGGGTGCTGGGTGTGGAAGGTGCAGGAATGAGGAAGGGGCAAAAGCTGCCTGGTGCAAGGGTCATGCAGAGGTGCTGGGACAGGGGTGCAGGGGGTGTTGAGGGTGCTGGGCTGAGGGTGTTGCAGGGCACAGGGGTCCAGGGTGCGGTGGTGCTGACTTTGCGAAAGTCCTGAGGAACTGAGGGTGCAGGGGGTGATCGGTGCAGGGGAACTAGGGGTGCAAGGTGCAGGGATGCTGGGAGGGCAGGGGTGCTGGGTGCAGGGTGCTTAGGGGTACCAGGAGTCAGCGTGCGGGGGGGGCGGTGCAGGGGTGCTGTGTGCGGGGGGTGCTGGGGGCACAGAATGATCTATGTCAGGGTGCAGGGGGTGCTGGGAGTGCAGGGTGCGGGGATGAAGATTGCATGGGTGCAGGGTGCTGGGGGTGCTGGATGCAGGGGTGCTGGGGTGCAGATGTGCTGGGGGCTAGGAGTGCTGGGGTGGGGGTGCAGGGTGCAGAGGTGCAGAGGGTACAGGGGATGCTGGGTATCCAGGTGCAGGGGCTGCAGGGTGCAGGGGTGCAGGGTGCAGCAGTGCAGGGGTGCAAGGTGTCCATGGTGCAGGGGTGCAGGGGTGCAGGGTGCAGGGGGTTATGGGTATCCGGAGTGCAGGGAGCAGGGGCTGCAGGATCCAGCAGTGCAGGGTGTCTGTAGTGGAAGAGTGCAGGGTGCACAGGGTGCAGGGGGTGCAGGGTGTCCGGGGTACCGGGGTGCAGGGGGTGATGGGTGTTTGGGGTGCAGGGGGCAGGAGCTGCAGGGTGCAGGGGTGCAGGGTGCAGGGGGTCTAGGGTGCAGGGGTGCAGGGGATGCAGGGGGTGCAGGGTGCAGAGCTGCAGGTGGTGCAGCGTGCAGGAGCTACAGCATTCAGCAGTGCAGGCTGTCCATGGTGGAGGGGTGCAGGGTGCACAGGGATGCAAGGGGTGCAGGGTGTCTGGGGTACTGGGGTTCAGAGGTGCAGGGGGTGCAGAGGTGCAGGGGATGCGGGGTGTCCGTGGTGCAGGAGTGCAAGGGGTACAGCGGTGCAGGGGGTGCAGGGTGCAGAGGTGCAGGTGGTGGAGGGGGTGCTGCGTATTTGGGGTGCAGGGTGTCCATAGTGGAGGGGTGCAGGGTGCAGGGGTGCAGTGGGTGCAGGTTGTCATGGTGCAGGGGTGTAGGGTGTTCGTGGTGCAGGGTGCAGGTGGCGCAGGGGTGCAGGTTGTCCGGGTGCAGGGTGCAGGGGTGCAGGGTGTCCGGGTGCAGGGGATGCAGGGGGTGCAGAGTTGCAGGGTGTCCGGGTGCAGGGGGTGCAGGGAGTGCAGGGGTGCAGGGTGTCTGGGTGCAGGGGGTGCAGGGGGTGCAGAGGTGCAGGGTGTCCGGGTGCAGGGTGCAGGGTGTCCGTGGTGGAGGGGCTCCAGGGGGCAGGTTGGCAGCCCGGCCCCGAGGTGCAGCGGCTCCTCCCGGCCGGCAGGGGGCGGCAGCGCGGGGCGCGGGGCTGCAGGAGGCGCGGACAATACCGGGGCGGCGGCGGCGGCTTCGGCCCCGATCGGCTCCGTTCGGACACGCTCGGCCCGGCCCGGCCCCGCTCGGCCCCCCTCGGCCCCGCCCGGCCCCCCTCGGACCACCTCGGCCTCCTTCGGCTCTGCCCGGCCCGGTTCGACCCCGCTGGTCTCGCCCCGGCTCGGCTCGGCGCGGCGCGGCCCGGCACGATGCTGGCGCTGTTCAACAAACTGCTGGACTGGTTCCGGGCGCTGTTCTGGAAGGAGGAGATGGAGCTGACCCTGGTGGGGCTGCAGTACTCGGGCAAGACCACCTTCGTCAACGTCATTGCGGTGAGCGGCCCAGCACCCCCGCCCCGGGCACCCCCCGCACCCCCCGCACCCCGGGCATCCAGCACCCATGCACCCCCCGCACCCCGGGCATACCGCATCCCCGCACCCCGGGCATCCAGCACCCCGCACACTCCACACCCCCGCCCCGGGCACCCCCCGCACCCCGGGCATCCAAAACCCCTGCACCCCCCGCCCCGGGCACCCCCCGCACCCCGGGCATCCAAAACCCCTGCATCCCAGCTTCTGTGCCCCTTCCACCCCTTGCAACCCGGGCATCCAGCACCCCCTGCACCCCCAGCACCCCCTGCACCCCCAGCACCCCAGACATCCAGTACCCCCACACCCTGAAACCCTGGCTTCTGCACCCCTTCTTCCACCTCCTGCACAGCGGACATCCAGCACCCCCTGCACCCCGGCCCCCACCCCCTGGCCTCTGCACTCCCAGCATCCCCTGCTTGCTGGTTCCTGCACGCCCTGCTCCTCCTGCATGCCCACTCCTGCACCTCGGCTCCTGCACCCCCTGCACCCCAGCTCCTGCACCCCAGCTCTCCGCACCCCCCTGTTGCACCATCTTGCATCCCTTCGTCTTACATCCCAATCCATCGTTCTCACCCCCAGTTGCTTCCCAGAACTGCTCTGCCCTGTTGAACCTCTGCCCAGGAATGCATTTGTGGGGTGCAGGGCACAGGCTGTGGGGTGCAAGCCGTGGGATGCAGGGCACAGGTTGTGGGGTGCAGAGCATGGGCTGTGGGGTGCAGGGCACAAAGTGCAGGCTGTGGGGTGCGAGTTGTGGGCTGGAAGCTGCAGGTTGTGGGGTGCAGGGCGCGGGCTGTGGGGCGCAGGCACAGGGTGGGATCTGGCCCTAGGTGCAGGCCTGGCAGCACCAGGAGGGCAAACCCCACCGTCTGCCCCACCCCGTCCCCGAGCGTGGCAGGATCCCATACCCACCTGCCCTGCCCAGCTGGGGCTGCGGCGATGGGGAGTGGTGCGTGTCGGGGTACCCCTGGGTGGCTGCGGCTCAGGTCCTCATCCCCTTTGCGGCAGGCGCTTTGTCATCGCTGGGCCCTGCCGCTCGTAAGGGCCTGTGCTGACCGCTCGAGGGGTTTCACTTGGTGGCCGGTGTGGGAGGCTGCACGCCCCGCAACCTCCACCCCTTCCTCGGCGAGCACTCCGCAGCCACTGTGTTCCGTGAGTGCTGGGGCTGTCACGCTTTGCACCTGAACGGGGCGGTGTCACCACCCTGGGGACCCTGCAACCCCTCCCCAGCTGTGCTGCCTCGTCCAATGGATCCAGCGGTGCCCAGGATCCAACGGTGAAGCTGGAGGCTCTGGATCCTGAAGCCCAGGGTGTGGTTTTATCCAGGAGGATGCTCGGTGTTTCCCCTCGTGCTTTTTGGGTTATTCTCTCCCTCTCCTGCTGCGATGCAGCCGCTGGCAGGCTGCTCCCAAAGGGGCTGTTGCTCCTGGGTGTTTCATGGAGAGAGGCAGATCCTCCAGCTGTCCTGCTTCCCCCTGGTGCTCCTTGTCCGTGCATTTTGCTTCCCTTCCCTTGCTGCCTCATCTCCAAAGGAAAACCATTTATTTCTGCTCGCTTGGGGCACTGGAAGCTGCTGAGCTGTCAAAGGTGATTTTGCAGCTAATTTGGAGGCTTCGTTGCACTGCAGATCTGCTCCTGGGGGGATTTCCCTTGGAACTGGGCATTGCAGGGACAAAAATGTCCATTATAAAGTATTTGGGGGTAGGGGGAGAACACCCTAAAACGCTTATCATCCCAGAGACAGTGGTGCTCCTGCTCTTGAGCTGTGTTGCGGGCAGCCACCACTGGGTGCTCAGGTCTCCTGCTGATTCGCCCAGCAGACTCTACCAGCCTCCGGGGACAGGGGAGCTTTGTGGCTCTGGGACAGTGACCATGAGCACCAATCGTTTTGTGGGGTGACTCCATGCCCACCATTTGTGTGTTTAATCGTCCATTTTTGCAGTCCCATATCTGAAACAGTGTGATAGTGCTGCACGTGGGCTGGTTCTGCTCCGGAAGCACCGTGTGCCGCCAGCCTGCTCATAACAACATGGGCTGCGTTTAAAATGGAAAAAATAGTTTAGCATCTTTTAAAATAACTGGATTAGCCTTAAAGGGTGATGGAGCTTTATCCCAAACCTGCCTGGCTCTTTGCAGCCGGTCACAAGTGGTGTCCCCGGGGCTCGGTGCTGGGGCCAGTTGTGTTCAATATCTTTCCCCATGATCTGGGTGAGGGGATCAAGTGCTCCCTCAGTTTGCAGATGACACCAAGTTGTGCGGGAGCGTCAGGAAGGGCAGGAAGGCTCTGCAGGGGGACCTGGCCAGGCTGGATCCATGGCTGAGGCTAATAGGATGGGGTTCAACCGGGCCGAGTGCCAGATCCTGCACTTGGCTCACAACAACCCCATGCAGCTCCAGGCATGGGGAAGAGTGGCTGGAAAACTGCCCAGTGGAAAAGGACCTAGGGGTGCTGGGCGACAGCAGCTGAACACGGGCCAGCAGTGGCCCAGGTGGCCAATGGCGTCTTGGCTTGTATCAGAAACAGTGTGGCCGGCAGGAGCAGGGGAGGGATCATCCCCCTGAACTCAACATTGATGGGGCTGCTCCTCGAATCCTTGGTTCAGTTTAGGCCCCTCAGTGCGAGAAAGACATTGAGGTGCTGGAGCGTGTCCAGGGAAGGGAGTGGAGCTGGGGAAGGGTCTGGAGCCCAGGGGTTCTGGGAGTGGCTGAGGGACCTGGGGCTGGTTAGCCTGGAGAAGAGGAGACTGAGGGGCAACCTCATTGCCCTTTGCATCTCCTGGGAAAAAGGTTGTGGTGAGATGGGTGCTGGGTTCTTCTCCCAACTAAGAAGTGATAGGACAAGAGGAAATGGTCTCAAGTTGTGCCAGGGGAGGTTTAGATTGGATATTAGAAAAGATTTCTGTACCAAAAGAGTGGTGAAGCCCTGGCAGAGGCTGCCCAGGGCAGTTGGAGGAGTCTCCATCCCTGAAGGGGTTCAAAAAACCATGTGCCCATGGCAGTTTGGGACATGGTTTAGTTGGCATGGTGTGGCTGGGCTATTGGTTGGACTGGATGAGTTTAGAGGTCTTTTCCAACCTCAGTGATTCTATGATTCTGTCCTCCTGCAACGGCTTTTGACAGCCTGGTTCCCCTTTCCCCATGTGCCTCCTCCTCTCCCAGCCATGGCTGCAGCAGACGAGGCTCAGCGAGGGCTTTGGTGCTGCTCCTGCTTCTGTAAACACTTCATACCTGGTGCTTTTGCTGTGGGCAAGACCTGTGCATCAAGACTCTCTCTGCTGGTGTAGGTAAAAGTGATATCCAGGCACTTCAGGAGCTCTCAAAGGGAAGTTCTCCAAATGAGGGCCAAATCTGGCTTTGTGATAGGGTATTCAACACCCTTGCAGGACAGTCAGGCTCACGGTGCTGAGCAAGGACCTTGATCTCTGCTGCTGTTTTGCCTGTGTCTGTGAATTTCTTTCACAAGTTCAGATTTTGTGTCAGATGCACACAAAAAACAGGCACTGACCTTCAAGAAAATGTCCTGGAAATAAGGAAGTGTTTGAGGCAGTGAAATAACTTGCTAAGTAGAAAATCCCTATTCAATGGAGCTGCGTGAGAAGTGTTTGAGCTGCCTGGCTTTAAGATGGTGTAATGGGAGTGTCTGAAGGGGAAAAAGCTGGGATTTGAGCTTTGGGAGGGGAAAATCCTGACCTGAAGTGTATCAGATTTTGGTGTTGTTGGAGAGATTTCCCTAGGAATCTCTGTGAGTGCCAGTGCTGCTCCCCAGCCCTCGAGTGATCCTAGGGCCAGAGCTGGGCTGGAGGACTTGATGCCATCCTTGTCTTCCTGGGTTTTTTAGCATTTTTCTGGCTGAAAAATGGGATACTGGAAGGTGGAGCCTTCAGCGCAGAACTGTGGCCGTGCCAGGTGGAGGCGTTGCTGGAGGCAGCCACAATCCAGGGATGACTCCTCTGGGTCTCCTGGCTGGGGTGTTTATTTTTCAGGGCTCATCTTTCTTTCCCTGGCTGATGGGAGCTGAAGCTGGAAGGCCTGCATGCAAAGACGTGTGAAGGGCTGTAACACACATCTGATCTTGGTTTTAACCTGAAGCCAGCTACCTTTTCTGCAATCTAGGAGGGACCAGGGTAAGAATTGAGGTCAACAAGAGCCTCTCAACAGGTGCTGGGGCTCAAACCCCATCAGGACAGGCCACGTTTAGAAAAAGTGAGTGATATTTTTGCTTTTGATTCAACATCACACATCTTCCACCTGCACCAGAAAGCCTTCTGAGGGAGCAGAGCCGCAGAGACTGGATGCTGGAGTATCTGACCGCCGTGATGGGGAGGAGGGGGACTGGGCCAGCATCCTATGCTTCACCGCACTCAGAAGTTGATTTGAATCAATGCTGCAAGAAGAAACCACGTCGGTTTCATACATGGCATTAGGTAGGATGACGGATGCCGTGGCAGCTGGCCAGCTTTTCAACAGCGCTGCCAGTAGACATGCATCCCAACAGCATCTGAGAGGATGGAAGAGCTCAAGTGCCTGCTCCCACCTGTCCGTGAGGAGCCACTGTCCCCCTCCACTGGCCAACTGACCTGTCTTGGCTCAGTACCTGAGCCTGGGAGGGGAGGTGGCATCTCCAGGTGCTGCAAGGTCTCCAAGGATTGCTGGGGAGGTAGAGAAGAGGGATGCTGGTGGAGATGCTGGGGGAGAAGTGAGGGGATCTCTTTCTGGTGTGCTTTCATTGGTCTGTCTTGCACCCACTCCTCCCAGTAAGTCCCGATGTTCCCCTTGCATGGGGTGGAAGATGGGCATGTGTCCCTGTGCTGGATGGTCGCTGCCTGCGGATGCAGTGTCTGGGCCCTCGACAGCTGCGTTGCACCTGAGCTTCACAATGCAGAGGGTTTTTGGGGGTTTTTTCTCCATGTTTCTGCAAGAGGAGAAGGAGCTGGCTGGGGCAGAGTCTTGCCTAGCTGCTGCAAGCTCTGTCCATGTGAGACAAGAAAAAATGGTCAGAGTTTTTTGTTCCAGGATGTTTTGGGTTGGAAGGGACATTTACAGCCCATCCAGTCCAACCCCCCTGCAAGGGCAGGGACACCTGTAACCAGATCAGGTTGCTCACAGCCCCATCCAAGCTGACCTTGAATGTTTCCAGGGGTGGGGCCTCCACTGCCTTCCTGGGCAACCTGGGCCAGTGCCTCACCACCCTCAGTGTGAAAAGTATCTTCCCATGTGTAGGGCTCACTGGAGTGTCCTTGGCAGGGCTGCTGCTGGCACAGTTGAGAAGAGTGACTGTCCCATCCCAAGGCTGATGCCTGCTAGCATCACACTGCAGCCAAGGGATGGGTTTGAGACCTTCATGCCTCATCCTGGCTTTCCTGGGTGCAGGGGTGTGCAGGTGCCAGGGCTGAGCCAGGTTTGGAATCATCTGCCTGGCCACAGATGTCCCACGGTATGGGTACCATCTTCTGGACGAGAGCCGTGGCCCATCCTGAGAAACCCAGATGTAGTCCCTTGAGTCTCCCCTCAGTATAACCCAAGATCCAGGTGTAGCAAAGACCTGTTAATTAGGGAATGTTGTAATTATTATTTTTTTTAATTAAAGAGCACAGATTTGAAAGGCAGCCCCAGAAGGATGTAAATATCAGTAAGATTGCAAAGGTAAAGGGTAGCATGAGCCACAAGCAGCCTGGGTTGGAGGCCTCCAGGCTTTCAAAGCAGGGCAGCCTTGGAGATGGATCTAGCTTTGAAGAACCAAGGATTGCCAGGCTGTGGTGAGCCCAGCAGGGGCTTTATTTCTCTACCTGGTACTTATAGCAACTGCTAGTCTGCTCTGGTGCCCCTTGCTTGGGAGGTCCCACATGGATGTGTCACCTTTTTGTTGACTCTTCAGCGATCAGCCTGTAACCCTGTGGCAAAGCCAAGTGCTGCTTGAGAAGATGAGGTGGGACTCTGTGTGCTCCTGGGCTCTGCAGAGGACTGAGAGAGGAGCTAGAGCCGCGGGGGCCTAGTGGGAATGAGCAGAGTCAGGCCAGGTGCAAGCTCCAGACTTGGTGCCTGTGCCTGGGGGAACTGGTGGTGGCTGCTTGCTGCTGTAGAGGGACAAATGCTGGAAGCCAATGGCTGTGCAGGCTTGGAGCTGTTGAGGAATGGCCAGGGAGCAACCTCCTGTATTTTCTCTGGCGTAGTAGCAAGGAGTCCACCAGCTACAGCCTCATGAGAGGTTTGTCCTTGTCCCCAGTTTCCTCCTCTGCTTCCACAGCCTGCACCCACTGCCTAGTTCTCCATTTTTCTTGGTTTTTGTTTTTTTTTTTTTTTTTTAAGTGGAAAATCAAATGCAGTCCTCATTTCCTCTAGAAGTGGAGAATATATCGGCATTGGTCAAGCTCTGGGTGTCATTGCGCCTGCTTTATAATTAGTGCCGTTATGCCCGTTTTCTCTCCTAGTTAACTGTACTACTCAGGAGCAACAGCTTCAGCAGGTAGAAAAGTTGGTTCCTATGGGTATTGCTTAAGTATTTACTTTGGTCTCATCTTCACAGCCTTGGAGAAAGCAGGGGTTTCACTTAAATTCCATTTTAGTGGTGGCTGCCAGCTCTGCCCACTGTGGCTGTGGCATTCCCCAGCCAAAACACACACAGATAGGTCTCTTAGTTGCCCCTCGGACCCTATGGTAGCTCTGGGAGTTGTCCTGACTTTCCTGGTCCCTCCAGTAGCTGCCTTTGCCCACGATGTCGGCCCTGGGACGCCCACCCTCTGTCTCGGTGGCCTCTGTGCCTGCTCAGCAGTGGCTGCACGCTCACCCACACTCACTCCGGTGCTGCCCCAGGGTCAAGTGGCCTCTGACCCCTGATTTGGGGGCCAGTTGTGGTGCTCAGACTCCCAAACACACAAGTGCTTGCAGAATGTGGAGACACTTCCCGGGGAAACAGAAATGCAATTGGGGAAGAAGGCAAGGCAGACTGCACAGGGTGAACAGGAGGCACAGCCAAACCTACTGACCAGCTCCCTGCTGGCCCTTTTTATCCTCTCATCGCTCTCTTTTTCCATGTTTGTTCCCATATTCACCCCAGAAGTCTTGTGCAATGCTGTGGTGCTTCTTCCTCGCTGGACTCTGGGTTCCCCACCTGCACATTGTGTGAGGAACCTGCTCCGGCTTTCCTGCCCTGGGAGCAGCTGGGCCAGGAGTTTTTTGGGTTCATCTACTGCTTCTTCATTCTCTGTTCTCCTTTGTGTGTGTGCAGTTGAGTTTTTTTTATCACTGAATTTAGCAGTTACCTCTGCCAGACTCATCTAGGAGGTACCCTGCAGCTCCCTGTGGTGAATCCCAGCTCAGAAAGGGAAGCACAAGGCTGTGTCTTCACAAAGTGCTACTCGTATCCTGGCCAGGCTGTGGACCTGTGGCACAGCCACCCCAGACGACACGGGGTACATTTTGAGGTGCACCGAGACCCTTGGTCAGCCTTTTGGGATTCCCCTGCACATGTCAGTCTGCTTTCTGATGCTTCCACGACCCACGGCCCTGCCCTTCAAGCTGCTCCAGTCCCCTAGGTGTGAATTTCAGTGCTCTCCAGGGCAAATGGGGTGCAATACAGGATGCTGAGAGCCCTAAGGATGCCTTTTGGAGCACCCGGAGGCCCCTTGATGTGTATTGTGGTGTGCATGCCCTGCTCTTGGCTCCTCCTGGGGCATCACAGCTGGTTTGGGATGCTGTGCTTGAGGGAAGAAGAAATGGGAAGGGAGGAGATCCAGCTGAGAGCAGGGCAGTGGCTGGATGTCTCCGAGAAGCCAGAGCAACAATTGAAGAGAGGACAGCCTGGGCATTGTAGTTCAGTAGAAGACCAAGGGAGAATGAGCAACCTCAGAAACAAGAGTTGGGCCAAACTGCTCCTGTTTCTATGAGCTGGGTTGGACTGTGAGGAGGAGGCAGATGGATGCTGGCAGTGACAGAGTGGAGGCATGGAGACATTATGGGTTGGGGATGGATTAAGCACCATGTCTTCAGGGCTCCATTGTTGGGACCGTCCGCTGGGCTGGGTAGCCAGAATCAAGGGTTGAGGTTCCATGTAGCCACCTCATGAGCATCCATCGTGGTTGGAGACATGCACTGAGTAGCACAGAGGCGGCTCCCATTTCCTTCAAGAGGACAATGCTAAGGGCAGAGCTGCTAAGCTGTGACCTTCGTCTTGTCCCAGAGGACCTGGAGTCCTCTGGAGGCATTGCATGCTTTCCTCACACTGCAGGTTTAGTGTGGGATGTGTGGTGCAGAGTGGCTCTGCTTCTGTCCTGTCCCACATCATTTCCTGAGCATGCAGGAGGGCATCTTCTCAATACCTTGCTTGGATTCAGAGGCATTTGCTTCTCTCACACTTCAGAAACTGTCAGCCTCTGGACTGGACAGGCTGGATTTTTTTCCTGGATTGAAAACTCGTTGGATGGTCGGGCCTAGAGAGTGGTGCTAAATGGAGTTAACTCCAGCTGGAGGCCGGACATGAGTGGTGTCCCCAGGACTCAGTGCTGGGTCCAGCCCTGTTCAATGTCTTTATCAATGACCTGAATGAAGGCATTGAGTGCACCCTTAGCAAGTTTGCAGATGACACTAAGCTGGGCGGAAGCGCAGATCTGCTGGAGGGTAGGGAGGCTCTGCAAAGGTATCTGAACAGGCTGGACCGCTGGGCCAACGCCAATGGCATGAGGTTTAACAAGGCCAAATGCCGGGTCCTGCACTTGGGGCACAACAACCCTGTGCAGTGCTACAGACTGGGGGATGAGTGGCTGGAGAGCTGTACAGAGGAGAAGGACCTGGGGGTAATGGTTGACAGCCAACTGAACGTGAGCCAGCAGTGTGCACAGGTGGCCAAGAAGGCCAATGGCATCTTGGTTTGCATCGGAAACAGTGTGACCAGCAGGTCCAGGGAGGTTATTTTCCCTCTGTACTCGGCACTGGTGAGACCGCACCTTGAGTAGTGTGTCCAGAGAAGAGCAATGAAGCTGGTGAGGGGGCTGGAGAACAAGTCTTACGAGGAGCGGCTGAGAGAGCGGGGGTTGTTTAGCCTGGTGAAGAGGAGGCTGAGGGGGGACCTTATTGATCTCTACAACTACCTGAAAAGAGGTTGTGGAAAGGAGGGAGCTGGGCTCTTCTCCCAAGTGACAGAGGATAGTACAAGGGGGAATGGCCTGAAGCTCTGCCAGGGGAGGTTCAGGCTGGATATCAGAAAAAAATTCTTCACAGAAAGAGTCATTGGGCACTGGCAGATGCTGCCCAGGGAGGGGGTTGAGTCGCCTTCCCTGGAGGTGTTTAAGGAATGGGTGGATGAAGTGTTGGGGGGCATGGTTTAGGGAGTGTTAGGAATGGTTGGACTTGATGATCTGGTGGGTCCTTTCCAACATGATGATTCTATGATTCTCCAGAGTTTCTATAACAGACTCTGTGCTGCCATCAGGTCATGCTGTGCACATCCAGCGTTCCAAAGCCTGGACCAGTGGAAGGCGGTGACACTAGAGCCACCAGCACTTCATGTGCCCATCACCTCTGTCCAGATGCTGCCTGGAGCAGCAGGAGTTGAGAGCTGTGCTGTGTCCCCCATCAGAATTGCTGAGACCATCTCTTGTGTGTCTTTCCGCCTGTGCCTCAAACAGGGTGCTGGGTCAGCTCAGCCTCAGTGCCGCCGTCCAGAGCATTTCAGGCTGTTGTGCAGTGCTGAAGCAGCAAAAGCAGCCCAAGGATTTTCTCTTTCATCTAAGAAACCTCATTTTTATGAAAGAAACTGAGCTTCAGTGATAGCATAAAAAAACAGAAAGCCATTAGCTGCATTGCAGGGAGTGGGATGAACCTCTCCTGGAGAGTATCATCTCCATCATCTTGCCTGGCTCCTGTGGACTCACCAGCAGTGTCATTCACACCAGCATCATTTGGGCTTCAGGGTCAGCTGGCCTGTGGCCTGGCTGCTGTCCCCAGGCTTGTCCCCGGACCCCATTTTTGCTCTTGTGATACAGAGTGCCCTGGAGGTAGGGCCTGTGGGGTCAGGGAGGGCAGCACGGCCTGTTGCAGCTGTGATAGCACCACTGGGAGCATGGCCAGGAGGGGCCGGTGGAGTTTCCACCATGCTGAAAGCCTGCGATGTTGAGTTTCCAAAGCTGAGGGGTGCAGCAGCACCAGGCTCTGTGTGGTGGTGATGAGACCATCTGCTTTGGGGAGGAGGGGGACTGTGACGCCCATCTCTATCCCACAGCACCATGCTTGCCCAGCTCAGGCTGCTGGCCAGCTTGCAGCAGGAGACTCTGGCCAACAAGGATCCCTTTAGCGCGATCCCTCTGCACAGAGGTTTTGAAATCAAAGCATGCTGAGGATCTGGGGCAAAAGTTCAGATTGTCTCATTTTCAGATGCATGTGGCTCTTCGTCCTTCCAGCCAGCCCTGGGGTGGCTCTTTCTTGCCCAGCTCCAGGTGGCAGCTCCCATTCCCAGATCTCTGGGTCCCCTGAGAGGGCTGTGCCAGCCTTGTCCCCTCTGGTGCCTTCTCTGTGGGGACAGAGGGCTCCATGCCTTAGGTGACCTGTGGTGTTCAGAGCCCAGATAGCTGCAAGTCCAGGGGAAACGCTGTAAAGGCTTCCATTTTTTCCCATCTCACTGGAGTACTGAGTCAAGCGTCCCTCTGTGGGGCTGTCATGGCTCAGCTTGGTGAGGCGAGATGTGCTGAAGGGCAGAGTGAGCCCTGGTCTTTTCTAACCATTTTAGAGAAGAGCTCCTGGGAGAGCAGTGGCTTTGCAAGTGAAGCTCCCGGCTGCCATCGCTCCCCTACTTTGCACTGTTGGCAAGGCTGGATGGGGAGGTCACAGGTGAGAAACAAAAGCCCCTGCCAGGGGAGCAGAGACTATGTGCAAGCCATCCTGCCGTGTTGCCAGCCTGGCCTTCTTTGCACGGCATGAGTAGGTTTGTGTTGGTCCCTTGGCCGTGGGCAGCCTGACGGCGGGTGCAGTGGTGGGGGAAGGATCTGGGGCAGGGAGCAAGGCCAGGCTTTATCACAGCGACATGTTCACTCCCATCTCTTGTTGGGGGAAGCAGAGGTGACTTCTGTCTCCTGCAATCATAGACTCATAGAACCCCAGGTTGGAAAACACCTTTGAGATCATCCAGTCCGATCATACCTGTCCACTACTAAAGCATATCCCTAAGCACTCCATCTACCCATCTTTTAAACAACTCCAGAGATAGTGACTCCACCACATCCATGGACAGCTTCTGCCAGTGCCTGAGGAACCTTTCAGTGAAGAAATTTTTCCTGATGTCCAACCTAAACCTGCCTTGGTGGAGCTTAAGGCCATTCCCTCTCATGCTATCACCTGTCTCTTTGTCCATCCCTTCCTGGAAGAAGAGCTACCATCAAATGTGAACCGTGTCTCAGGTGATTTTTGCACACCAGCACTTCATATGATGTCCGAGATCCTGGATGGAGGTTTCTGCAGCTTCCAAGACTTCTTCAGTGACTGCTTTTCACATCTTCTAATTCAAGCCTGATAATTCCTTAAAACCTGGTCCATAAAGCCAAATTGTGTGTTGAACCTCAGTCCACAGGAGACATCCTCTGTGTTGGCCAGTGGTAGAGGGCTTCTTGTCTGCTTTCCCTCCTCTTCCCCCACACCCTTCCCCGACAGTCTCTGGTGTGGTTTCGGGGTGCACCATGTCTTGAAACCTCTTGGCTGCCAGGCTTTGCCGATGAATGCAAAGGGAACTGAAAAAGGGAAGTGGCGCGTGTTGCAGAACCGTTGGAAGAGGTCAGGAAAACCCTGGGGACTCGCTGACATGGTGGGTCTGGAGGAGCCGTTGGCTCAGCCAGGCACAAAATTCTGCTTATCAGAAAATGGCATTAATTGCCTTCCCTTTTTGAGGTCTGTGTTTACTGAAAGAAAACCCAAAAAGTCCTAGGACAAACAAGACTTGAAGCTAGTGAAAGGCTGCCGGGATGAGTTTGGCTGTGGTTGGTGGTTCCTGCAGGTTTCTGCCCAAAGCCCCAATGCTGTGTTGTCCTGGGCATCAAATCCTCTGCCCTGTTAGCTTTCCTGGTGACCCACAGCAGGGCCTTCTGCAAGGATATATTTTAAAAGGAAAGCGGATCAACCTGTTGTGAGTCCCAGTGAGGCTGCCTGCCGGGTGTGAGTCTGCAGGAGGCACGGGGTGAAGGGCTACGGTGGCTCCTGCCTCCAGGATCCTGTGGGGGCTGTCCGGAGCCTCCCTCTCTACACCTCAGGCAGGGCCATCTTGCAGTGTTGGGATCTGAGCAGCAAACTGGAAGACAGGGTGGGTTTTCACAGACCAGCTCTGTCCTGTGCCTTCGTTGTGGTGCTGGGCACATGGTGTGGCGTGGCAAGCTGGTATCTCCCTGCAGCAGCAGAGGGGCTGTGCCTGCTCACCACTCCAATGACACTAACCTAGTTTTGCTGCAATACTGGGATCCTGCGAATCTGTGGCAATTTCATGCTTGTCCTGCGTGACGTGGCTCATAGCTGCACTGCAGGAGGACACACGGTGGCAGCTCTTGGGGAAGGGGAGAGGGGACCCCTTGCATCCCCTCACCTCACCCAGTGCAAGCACCTGGCTCTCATGCGCGGGTCACGCTGGCAGGGTTTCCATGCCTCCTAACACTGCTTCATCTTGTTCCTTCCAGTCAGGACAGTTCAATGAAGACATGATCCCAACGGTGGGCTTTAACATGAGGAAAATCACCAAGGGGAACGTTACCATAAAGGTAAGGTGAAGATTTTATCACTGATGTGGGCTCTTTGGAATGAAAAGTGGGTTGAAGGAAGGGTGATGTGACTCATAGTGGAGGCTGAAAGGCACTGGCAACCCCAGTTGGGAAAACCTGTCCTGTTGGGTTTCTGCAGGTACCCACCAGAGGAGACAGTGGGAAGGGGTGTAGAATGTCCAGACCTCTGCAGGAAAAGCCAATTCAGGCTCCAAATCTGTGAGGTTTTCTTATACCTCGGGCTTTCTGTCAGGGACTTCCAACTGTGGTCACCTTTCTGAAGGTGGGAGCATCAGGAGAATCAGGTCATGTCTTGCAGTGGTGGTCGCTGCCTCAAGAGCAAAGGGAGAGGAGGTTTCTACCCCTTCTGGATCTTTCATGGGCCCTGGGTTGGATGAGGAAGTAATGGTGGGATGGGCTTGAAAAGCTGGTTGGGAATCTCTCTCTGCTGCAGAAATATTTCTGAGAGTGTGCTCTGTGTTTTGGAATGGGAAAGGCATCAATGCAAGGCCAGGAGGGGTGTGGACCACGGGGTCCCTCTGTGCCAGCAGAGCATATCCCAGGAGTTGTTCTACACCCTCCAGCTGCCCTTTCCATTCTTTGTTTAGTCTAGAGCCTCCTCATTAGATTTGAGACAAAGAGGAGCGGATGGCGGTGGGTTTGGTGCATGCCTGGTGCTCCTGCTGGGTGGGGAAGGGTTGCAGGCAAGGCAGGGGGGTAATGCAGCCTTCTCCCTGTCACAGCTCTGGGACATCGGTGGACAGCCGCGGTTTCGCAGCATGTGGGAGCGGTACTGCCGCGGAGTGAGTGCCATCGTGTGAGTATCCCTGCGAGCTGAGAGCCCTGACCCTATGCAGCAGTGCTAAGCTCCGCCACTTGGTGGGGGCAGGATCCCATTGCCTCACCCAAGGGTGCTGGGCAGGACTGAGCGGGGTGAGCTGCAGGGCTTTTGCTGCCGGCACTGGATGCTGTGTTGGGAGTTGAGGTGCTTCCCCTCTGGGACTGGTGCCCCATGGGCTTTGAGCACAGGGCAGCCACGTCCCCACCAGCCACTGCAGCCACGGCCCTTGTAGCATCATTCATCCCAGCTCTGTTCCTCAGATCTTATCCTTCCTGTTCCCAAGCTTCCTCTGTGCTGCCTAGTCATCGCAGAGGCTACGCACAGGACATTGGTAAGGCTCAGCCCTTTCCAAGAGGCTGGTTTTGAGGGCAGCCACGTGTTTTCAGGTTGTGATGTTTATGTGCTACTGGATGAATCAATGGGCTGAGGCCAGTGGGATGGGGTTCAACCAGGCCAAGTGTCGGGTTTTTCACCTGAACACAACAACCCCATGCAGTGTTCCAGGCTTGGGGAAGAGCTGCTGGAAAGCTGCCTGGCAGAGAAGGACCTGGGAATGTTGGTAGACAGCTGACTGAGCATGAGCCAACAGTAGCCCAGGTGGCCAGGGTGGCCAATGGCATATTGGCTTTTATCAGAAACAGTGTGACTAGCAGGAGCAGGGGAGAGATCATCCCCCTGGACTCAGCACTGGTGAGGTCACACCTTTAATCCTGGGTTCAGTTTTGGGCCCCTCACTACAAGAAAGACGTTGAGGTGCTGGAGCATGTCTGGAGAAGGGGAATGAAGCTGGTGAAGGGCCTGGAGAACAAGGGTTATGAGGAGCAGCTGAGGGAACTGGGGCTTTTAGCCTAGAAAAAAGAAGGCTGAGAAGAGACGTTGTCACTGTCTACAACTGCCTGAGAGGAAGTTGTAGCGAGGTGAGTGCTGGTCTCTTTGCCCAAGTGACAGGCAATAAGATGAGAGGGAATGGCCTCAAGTTACACCAGGGCAGGTTTGACTTGGACATCAGGAAAAATTTCTTCACCAAAAGCATTCTCGGGCACTGGCAGAGGCTCCCCAGGGAGGTGGTAGAATCACCGTCCCTGGAGGGATTTAAAAGATGGGTGGATGAGGTTCTCAGGGATCTGTTATAGTAGTGGACAGATACGGTTTGGCTTGATGATCTCAAAGGTCTTTTCCAACTTAGTGATTCTGTGAATCCTATGCTGGGAGAAGGATTCTTCCTGCAGTACCTGCTGCTGCCTCTCAGTAAGACTCTGAGGGTCCCATATGTCCCATGCTTTTTAACATTGTAGTAAGTGCAGTCCCAGGGAGTCCATGCTGGGGATGAGCCTGGCAAAATGCTCATGGGAAGCAAACTACCTCCTCCTAAGGACAAGTGTTTACCCTAGAAGACCACAACGGTGTTGCTTAAACCCAATTAGAAAACCAGGTTTATATGGCACTCACCAGTTGACAATACCCTGAGATTGTGGAGAGCTGGATTTTTGTACTGCCTTTCCCAACTGTAGGTCTGTCAGTGAAGGAGGGTGAGGGACCGCTTGACCTGCTTGCTCGGACAGCAGTGCCTGGTCCTGTCCTTGCTAATTGTCACCATGCTAGGACATGTTCTTGGCACTTTTTATTATGGCAAGCTTTGCTGGAAATGACAAAATCCCGTTTTTTTTCACTCCTTTTACTGCCTCCTTCCATAATGTCATAATTTGTCCAAAGCGGCCCATCTAGTTGCGAGGAAACAAAAGGACCTGTGGTCATCCAGGTCACACTTCAGTCTGCCTTCCTCATCTTCAGCTGTGTCACGTCCTTTTTCTCTTGCCTTCGGCCCTCCTGCCCCTTCAGCACATTGAAGGCTCGAGGCAGTACCTGAATGGTGGTTTTCCTTCTCAGTATAGCCAGGCACATTTTCCTGTGTTCAGCACTGCAGTAGCCTAAGGCTCTTTTCCTGTTTTTAATAAACCCCACGAGGCCTGATGAAGTGTGATGGTGTTTCTCACTTCTTCTCTCCCAGGTTCTTGATCTTTAAAATAAAGGCTACTTTGATAAGTTCCTCTCCACAGTTTTGGCTTCACGTGTCTGTTGCAGGATGAGTGTCTGCCTGTAAGAGCTAAATTCTTCTTTAAATCTTCACTCAGATACCATTCCTGGCTGCTGGCTTCGCATGTGCTTTGCTCTGTGCCCTGTACCCAAAGTTGCCCCTGTAGAGAAGATGACCAGGTCTTCCCCCTTCTAGGATCTCCAGTCGATATCTTCTCCTCTTCTTCATCATAGAATCACAGAATCATAGAATAGTTTGGGTTGGAAGGTACCTTAAAGATCATCTAGTTCCAGCCCCCCTGGCATGGGCAGGGACACCCCACTGGCTCAGGCTGCCCAAGGCCCATCCAGCCTGGCCTTGAACACCTCCAGGGATGGGGCAGCCACAACTTCCCTGGGCAACCTGGGCCAGTGCCTCACCACTGTCATGGTGAAGAAGTTCTTTCTAATGTCTAGTCTAAATCTGACCCTCTCCAGTTTGCACCCGTTCCCCCTCGTCCTGTCACCACAAGCCCTTGTGAATAATCCCTCTCCAGCTTTCCTGTAGGCCCCCTTCAGGTACTGGAAAGTCACTATAAGATCTCCTCTGAGCCTTCTCTTCTCATCATCAGTTCCTCTTGTCTTCTTCACTTGTTGTCCTCTACTCTGGGTGTCCATAAGGACCTGCCACTTGCAAACAAGCTGCGCTTGGGGACAGTGTGTGTTTTGCCTAGGCCAATCGCAAGAAATTCAACCAAGCCAAGTGCCAGGTCCTGCACTTGGGCCACAACAACCCCACGCAGCGCTCCAGGCTTGGGGAAGAGTAGCTGAAAAGCTGCTTGATGGAAAAGGACCTAGAGGTGCTGGGCGACAGCAGCTTAGCATGAGCCAGCAGTGGCCCAGGTGGCCAAGAAGGCCAATAGCATCCTGGCTTGGATCAGCAATGGTGTGGCCAGCAGGAGTAGGGGAGGGATTGTCCCCTTGTGCTCGGTGCTGGAGAGGTCACACCTCAAATCCTGGGTTCAGTTTAGGCACCTCACTCCAAGAAGGACACTGAAATGCTAGAGTGCATCCGGAGGAGGGAACGGAGCTGGGGAAGGGTCTGGAGTCCAGGAGTTCTGGGAGTGGCTGAGGGACCTGGGGCTGTTTAAAATGGAGACGAGGAGGCTGAGGGGAGACCTCATTGCTCTGTGCAGCTCCTGGAAAGGAGTCTGTTGTGAGGTGGATGCTCGTCTCTTCTCCCAAGTGATAGGACTTCTCCCAAGGCAATAGGACATGATGAAGTGGCCTCAAGTTGTACCAGGAGAGGTTTAGATTGGATATTAGAAAAGATTTCTGTACCAAAAGAGTGGTGAAGCCCTGGCAGAGGCTGTCCAGGGCCATCCCTGGAAGGGTTCAAAATCCACGTGGCTGTGGCACTCTGGGACATGGTTTAGTGGGCATGGTGGGGCTGGGCTGTGGTTGGAGTGGATGAGCTTAGAGGTCTTTCCAATCTCAATGAGTTGATGATTCTATGATTGCAGCTTCTTCCCCTCACCTGCTGTCACTGGGATGAGCCCCCATGGGAATGGGCAAGTGGAGGTACCCCACTCCTTTGGGAGAAACAAAAGGCTCTTAACCCACAGCCTTCCTTGGGAAGAGGGGTCCTGGGGGAAGGATCCCGTTATTCCATCCCCTCCACACACTGGCCTGGGAGCCAGTGGGGGTGCTGCAGCTGCCGTGCAGGCAAGGTTTGGTGATGGCACAAACCTCAGCACAGCAGCAGGGCGCGGGGCGCTCGGTGCCCATGCTCAGGGCTGTCCCTTCCCTTGCAGGTACATGGTGGATGCTGCTGACCAGGAGAAGATAGAGGCCTCCAAGAATGAACTGCACAACCTGCTTGACAAGCCACAGCTCCAGGGCATCCCGGTGAGCTGTTGCTTGGATAGGTGCCCTCCGGCTGCCTGCAGCCCTAGGCTGGTGGCTGCCGGGGTTTGCAGTGAGAAGCTTACATCTTGCAGAACAGATCTGGGGGCAAATCTCCTTCCTTGGAGGGGTCCTCTTCCCTGCTGCACTCCTGCAGGAGCTGGAAAGTGATACTTTCTAGCCCAGGGCCAGGCCAGCCAGCAGGGAAGGGAGCTTTAGAAGAGATCAAACGTTGCCCCTGGCTGTGTGTGATCTGTCCTCTTGCATGAATTTGCACCTTATTTATGGTGGGAGTTAAGGTCCTGTCTCCTAGGAGAGCGGCCACTGGGCTGTGCCATTTGCAGGAGGTGGTCTGTGAGCAGCCGGAGCGCGGCACGGGGCACACGGCGTGTGCCGGGGCGGGGGGCTTATGGAGCATCCAAAACTG
This sequence comes from Cuculus canorus, assembly GCF_017976375.1. NCBI lineage: Eukaryota > Metazoa > Chordata > Aves > Cuculiformes > Cuculidae > Cuculus > Cuculus canorus. Next base: position 7,508,078 of record NC_071424.1, read on the forward strand.
CATCTTTTGAAAGGAGCTAATTGGGGACCTTGCCACTGATCCCAAACATTTGCTGCCAACTAAGTTAAGCTTGCGACATAACACACTGTGCTTGCAGCCCTTTTGAATGCTCTTATTTGAGAGCAAGTCTCCATATTTAACCTGGGAGCTGCTCATTGCCATGCTGCTGCAGAGACCCCGGCTCACCCCGCAGCCTCGAAGCTGTCCTTGTCAGATGACAGGCGCGTGGCATGCTCCAGAGGCTTGAATGAGTCCTGCTGGGTGATTATTTTTCCCCGCATAGGTTGAGGATGCCTTTGTGGATGAGAAAAGCTTTGAAGTAAGGAGAGATCAGAGGATGGTGCAAACAGCCGTTGCTTTTTTGGGCTGGCTGCCTGCAGAGCGCGGATTCTGCGTGGCATCCCAATCTTGCTCCTTCCCGATAATGTCAGTTTTAGCAATTTCACAAGATTTTTTTTCTCAAAGAAAGGAAGAGGATCCTGGGAGAGCATCGTAGATGGCATGAACGCTGCTGGTGCCCTTCAGGGAGGTTGTGCTGTGGGACCAGTTTCTCAGACTAGAGAATACACAGGAGATGCTGTATATGGCTAATTAAGGCTGTTAATGGAAATGCGCTGCCTTCTGATGGCCTGCTAAGCAGTTTTCTCCTGGTGAAGTGGCCAGGGCTGGCTTGCGTTTCAAGCAGGGTCCACTTCTGGGTGGCAGAAGGAGGTTCCCACTTGGCCTGGTGGCCAGGAACTTCAGGTGTCGCCTCTCCCCCGCTGCAGGTTCTAGTGCTGGGGAACAAGCGAGACCTGCCTGGTGCCTTGGATGAGAAGGAGCTCATTGAGAAAATGTAAGTGTGCCAGTGGGTGGCCATGGCGGGGCTGTGACACCCCTGCTCCTGCCGTGTCCCCGCCGGCACGGTCACCTGGCTGTGCTCTGGCAGTTTTCCTTCCCCAGTGCTGGGCTGGGCTGGCTGCAGACCTTCCGAGGCAGCAGCCAGCAGAGGTGACATCTCTGTGTTTGGGGAGTCAGGGAGGAGCAAGGGCCACCAGTGCCAGGCTGGGTGCTGTGTGCCACACGGTGGCGTTGGATCTGGTGCTTGGCCATGATCCCACGTGGGTGCTGCTCCCATCACCCTCTTGTGGCTCTGCCTGGTGTGGGCAGCCCTCGCTGCCTGGAGGTTGAATCCTGCTACAGTGTGTGACACCGTCCATGTCCCTTTCCCTTATTTCACCACCCTTTGCTGTGCAGCACGTGGCCTCCTCACAGCTGATCCTGCCCACCTCCGCCTCTGCACTGCAGCTGGGGGCTGGGACACCACACTGACTCGCAGCATCTCTGCTCCCCCCCTGCCACCCTTCCGAGATCTCCCCCTGTGCTGCAGGCGTGTGTGCAGCGCCCGTGCCGCCAGCCCTGGGCTGTTCCTGGGCCCCCACTGCCCCATCCCCACAGGGCTGGGCAACCAAGCTTTAAGGAGGAAAGCTGTGGGATTTCACAGCCTTGAGACTGGGTCCCTGCTGCCCCATTCCTGGCTGTCAGTCATGGGCGCAGCGCACTGGTGTCCTCACCCAATGTGCCTGCAGCTCCTCAGGATCCTGTGGAGATGCAACCCCTGCAAATGTTTCCCTGTCCTCAAACTGGAATCCAAAGGGACCCTTCAAAAGGATGCTCAGAGGCATCTCCCATCAGTGCCGACATGCAGCCCTGGGGGGCTGCAGCCAGAGCTCAAACCTCTCCTTGCAGGAACCTCTCTGCTATCCAGGACCGAGAGATTTGTTGCTACTCCATCTCCTGCAAAGAAAAGGACAACATTGGTGAGTCCTGGCAGCTCTGATGCAGGGTTGAGGTATGGCAGCCCGTGCTGAGGGGAGCAGCATCTGCAGGCTGTTGCTCAAGGACAGGAGGGCATGACAGCCAGAGGGAGAGGCTCTAAGTGTGCCCTTGCCTTTGCAGACATCACCCTACAGTGGCTTATCCAGCACTCGAAGTCTAGGAGAAGCTGAGATCCTGCAGGCTGCAGCTCGGATCGGGAAGATGCCATTGTACAAGCCCATGCCCCTTCTCTCTCCTGCTCTGTCCCTCCAGCTCTCTCTAGATGGGTATTTTTAGGGGACCCCAGACTCCGCTTGCATTGAGGTGGAGCCCTTGTTTTTATTGTAAAGAAAATGTCCGACTCTGCCCTCTTCTCCTCTCCTCTCTCTGTCTCTTCCTTGAATTTTGGCACTGTTCTGTTGTTGTCTGTGTATACAGTATATATATATATGTATATATATTTTAATTTTTTAATTTAAGCGGTAGCGCTGTCACTAAATCATGCCCCGTGAGTGATAGGAAGGCTGTGGGCTCCCCAGCTCTGGCCGAGGAGCCATGCTGGGAGGAAGATGAGGTGGTGGCAGAAGGCGGCCCCTTGGAGATGGGATTGGGGCTGCAGGCAGGTTCCCTGGGGCTCCCTCATCCCTTCCCTGGGTGCCCTACCCGAGCCCCGGGCTGGGAGCACCCTGCGGGGTGGGGAATGTGCCTGCCTTGCCCTTCGCAAGGCTTTGCCCCCACGGGCAGGGGTTGGGGGGAGGCAATGCTGACCCCTGGGCTTCTCACCCCTTCGGAGGGGCAGGGGTCAGTCATGACCCACTACAATCAGCTTCCCCATCGCCTCTGGCTGCCGTACCACTGCCTCAGTCCCTCCTTGCTGCCCTGGGCCACTCGCACTGCTGCCCCACATCGTCCCCAGACCCCCGAGGCTGAATCCAGCCCTGCTGCCCCATCCTGCTGCCCCACTGCCGAGGGACCGGAGCCACCGCAGGGGGGGCAGCGATGCCAACAGCCCCCGTGGGGAGCAGGGGTCTGGCTCCTGCCCCCTCTCTGCACCAGCTTGCCTCCTGACGGGGCTCGGCCCAGTGTAGCTTCTTGGGGGGCCATGCTGGCTCTCCACATGCCAAAAGGCATCGCCTGTGCCCGGCTGGGGGCTGCTGGCTCTGCCCCAGCCAGGGACATGGCGCGGGAATGCCAGGGATGGGGGAACATGGAGACACCTTCCCCAGGGGCGGTGAGAGCCCCTCTGCGCCTGCAGCGCTGCTCGCCACAGCCAGATTGTTCTCCGGGATGTGCTCCCAACACAGATCCCCAGCTCTGCTGGGGTGGGAAACATGGAGTCAGGGGACAGTGGAGCACAGTTGGGTCGTTTCTGCGGGTGGGGAGAGGGTGAGAGGAAATGTTGGGAAGGGTCAGGAAGGCTTTGCCCATCTGTGCTGTGTGATGAGTTGCTGGGTCTCTGCAAGGGCAGCCTGGGCAGGTGGTTTGGGACCAGCTTGAGGGGGATTTTGCTGGGCTGGGGAGGATGCGCTGGCATTGGGAGTGCGGGCATGTGGTGGGATCAAGGCAGTGGCAACTCAGGGCTAGGGAAGAGGGTGCTGGTGGCCCAGGGTTGGGGGCTGCAGGGCCCCTTACACTGCCTCTGCCCTGCTTGGCTCCGGGGTGGTGAGGCTGGGGGTTTCTCTTCTGTTCTCATTTTTGCAGAATTGCACAAAGAGAGGTTTCCTTTTTTCTTTTTTCTTTTTTTCTTTTTTTTTTTTTTAATTTAATGAATTGTAAAGTGTTGTCACCCCCACCCCCTCCTATTGGTTGTTTTTTTTTAAGAGATATTTTGGCTCAGATTTGACCTCTGTTAGGAAATGATTCTTGTAACTGTACAATTTTTTTGCCTCCTAATAATAATAAATTAACAATTTTGCGTTGGGGGCTGTGGTTGCAGTCACTTTGCTTCCTTGCCATCGCTGCCCTCCATCCCTCCTCGTTGCCTGTACCTGGGAACACATGCAGGGTCCAGGGCTCAGGCTGCACTGGGCACTCTCCTACTCGCCCAAGAAGTGTCGGAGCCAGCTCTGATGGCTCCGGATGCCTCATTATCTTGATCTGGTTGCAAAGATGAGCTTGGAAACCACTGGATTTCATGTACCAGGTCTGCCTGCTTTGATGCTGGCTTTGGAGCAGGGCTGCTGCAGAGCTTCTACTCTCTCTCCCTGCCCTCTTGCCTGCAAAAACCCCTTCCTGGGGGCTGTGGTCACTGCTGGGGGGGTCTGCCCCATTGCTGGGGGGCCTTGCCCCATGTCCTCTGAGCACTGTGGCTGCTGCTGCCTCCTCCCCGGCTCCCAATCCCCTGCCATGTCCTTTGTGGGCGGTGGCCATTTCTGGCCCTGTGTCCTTGAGGGGTTGTGTCCATTGCTGGGGGTGCCTTGCCCCATTTTTGGGGGGCCCTGTGTCCTCTGGGAGCTGTGGCCACTGCTGGGTAGTCCCAGCCCCGCTGCTGGGGGCCCTGCTGCGTGTCCTCTGGGGGCTGTGTCCATTGCTGGGGGTGCCCTGCCCCATTTTTGGGGGGCCCTGTGTGCTCTGGGGCTGCCCCCCAGCACCACCCCTTCCCCTCCCTGGCTTCCTGGGGACACAGGGCCGGGGTTGGCCCAGCCTGGGGCTCTGCCTGCGTGGGGCCCGTGCTGCCCGCGCCCTCCCTGACCGTTCTCCTCCTCCCGCAACAACAATCTGTGCTTTGTTCGCCCTTGGCCTGGGCTCAGGACAGGGTGGCACGGACCAAGCTCATGAGCGCTGCCCCCGCTCCCTTCCCACCGCCAGCGAACCCCACGAGGATCCCGCTTGCCCGTGGGGATGCGAGGGGGCGAGAGCACCCTGGGCTCCTCTCCCCCCTTCCAGCCCCTCCTCAGGATGAGCTCCCTCTTCTTCCCGGCTGCTCCCACACTGCGGGGCCCAGCGCTGGCAGGGGGAGGAAAGGAAAAACCCAGTTTTGTGCTCTCAGGAGAAAACTGGGGCTTTTGTTTCCCTGGAAACAGGGCTGCGAAAGCAAAGCCCAGTGGGTGTCGGTGCCGCACAAAGAGCACAGTGAGCCCCTTGCATTCACCCAGCTATGGCAACCGTCTCCCTCGCCCCGGCATTTCACAGGCTGGGGCAGGCGCCAGCGCAAGACAAGGAGCTTTCAGAGCTCCCACGGACGCAGCCGCTGTGGCCAGCGTGCCTCAGCCCCGTCCCACTGGCCAGGCTGCTCCTCATGGGTCCCCGTGGGTGCAGGAGCCCTGGGCAGGGGGCAGATGTGGGATCTGGAACCCATGATGCCCTGGAACCATTGTCCTGGACAAGTTTGGTCCTGCAATGGGCAGAGAGATGAATGCCAGGAGCCCTGCGTGGAGGTGTTTGGATGAGATACTGTCACCCAATTGGCTGCCCCAGGGGTGCTGGTCCCACCTGCAGCACTTTGGTCCTGCATAGATGAGGAACCACCTGCCTTGAAGGCTGGGGAGCACCTCAGCCTAGTGCTGGGCTTTACTGACACCAGTTTGAGTCCTACAAACCATCCCAAGCCTGGTGCTTTGGAGAGGACACTACCAGGGTGTTGGCTCACACCAGCTTGCTCAGTATCGCCTCAGAGGGCGGGCGGCAGACGGCCTTTTCCCATTGCGCTTGGGTGTTGCTTGACCTGGCACAGCTGCTTTCCTGCCCTCGTGCCCTCCCCAGTTCCCCATGTCCACCCCAGAGCCCACAGGTTTTGGGAAAGAGCCATCCAAGTGCCAGGCACTGGCTTGCCGTGGCTCTGCTCATCGGTGCTGCACGGCTGCATCCACAACGTGCTCTAGGTTACTGGTTTATTGAGCTCTCACAGGGCATGGCTTGGATCTGGTGGGATATAGTCATTGGGACCTTCTCCTACTGTGTAGAGGACTGGCAGGAGGGGGTGGGACAGGACGAGGGCAATTTGTATCCTATGTCCTCTGCAAGCTGCCATGGAAACCCTCTGTAGTTTCAGATGGGACCATTCTGGCACAATTCCATCCCCAGAGCAGCAACCCCTCTGAGCCTGGCCAGGCAGCCAGGACGGGAGGGCGCTGATGTCTTTGCTGGCCTTTGGGCAGAGGCAGGAAGGCTGCCAATATAGCCACAAGACCTGGGGTTTCAAGCCCCACTTGCCCAATGTGGGGTTTGAAGCCCATGGCGCAGCCCCCTGTGCTGTCTCTTCCACTTGCTCCACATCCAGACATGGGCACTAATGACAAAACAATGTTTGGTCTTGGGAGGAGGTGGTGGATCAATCTCTACAGCTCCCCGGTGGCACTTAGCAAGGGGTGCCGAGGGCCAGGAGGGGTGGAGGGGACTCCCGGGGCTTGTCGAAGAAGATGGAAGAGGACATCTCCGTTTTGAGCTTGCTGTCGGTGCTGCCCTCACTGGAGGCTGTGTCGGGGCTGCAGCCCTCACAGCAGCAGCAGCAGCAGTCCATGAAGGCCTGGCCCAAGGGTCTGCAGAGGCACAGGAGCAGGACAGGCGTCACCGAGCACTTGAAGAATAGGAAGAACTGGTTGATGAGGTTGAGGAGGTCCAAGGTCTGCTTGGACATGTTGGGGGACATGTAGGCCACCACGATATTGCAGACGTTCTCAGGGATGGTACAAAGCCCATAGATGACGGTCAGCCCAATGATGGTGCAGTTCAAGTGACTCTCACACTGGCTGTGCTTGGTCCCTCGGCACTCAGTCTTCTTCTCAGTGCTGCTGATCCTCCGGGTCACCAGCTGGCAGCTCACGGTGAAGAGGATGGGCAAGCAGAAGTAGCAACCAAAGTACCACCACATGCGAGCGTTTTGGTAGGTGAGCACCAGCGAGTAGATGGACTCAGGCAAGTTGGATGAGGGCTTCATGGTGCAATACTCAGTCACCACACCGGACACGGGCGATGTGTCCTGTGTCAGCTGCCAGAGTAGGATCTCTGGCACCGAGAGCGTCATGGACCCTATCCAGATGACAGCCAGCTTGGCGATGATGGACTGGCACTGCTCGATGGGCCGGGCACTGGCCTGGGGGCTGGTGGCAGCGTGGAACCTGTCAATGCCTAGAGCACAGAGGCTGAAGGTGGTGACTCCCAGCGACGACACCTGGCAAGAGGGGAGGCAGAACAAGTGGGCTTTGCTGCAGGGACATCACGGGGGATTTGACCTTACAAGGCTGATGGCAACCCCCTGGCTACCCAAGACCACAGCCCAAGAGCCTTCCTCCAAGGTTTTAGAGGGGTCACAAGCTGCAGTTGCATCCCTGCATTGGAGACACTTTTCTGTGACTCCTGAAATGTCAGTGTATAAAAGTGTCCCTTAAGCCATTTGTCCCTGCCCAGCTCCCTTGCCTGCAGAAGGGAGAGGCCTTGCTCCAACCCCAGCCAGGGTGGGAATAGCAGGAATGTCCCTCTGGTTCTTTCTCTGTTGTGGATAACTCTTGGAGAGGAAAAGCAGGGACCATCCCACCCAGCAGCACATTCCCAGGGTCCCCAAAGTCCCCCAGCTGCCGCAGGCTGGCTTGTCCCTGCCCTGATCTGCGGAGCTGCCGCCTGCTTCCAGGACAGGCCAAAAAAGTTGAAAGTGCCAATGTCACAGACCAGCTTGGGGCGATTTCCGCTGCATTGAGAGTGGCAGGAAAAACATCCCGTTTGCCAAAGCGAAGAGGCCAAAGGAGACAGAGGAACCGCAGTGGCTCTCAGAGGGCTGGCAAGGCACCGAGGGTCACAATCGGTTTTCCTGGTCCCAGCCCCAGAGCTGCAGCATCGCTTGGAGCCAGGTCCCACAGCCCGTGGCCAGGAAAACAGCAGTCATGGGCTGGTGTCCCCCAGCCCTGTGGCTTCTCCTGGCCTCATGAAGCCATCAAACGTCACCCTGGGCCTTCCGTGCACTCGGGAAACTTCTCAGGGCTCAGCAAGATGCCTGGGCAGCAGCCCTAAGCAGGTCTGGCACCAACACCCCCGCCCCAGCCTTTTCCAGTGGTCCTGGCTTGACCTCTTCACAGAGCACAGGAGCTCCTGACCAGCACTGATGCCAAGCACCCAGCATCACTGTTCAGTTATGAGCAGCAGCGGCCCCCCCAGACACAGCATCAGGATGCTAGCTCAGCATCACCATTGCACCCAGCCCCACCACCCAATGCGTCCCAGATCCTCTGCCCAGTGCCCGGAGCCACCCTGAGCATCCAGCACCGTTGCCCTGCCCCACAGTCAGAGGGACCCCAGGCACATCTCTGCATACTGCCTGCCACCAGGAGCCCATGTAGCCAGCTCTGCTCCAAAAACCTGGCTTTGTGCCTCCTCGACACTTGCTGAGCACTTGAGTAGCCACAGAAAGGAGGACAGAACGTTTGATCCTCCGAGTTCATCCAACAGCCTGAAACGGTCCTATACAGAAAGACTGGATGTGAACCACTGGGCTGCAGACCCATTCCCTTCTTGTGCCTGAGTCTGCTGGGGATTTAGCTGGGTCCTGGCTACGCTGTCCCACCCAGGCTGAAGAGTCCCTGATGTTGGGTCCCAGGTGAACAGAGAAACCTTGAGGCCCCTTTCTGCCCTTGCTTTGGGCCCAGGAGGGCAGGGCAGGACTGGCAGCTGGGGTGGCAGAGGGGGAGTGTCCTCCTCAGAGGACCGCACCAGCACCATGCCCATCCTGCAGCAGCGTCAACATCCCATCAACCTTCCTGCCTCCTCTGGGGACCAAGCTGACCCAAAGGACAGTTGCTGCTGCTCAGCCACTGGGCCTGGAGATGCCATCCCTAGGGATCCCCCACACAGGGACAGGAAGCCCATGGGGCAGCTCAGAGGAGGCCATGAAAGGCCCTGCTCAAGAAGGGGGCTGGTTTGGGGACATAGAATCATGGAATGGGATGGGTTGGAAGGAACCTTAAAGCCCATCCAGTTCCATTCCCCTGCCATAGGCAGGGACACCTCCCACTGGATCCGGTTGCTCCAAGCCCCATCCAACCTGGCCTTGAACACCTCCAGGGATGGGGCAGCCACCACTGCTCTGGGCAACCTGACCCTTTCCTTCCCATCCTCAGCCAGGGTGCTGAGCCTGCCTGGGCAGATGTGCGTTCATATTTCTACCCCACTTCGAGTCCTCCTGCCTGTCTGCAACATCGCCTGAGGGGGAGGATAGGAATGGAGCAAATAATTAATTTCATAAGAAGCTGTGGTGGGAGACCTCCAGAACTGAGCAGCTCCTGGTTGCTGAGCAGGGGAGACAGTGTGGTGAGGCAGAGGCTGCCCATCTCCTCTAGCAAACACCACTTCGTCGCGCTGAGCTGTAACTTGCAGGTGTAGGGCTGTACCTGGCAGTGTACCCAGGGTGTTTGTCCATCAACCCAAGTCTGTGCCCAAAAGACTCAGTGGCATCACTGAGGTCTCCTGCTGGAGGTGCACACAGCCAACGCATCCATGAACATCCAGGGACCCCGATGCATTTGCAGACCCAGTGCAAAGGCACTGACATGCAGAAGCTGGTGGTCACAGTGCTTGTCAGGGATGGAGCAGCAGGACAGAGGGAGACCACTGGTGGCAGGGGTGGCATCAGACCTGGTCACTTCACAGCCCTAGCAGTCACGGCTGTGCCCATGTCTATCCCTCAGCCTGTGTTGGGGTCACCCCAACCTGCAGCTGCTGTAGGGTGAAGCAGGGGGGGATAATGCAGCCACCTAGGAAGAGGGATGCAGTCAGATCCTGCATCCAAGAGCCCTGCGAGTCCCAGCGGAAGCTGGACCATGGAGGCGAATGTTGGGGAAGGGATTGTGGTGGGACATGCCAATGTCTTGGGGCCATTTCTTTCCCTGTGATGACTGAGCTCACTGCAGCCACAAGTCTTTCCTGTCTGAGTGCCAAGGCCTGCTCTCTGTCCCCTCCAGCTGCTGCTTCTCTGAGCAGGCTTGAGTCCTATGGATGGGCACGGACAGGTCAGGCAATGAGAGATCATCAAGTCCCAACTCAGCATGATGACAGCCCTTGGAATGGGTTCTGAGAGGTATCCATGGTCCCATGCAACCCAGGCAGATTTCAGGAGAGTGAAGGCAGCAGCTCCCGAGCCCTGAAGTACCAGCCAGGCCCTCAGTTCGCGGCTGGTTTTCATCTGTTTTGTCAGAGGCACTGACCTTGGGGGGAGGCACTTGGTGGAATGGGCAGTTTTTGAACCTTGACTGGCCTCACCAAGCCTGAGAGGGCCTTCAGGGACCGGACATTGTGTCTGATCCCTTCCACCCTTGTGTTTGCATCCTTCTTCATTCAGCCATGCTCTGGAGCCCCAGCCAACATGCACAGACAGGCTGGGTCTGTCAAATGTGGAAGTAGAGGGGAGCAGCCTGATCCCTGCCAACCCTGGAGGGTGGGAGATGACCCACACTATGGGGTTGTTTTCAATGCAAGAGCAGGACCACGCAAAATGAACCCATCTGGTGTGGTTTTGCTCATTCTGCCTTTCCCCGTCACCACAGTCCCTGTAGCCTTCTCGGAGGGTCTCCAGCTCACCCCAATCGTGGCCAAGGCATCACATGTGAGGCTTGAGGAATAACTAACGTCTCAGGTTCCCAAACACAATCCCAGGGTTCTCCCACCCCACTACTGCTCAGCGTTGGCCCACCTGCAGCCCCTGCCCCGGGGCCATCCTCAGCAGCCACAGCCCATGCTGGGCCAGCACGTTCGCAGGGCTAAGCCCACAGGCTGGGTCTGTTGAGCAGACAGACAGAGGGACCCCATGGACAGAAGTCCCCATGCTGGGTGGACAAAGGAAGGTTTCACAGGCTATCCACAGCCCTGACAGGGTTGATGCTGGCTGCAGAGAAGGAATGGCCCAGGGTGGACACAAAGGGGAGGTCAGTATCGGGACCGTCCCTCAGTTCCTTGCCGTGCCCCATGATGGGTGTCTCGGGCACACAGCCCTTGCGCGGGGCCACAACAGCATAGGCTGCCCCAAGGCAAGAGAGCGGAGAGGAGACGGGTACTTGGGCCCTCCAGTGCCCTGTGCAGCCCCTTACCTCCATGAAGGGCACGATGCGACAGGATATGTCCCCCAGAAGCCTCTTCTTGGTGATCTCATTGAAGATGACTACAGGCAGACAGAAGAAGAGGATGAGGAAGTCCCAGAAAGCCAGGCTGGCCAGGATGGAGTTCCAGGCACTCTTCATGTAGTAGTTGTGCCACACAATGCACATCACAGAGAGGTTTCCGATTATGCCGACTGCAAAGACGATGAGGGACAGGAACATCACAGCATAGGCACTGTAGGAGTTCTCCGTCACGGGATACAAAGGGTTCTGGATTTGCAACCGTTTGTCAGACATGGTGGCGAGGTTGGCTTGGGGCTCTGACCCCTCCCTGTCTGTGGGGACCCCTTGCTGCTGCTCAGATGGGTCCGTGCTGGACGGCAGAAGGACCTTGGTTGGGTGCAGGCTACCAGAGTTGAGGGGCCGTGGGAACTCCACCCGCACCCCCGGCACGTACTGCTGCACTGACTTGGAGTCCTCCTCTGTGCCCCGGCGCAGCCTCTCCTTCATCACCTGGACCTCTGGTCTGTACCAGGAGATCGTCACCAGAGTCCTGCCTCCACCTGAACCCTGGGCAAGGTGGGTGCTGCCTTCCCCAGGTTGCCCAGCCTCGCCTTGTCTCGCCGCAGCTCCTGGCACCAGCAGCATCAGCAGCAGGAGAAATGTTGGTGGAGAAGGCATGGTCCCCTCTGTACCCTCTGGTGAAAGCGTGCGGTGGGAGACAGAGCAGCCCCGAGCACAGGGACCCCGGGGCTGCGGGCAGCGAGGGAGCCGTGCGGAGGAGCAGCCGCTCTGTCCGGCTCTGGCTACTGCTCTGGGCTCTCTGTACAGCTCTGGGCACAATAAATGCTGGGCTGGGGAGCGGCAGAGCCGGGCCCTCTGCTGGTCACCCACCCGCTCCTGGGGAGGCTGCCAAGCTCTGCAGACACACCACAGCTCCCAGGCCCGGCAGCTCAGCAACCCCCTGCATCACCCCAGCATCCCCCAATATCCTCCCAGCATCCCCTCAGCATCCCTACAATATTGCCACAGCATCCCCCCAGTATCCCTCAGCACTGCCGCATCATCCCCCCAGTATCTCCCAGCATCGTCACAGCATCCCCCCAGTATGCCCCAGCATTGCCACACCACCCACCACCCCTCAGCATAAGCCAGCTGGAGGACACCATGCTCTGGCACTGGGGACGGTCTGCTGAGCTCACCTCTTCCCACCCGAGATCCCCTCTCCCAGTCCCTGAGCAGACGGCACTAAGGATGCCCAAGGTCCAGCTCTGGGAACCGCGTGGCATCCCCTGCCATGCAGCTGGGGCTCAGAGCACCCTCGAACAGCCAGGTGACCTTCCTGCAAGGGTGACGGGTGGGGAGGAGGACTGGCTGGCCTCAGGAAATTCTCCTTGCTGCAACGGGGTGTCAGATCTGCTGGCCCAGGTCTTCCAAGGTTAGTTGCTGATTTTCCTACTGAATTCCCCCCTGGGACGGAGTTTTGAACTGAAGTTCCTGATCCCCTCTACCTTTTACTTCTCTTCATACCCATCATCTCACCCCCACAACCATCTTTCTCCATTTCTTCACCTGTCCCCACCCCTGTCCCTTCTCCCCTACCCAGACTCCTGTTCTCGGTGGCTGTGCTCTCCTGCTCTCGCTCACAGGGGGGTGGTGGTGCCTGGGATGCTTCCCCCCATCCTAGCCAGCAAACACCAGCTGGGACCCCCCTGCTGCCTCTGCTGGGCACCGTGCCCTTCCCTGAGGCTCTGAGCCTCTGGGCTGATGTTGTGGAGCATCAAGGGAGACACCAACCTCTTGCTCTGTGTCTGGGGGCTGGTGGAGCTGATGGCACTGGAGACAGAGCAGGGCAATTTGAGCCCCAGGGCTCAGGGGCTGCCTCTTCCCAGCAAGTGTGTGACCACAGCGAGCAGGACGTTTGCTGAGATGGGTTTCAGCTGTGGAGTGCTCCTGCTCTGCTCAAAATCACATTGTACTCAGCTGGACCCTGGTCCTCAGCCACTGGCCGCTGTGGGTAGGCTGGCAGGGACCCCTGTCACCCCACACTCCTCCTGAGGAGGCTGAGGCTGGAGGAGTCTCTGCTCCCACACCATTTGGCTCAGCAGGCTGCTTCATCCCTGCTGTGCTGGAACCACTGCTCCATTGCGAGTGACAGCGCTGATGAGCAAAGGCCACAGAGAACGGGGACACACCAGCAGCCTGGAGCTTCTGCTGGCAGTCCCAGTGCCCTGGCAGCAGGGCTTTGCCCTGGGCCCTGTGGGCAGGAGCTGACCCTGCTGCTGCTCCCACAGCTTTGTGCTGCTCTTTGACTCTCAGAGATGTGATTATTTTTGAGCATTTGGAGATTTCCAAACGCAACAGGAGGGTTTCAGCTCTTGCTGAGCGCTGCAGGAGCAGACGATGGCAATGCCTGAGGTCTGTCCTGAGTGCAGAGGGACTGGCATCTCCAAGTGGTCACTGGCCCCGTGCTAGAGGAGCCATCTACTACAAAGGAAGAATGGCTTGGTCTCAGCTCAGTGACAGCCTGAGGACCACATGGGGCTGCTGTGGGCTGCCAGCTGCTTCAGGGGCTTCGGCTCCAAGACACAAGGAACCTTCCACTTGTGAAAAATCAGGTGATCAGCCCCAGGGTCCATGGGCCTGTTCTGGCCTTGGCCTACCATCTCATATCCCAAATGAGCCAAGCGTTCTCCTTAGTAGGTTAGAACCAAAAGGTCTGAGATATGACAGATGAAAGCTAGACTTGGTTTGCAGGGGGTCACAGCACTGTGCTCAGAGGTGGAGATGCCAGAAGAGCTGGGGCATGGGCACCTTGGCCAGCATTTTAGTCAGCATGGTTAACTGAAGGATGGGCAACGTGAACTTTTTCCTCACAGAACCCCTTGCGCTGATCCCAGCTCTGTCTGTCAAAGCCAGGTAGGAGATATGGTGGTGTGGGTCCCCACATGAGGCTTAAGGAGCCATGCCGTTGCATCTTGGCAAGGCTCAGAGGACAATGATGCTGAGTGAGGATGCGCAGAGTCAAGTCAGGGCTCGGGGCAGGAGCACAGAGGAGGATGAGGTCTTTCCTCAGTGCCCACATTAGCTCGGAGGAGGGAGCCCTTGGTGTGTTCCTTGCCTGCCAGGAGGGATGCAGCTCCCAGCAGGGCGCTGGCATCCAGCACCCTCCCACTCAGCCAGGTGTTTTCCTGTAAGGAGAGGAAGCTATTTTTAGTTTAATTTCATGGCTGTTGCACAATGCTGGGTGTGTCCTGGAGCTGCCTGAAGACAACAGTAGAGTTCACTGGGGCAAGGTGACACTGGTGGCAACAGAGTGACCTCAGGCAAGCTCTGTCTCCCAGGGAACTGCTGCTCATTCTTCCCTCTTTCAAACCAAGAGTTTCCCAGTCAGCGTGGGTCCCTGGCTGCCCCCGAAACAGGCGCCAGAGAGCAGACCTGGAAACTCTTTGGGAACCTCACATTTATCTTCTCCAGCCTGGATTCACAGACAGGTTGACACTGTTTCTCGGGAGATGAGTGTGTGTCTGAGTCTTGCAGACATCCCCTTGCAGGATCTTTATCAGAGTCAGAGCTTGCAGCTGTAACCCATGGGAAGTTTCTTCCTAAATCCCCTCTCCCAGATACTTAATTCAACCCTCTGAGTTTTGGACATGTCTACATAAAAATCAATTCCCCTCTAAGACTTGCATCTCCCCACACTGGGGCCCAGAGGGACAACCCCCTCAGAAACAGGTTCAAAATTTTCTGATGGAAAAGGGGCAAAAGTCAGCGGCACTTCTGAGTCTGCTTTGCGACACTCCAAACGTCATTCCCATTTGGGGGCTTTTTTAAGCTGTTCCTTTGGAGCAGGACAGTTCTGCTGCAGCCAAAGGCAGTTACAAAGCCATTCAGTAACTGCTTCCCCTCCCATCCACCATCTTCATGCACCCACCACAGCTCTCCAGATGGTTCAGGAGGGACAGGAGGATGTGAGGGAGCAACTGTGTCAGATCCTACTGCTGGGCTGTCTCTCTGTGGCTGGAGGGGACAGTGGGAGTACAGGATGTGCGAGCGGGCATCGTCTGTGCCAGCAGGAATGCCTGTGTCAGTTGATGGGTTCCTCCAACTCTCTTCTTGCCTCTGCAGGAAGCCCCAGTATCCTGCCAGTCATCACTTGTGAAGGAGCCCAGCAGGCTGAGCTGTGTCCCATCCCAGTCTAGGTTACATTGTCCCCTGTCCTCCTGCTTTCTGGGAAAGAGGAGAATTGTCCCATGCAAAGAGCTCTAATCCAACCATGGGGGCACGGCTGAGACAGAGGAAGCTTGGAAGTCTGGGCAGCAATGAGATGGAGGTGCCCATGGGCATAAAGCCACGTGCTGAGGTGGGCACTGGGAGAGGTGGTCATCTGAGGGGACATAGGACTGTCTGTGTGCAGGATGAGGAGCATTTTTCCTAGGAGGTAAGAGCACCACAACTACTGGCAGCCCCACACATCTCCACACGGGCCCCCTCCTGCTACTCTGCACCCTCTGCTGTGTGGGTCTGTACTCCGCTGAGCCATCATGTGACACAGTATCCTCACCAGGGCTCTGGGAGATGCCAAAGCTGTTCACCTCATGTCCTGCTTTTAGCAGAAACCATGTGTCTCACCAGACCTCAAGAGCGAGTTTAGACCCAGCATAGCTTGGCTCTTCCAGAGCCCTGGAAGCAGGTGAGAGCCCCTTGCAACCACAGCCAGCCTGAAGAGCAGGCTTGCTCAGACTCTATTTCACCCCTGCTTTTTCTCCATTGATGAAAACGATCTTCTTGTTAAACCAGTAGAAATATCAGACACCCCCACAGAGGCTTCACCCTGCCCTCTGGTGAGGTTCGATGAGCTCCTCAGAGCTCGCTTAAGTTCCCTCTGCCAGAAGCAGATCTGCCCTGACTGCCTTGCACATGAAGTGTGTGAGATGTTCCAGAGCCCCGCCAACCCCTGCCACCGCAGATGTCCCTCACCCTGGGGCACATTGCACATCCCTGTTGCTGGAGACACTCAGAGCAGCCAAAGCCCAAACACCCAATGAAAGGAGAAAAACAGCTCCCTTTTATTTCCAGCAAACAGTCCGGGCACTGGAGGCAAAGCAATAACCAGGCTGGTACCTGCCTGTTTGCCCTGTGCTATTGGTGACCTGCATGGTTCCTTGAAAGTGGGGAGAGAGCAGGGAGGAGACAGGGTAAACACTGGCAGCTGGTGCAGCCAAAGAGTGAGGAGGCTGCTGCTCTGAAGGCTGGGCTGCAGGAGGTGGGTGACGAGCTCTCCCCACCACTGTGGCCCTTTGCCCTGGATGAAGATCGTAGAATCAGAATCATGGAATGGTTTGGAGTGGAATGGACCTTAAAGCCCATCCAGTTCCACCCACTCCCATGGGCAGGGACACCTCCCACTGGATCAGGTTTCTTCAAGCCCCATCCAACCCTTCCTGTGTTGAGGGCTCCAGAACTGAATGCAGGGCTCCAGGTGAGGTCTCACAAAAGCGGAGCAGAGTGGCAGAATTCCCCACTCGTCCTGCTGGTCCCACTGCTTTGGATGCCCAAGACATGGTTGGTTTCTGGGCTGTGAGGACCCATTGCCAGCTCATGTGGATTTTCTCATCCCCCAGCACCCTAAGTCCTTCTCCTCAGGGCTGCTAACAATCCACTTTTCACCCAGCCTGGATTTGTTCTTGGGATTGCCCCAATCCAGGTGCAGGACCTTGCAGCTGGCCTTGTCGGACTCCATACAGTTCACACAGCCCCACTTCTCCAGCCTGTCCAGGTCCCT
Source organism: Cuculus canorus (assembly GCF_017976375.1). NCBI lineage: Eukaryota > Metazoa > Chordata > Aves > Cuculiformes > Cuculidae > Cuculus > Cuculus canorus. Next base: position 7,524,677 of record NC_071424.1, read on the forward strand.
CTGGATGTTGAGATGATTTTCGTGGCCTCCTTCCGATGGCTGGGACAAGCCTGGTGTCTGTGTTCACCCAGGCTCCTCTATCTCAAAATTAATTCTTCGTGTGCTGGGCTGAGCCTGCCTCACTCAGTGCTTTATGGTGGTGCTTGGAGTCGCCATCAGTGTCTTGATGGCACCAGTCCTGCAAGCTGCTGTCTTCAGCGGGGTTGGTTTTCAACATTTCAGCCCACAAGCCGGGGTTTTCAGGGTGAAGCCACTGTGATATTTGACCGTCTGTTCCCAGCACAGGGTGGTGCCAGCCAGCTGGACACAGGAACCAGGAAAGGCTTTGGAGCCCATGGCTCTGCCTCCTCGGAGCTTGGGAGAACCCTCTCCTGTCAGTCCACAGCCAGCATGACTGAGACGAACCCAAACCCGTGGCCTTCCTGGCTGCCTGTGGGATGCTGGCTCTGCTCCGTCCTGCAAGTTTCCCAGTAGTTACTGGTTTAAAGCATGACATGAACACTCAAATCTATTTTGCAGTGGGGAAGGCAAAATGATTATGGGATTTTCCTTGAGCCACAGCAGGAGGTAAGTTCCCAGGGATCCTCATAGGGACCATGGTGGGGACATCCACCGCTCTGTGGGTGGGTGCCATGGCATCAGAGCATCCTCGTCTGCACGGGGAAGCGTTGTCAGCTCATGTGAGCAGGGGCTGCATTTCTGCTCACAGCGGGGCAGTCACGTTGTGTTCAGGGGAGGAACTGAGAACCCAGGGCAAGTTCAACTTAGGGCAGAAGCAGTATTTTCCCGTGGAATAAAAAAAGAGTAGCAAGAGGCCATTTGGAGAGGCCCTGAGCTTGGCCCCTTTGGTGGTCTCCACTTGATGATTTACCCCCGAGTTCCCATGAGGACTCACAAGTACAAAAATGCAACTCAGAGTAAAACTACTCATATGTGTAATGTTGAAAATAAACCATCTTCAAGTGCCACCTCCTTTTTTGGGGATGAGGTATTTGGTTTCTCAATTTGCCCTACTTCAGTCTCTCTGGCTCTGGTAATATCTTCTGATTTGAGAAAACCTCATGCTACTCACTGTTGCGAATGCTACAGCTGGGGGCTTTGAGCTGTACAGAGCTTGGGTTTGGGGTGACAGTTGCATAGGGACTTCTGCAGTGTCCCCTCTAAGTCCTGGGGGATGTCAGCTAGAGCACTGCTAAAACCCACTGTGCTGCTTGTGATGGGCTTCTCACCCCTGTTTTCTGGTACAACTTTCATAGAATCATAGAATAAGAATCATAGAATCATAGAATGGTTAGGGTTGGAAGCGACCTTAAAGACCATCTAATTCCAACCCCTGGGCGATGGGCAGGGACATCCCACTGGCTCAGGCTGCCCAAGGCCCCATCCAGCCTGGTCTTGAACACTTCCAGGGATGGGGCAGCCACAACTCCCCTAGGCAACACATTACAGTGCATCAGCACACTCATAGTGAAGAAATTCCTCCTTATGTCTAGTATAAATCTCTAATTTTAAAGTCATTCCCCCTTGTCCTGTCACTCCATGCCTTTTTAAAATGTCCCTCCCCAGCTTTCTTGTACCACCACTTCAGGTACTGGAAGGTCGCTATAAGGTCTCCTTGGAGCCTTCTCTTCTCCAGGCTGAACAAACCCAACTCTCTCAGCCTAAGAGATGCTCTCCACCTCTGGACTGTCATGGTGCTTCACATCCCTGACTGCTCTCAGAGAACACCAACTCCTGCAGTGTGGAGGTTAAACACTGTCTGTGGTTCCGGGGGAGTGGGGAAAGGTTCTGGGGTTACTGTGAGGGCAGAGAGCCTGTGCTGAGAGGCTTGTGTCAGTACTGCCATCCCCGCTTGTGTCGGCAGAGGGAGAGGCAGAGTGGGTGACCCACAGCTGCCAAACCACAGGTGCTGGGGAAACACCAGTGGAAAATAACCTGGCTGCACAAGGACAGGTGCCAAGCAGCCCTCAGTGAGCCACAGCGCTGGCCTCCGTCTGCACTCTGCCCAAATCACTCAAGATCTCAGAGCTCAGGTCAGGGTGATTTGCACTTCCCAGGAAAATTGTGGTTTGTTTCTTTGGAAAGCAGCAAGGAGGGAGCTGGCACCTCCCTGGGTCCCCCGAGGGCTACTGGGCTTTTACGCTGGCAGTAGGGTGGTCCAGTGTCACAGCCCTGGTGGGAGGAGGTCTGTGCCCTGTGTGAGCTCCGGAGGGGATGGCCACAGCCTTCCACGCTGCTGGGGGGCTCTTCAGAGTCCCCCATTCCACCCCACATCCACACATGGTCTCCTGAGTTGCCTCTCCTGCTTCGCAGTTTGTCTGCAGACCAGAGAGCTCATCCTCACCACCCTTCCCACTGCCATGGGCTGCACCTGGTCGCAGCAGCCGGGGCCTGATGCTGAGAGGTGCTGAGTGTCCCAGAAATGTCCTGTCTGTGCTGGCATCTGCCACGGGATAGGGCAGAGCTGGAGCTACTGCTCGCCCTGTCCTGCGGGACGAGGTGTCAGTGCTGGGGGTGGGCAGTGGGGTGGGCAGTGGCATGTTCCTAGCAATGGGCCCCATCTGGGGATGCCTGGGGACTCGGGATGTGCTCGAGGCTGGGGATGTGCTGGGGGGCTGTGGAAATGCTGGGGGGCTGGGGATGTGTTGGGGGGCTGGGGATGTGCTGGGGGGCTGTGGAAATACTGGGGGGCTGGGGATGTGCTGGGGGGCTGTGGATGTGCTATGGGGCTGGGAATGTGCTGGGGGAGCTGGGGATGTGCTGGGGGGCTGGGGATGTGATGTGGGGTTGTGAAATCCTGTGGGGCTCGGGATGTGCTGGGGGGCTGGGGTAATGCTGGGGGGCTGGGAATGTGCTGGGGGGGCTGGGGATGTGCTGGGGGGCTGGGGATGTGATGTGGCGTTGGGAAATCCTGTGGGGCTGGGGATGTGCTGGGGGGCTGAGGATGTGCTGGGGGGCTGGGGATGTGCTGGGGAGTTGGGGAAATGCTGGGGGGCTGGGGAAATGCTGGGGGGCTGGGGATATGTTGGGGGCCTGGGGAAATGCTGGGGGGCTGGGGATGTGCTGGGGGGGCTGGGGATGTGCTGGGGGGCTGGGGATGTGCTGGGGGGGCTGGGGATGTGCTGGGGGGCTGGGGATGGGCAGGGGGCCTAGAGCCATGCCAGGGGCTGGGGACACGTGGGGGGTTTAGGAACATGGAGGAGGGGAGCGGGGGGGTGGGGATTTGCTGGGTGCTGACGACATGCCGGGAGCGGCAGGGGTGCTTTGCCTGCCTGTCATGCCCCAGCCAGAGGTGAGTGTGTGCTGGGGGAGGGCCCAGCCCCAGCCCCTTGTCTTTGCCCCCTCTGGGCATCCCCAGCCCGGGCAGTGCTGCTGTCCCCTGCACAGAGGGCCCATCCCCATCGCGGCAGCGGGGCGTGGGGCAGTGCGGTGACGTTTGGCAGCTGCCATGGGTGCCCCACCCTGGGTGGGGATGAAGGTCACTGTGCAGAACTTTGAGCTGGAAAAAATGAGGAAATTCCTTCAGTGCGCTCAAGCAATTGAGGTCTGGGGACCCTTCGCCCACGACCCCTGCAGCCGCCCTCCCTTCTCCAAGCCCCAGCAGTGCTAGGGATGCTCCGTGCTGCCTCTCAGCCCACCCCAGGCCGCCATCACAGCTCATCGAGCCCCCAAAATGCGTCCTCCACCCTGAGGATGTCCTGGTCACACTGGGTAGATCTCACAGTCTGTCTGTACAGCCGATGGTCTGTGCCCGAGCCCTGCCAGACAGATACCCCCTCCTGCCAGACCCCCTCTCCAGAGCCAGTGGAGTCTTTGCCAGAGCCACACACAGGCAGCGCCACACCGAGACCATGGGTGACGTGTGGAGCTGGTCATCTCCTCAGCGTTGTGGTCAAGGGAGAAGATTGTGCCCAGGGTCTCAGGAGGCAGGAGATCCTGGGGGGCACTGGGCAGCTGTCTGTGCTCTGCCATGCAGGATTGGTACCTGTGCCCACTGCAGAGTGCTGGGCACCGCGGTGCTGGGATTGTGCTGATGCTGGGTGGCCAGGTCTGGTGATGGGGTGGGCAGGACCTCTCCTGATTACCAGATCCACACAAACAGTACCACGTGCTCTGAAGGTATCTTCAGCCCAGGCTCAGGAGAGGGCAGAGCACAAGAAGCCTTTGCCTTAACAACCTTGTTTTCCAGGGCTGTGGTACTGCCGGGGGTGCTTGGAGGAGGATGGATGATGCAGGAAGAGAAAAACCTCTCCACCAAGTTTGTTACCTGCAGAAGAGGCACTGGACTCCTTGCATTTTGGGATGTCCACATTACAGCCACAAGGACACAACCACTAGTGACTGAGATGGTTTCAATCAATGTCAGAGCTTCTTTGGCCCAACACCTCCAGAATCAGCAAGGCCAGCCATGAGCACAGAGGTGAAACCAGGATTCCTGGGGCTGCACCATCCACCCCAGGCCTCAAGCTCTGCTGCCCATGGGTCAGAGGTCTCAGCCACAGCGGTGGCAGCTAGCCAGCAAGAGCAAGGGGTTGTCCTCTCCCCAGTGATGGAGGAAACCCCAGGCTCTCTGCGCAGTTTTCCTCACTCTCCTTGTGACTCTTCCCTCACAGTGAGTTGCTCAGCACTGAGACACGGATCCACACAGCCAGCAGCCCACAAGGGGCTGGAGCTCCCTCAATGCTGCAATAAGGCAGGAGCCATCAGCTTGAGAGACATCTCCCCTGGGTTCAGGTCAGTAGTTCCAGCTTCACACTGAAGCCAGTGGCCCTGAGTCACCTGGTGACATAGCCATAACTTGCTGGTATCTCCCAGGTGTGGCAGCACAACCGGTGACGTGAGGCCAGCTGGCTCATGAGCACAGGGAGGTGGTGATGCAGCAGTAATTTCAGCAAGGTGCCTGTGGCACTTGTGACTGTGGGTGAGGGACATCTTTCTGCTTCTCACAGCTTTGGGCAATTGCCCAGGAGCTGGTAAGACAGACTGCTTGGCTGGCAGGTGTCACAAGTCTGCTAGAATTTGGGCCATTGCCTCCTGGGAGAAGCTATGGAGCTCCAAGGAGCCCTTTCAGGGCTGCCTGGGACTCCTACCTGAGGCAGACTCCCAACCCCTCTATCCCTGGCCCTGGAAGCATGGCCACAGGCATGGTCTGCTGCCTGCCGTGTCCTGATCATCACACTGTGACCTTCCCCACCTGCTCTGCCGTGTCAGATGCCTGACCCAGGACACCGCATCCTTGTGAGCAGTGGAGAGCTGGGCTCCCCAGCGCCAAAGCACCAGGCCATAGAGCACCTAGACTGGGGTTGCACCAAACGCAGCAGTGGGATTCTGCGAGCACATCCAGGACAGGGAGAGAAAGAGTCCCTGGGCCATGCTTTGACTTCTACCATTGCTGGGGAGAACTTACAGACCAGGTGATTCCTGCTGAGTGCTGAACAGGCAGGGAGGGTATGTTCAGGCTGAACGGAAACGTCCCCCCCAGGAATCCCAGCCTTTGGTGCTGGGCAGCTTTAGACCCATTGGCCTAAAGCCACAGAATCATAGAATCACTAGGTTAGAGAAGACCTTCGAGATCATCAAGCCCAACTGTACCTATCCACTGCTAAATCATATCCCTGAGAACCTCATCCAGCCGTCTTTTAAACTTCTCCAGGGACAGTGATTCCACCACCTTCCCGGGCAGCCTCTGCCAGTGCCCAGTAACCCTTTCGGCGAAGAAATTTTTCCTGATGTCCAATCTGAACCTGCCCTGGTGCAAATTGAGGCCATTCCCTCTCTTCTTCTCACCTGCCACTTGGGCGAAGAGACCCACCTCACCACAACCTCCTTTCAGGCAGTTGTAGACAGCGATAAGGTAGTCATAAAAGTAGAGGTGCTGTTTCTTTTCCCTAAACCACACGACATCTCTGTCTCCAAACTGCAAGACAGAGTTACACACCGTTGTCCAGGGAATGAGGACACTGGTGCTTTGTGTCACCTAGGCTGCAATTACCACTGCACAGGAGAGGTGTTGAAGAGCAGAGGTCCAGGACTGGGCACAATCCCTGCACACTCCCGGGTACTCTTTGTCCTTGATGGTCTCTTGGTCCTAATCATAGCCATGCAGGTGAGCTCGGTAGGCAAGATTAGGTCCCGCCCAGCCTGGCAAGTCTCTCCCTCCTTGCTGGGACACTCAGAAAATAAAACATTTTCTCTGGTGTCACTGTATGGGAGAAGTCTGGGGCTGCTGGCAGAGAGGAAAGGCAGAGGGGGTGAGAGAGAATGGGCTGCAAATGGTGATGCCCATGGGGCATCACCTGTGGCAAAGCTCTGGAGGATTTCCAGCACCTCAGGACGTGATACCCCTTTATCTGTTGGGAGCTGAATGAGGCCACAACAAAGAGAGTGAGAAGCAGAGAGCCAGCGCTGAGCAGAGCCGGCGGGCACAGCCAGGATGTTCCTGCTCTGCGTGCCTGGGCTCCTGCAAGCTCATGGCTGTAGGCGTAGAAAACCCATGAGACATGGGGATATCTGGGGTCATCTCTTGGCTTCCGGCAGGCTGGCAGATGAGCTGCCATGGGCAGGTGTTTGGGGCCGCACCATGTCAGGCTTCGAAGCCAGTGCCTGGGCAGGCTGCCAGGCAGGTGGTAACGGTGCCAGGCACTGCAAGGACACTGCTGCCAGCAAAGAGTGGCGTGATAAAATTGGCTGAAGCATGGATTGTAGAATTACAGAATCACCAGGTTGGAAAGGATCCACTGGATTATCAAGTCCAACCATTCCTAACACTCCCTAAACCATGCCCCCCAACACTGCATCCACCTGTTCCTTAAACACCTCCAGGGAAGGTGACTCGACCCCCTCCCTGGGCAGCTGTTCCAGTGCCCGATGACTCTTTCTGTGAAAATTTTTTTTCTGATATCCAGCCTGACCTTCCCCTGGCGGAGCTTCAGGCCATTCCCCCTTGTCCTGTCCTCTGTCACTTGGGAGAAGAGCCCAGCTCCCTCCTCTCCACAACCTCCTTTCAGGTAGTTGTAGAGATCAATAAGGTCTCCCCTCAGCCTCCTCTTCTCCAGGCTAAACAACCCCAGCTCTCTCAGCTGCTCCTCGTCAGTCTTGTTCTCCAACCCCCTCACCAGCTTTGTTGCTCTTCTCTGGACACGCTCCAGAGCCTCAACATCCTTCTTGTGGTGAGGGGCCCAGAACTGAACACAGTACTCAAGGTGCGGTCTCACCAGTGCCGAGTACAGAGGGAGAATAACCTCCCTGGACCTGCTGGTCACACCGTTTCTGATACCAGCCAAGATGCCATTGGCCTACTTGGAAAGTATCACAATATGAAAGAACCCTAATGTCATGACATGAATGTCCTGTATCAATAACCAGCGGTGGAAGTGACCACAGGGAAATGGATAAACACTGAGAAATGCAGTGTTCATCCTGAACCCAAGAGGCCTGAACACATAACAGGAGGATGATACAAACAGATACCCTGTGCCTTCTTCCTATGCCGGCACTTTGACACATAACAGCCAAAAAAGCCACCCAAAATGAAGATGAACAGACAAAAAGCAGCAGTTCTGTGGCAGTCTCGTGGAGGGTAAAGTGAGCAAGGTTTGGGGGTGAAAGATCCTGCAATAGCAACTGCTGATTCCTGTCCAAAACCTGCCCAAAAACTAGTCTGGCATAGCCCGTCAAGAGGATGTCACGCAGAGAGAACTTGACTTGGCACCCCCATTGCCTGTGTCTCAGCCTGAAGACCTGGCCAACCTGCCTGTGCAAACACATTGGGGCGGGGAAGGCAGTGAGGGCTAGAGAGACCAGCAAGAAGTGTGAGAGACTGAGTCAGGTTTGTTTCAAATAGAAATCCCCTGTCACCAAGGTCTGGCACTGGATTTTGTTACATGCTCGGAAGAAAGTCACTGCTTCTCCTACGTTTCTGCTCCAGACTCCACTGGTCTGGTTTGATCAGCCCAGGTTAGGATGCCAGCATCCTTTGGAGACAATTCCTGCTTTGTGGTATGATTTCCATCCCAAATGGTTCCTAGCACTTGAGGATGGGCCTGTTATTTCTACCGTCCACATGGTTTTCAGTCTATGATGATTTTCTCTGCCCATCTCTCCTCCTCTGCCTCTGGTCCCTAACCCAAACATGTCTTCGGGCGTCTCTTCTGATGAGCTTTGTTTAAATGGCACACTATTTGATGAAATGACTTTTCTCTTTTCCTTATCAAAATTTTCTCACTTTTATTCCCCTCCTTTATTCAAGGATGCTGATGTTTTCTGATCTCAGCCTGAAGGGTGGATGGATCATTCTACACCCACTTGTCTTTTCCTACTCCTTAATTAAAAGGTGACAAAGAGGCTGAGCCAAGTCTGAGCCCATAATGGTATCCAGTCTTCCCTCTCCCCCTTTTCCCAATCTCAAACACCTTTCTGACCTTGGGTCACAGAGTTCTGCCAACCTGCTGTGCCAGTGGGAGGAGCTGAGTCCTCCCCAATTGCTGGGCAGTCATAGGATGTATCTGCAAACCCATGAATCAGCTTGTAGGAATGCTGTTGCTGTGATGGGGTGGCAGGGGAAGGACAACAACCTGACCTAGGTGTCTAGGAAGCCCAGAGTCTGTGGGTGACGTCTTTCCCTGCGGGGTGACGTGGTCACAAGCCCACATGCCTACACCTGCACTTGCTGTGAGCACATGCCCCGCCTCTGCTGGGGCAATGGTACCCTTTGTGCAACCCCTTTCCCTGTCAACCACAGATCCCTGCACTAGGGATGACACAGCAGGGTTGTTCTCCTGGGTGAGCCTGTAAAGCTGCAGATGTGCTGGGTTTCTGCACAGTTTGGGTGCTTGGCAGCGCTGATCCTCTCTCAAACATTATCCTCTCCTTGCAGTGTTGGACACAGGATAAAGAGGGCACTCCTGGGCTCTAGGATGCAGAAGTAATGCAGCCTGCCAAGGAGAAAGCATAGCAGAGGTGGCTGCGCTGCCCTCAGGAGACTCCCCCTCTGTGGATCCCCATATGTCTGGGCAGGTTTGAGCATCCTGGTGATGGTAGCACCAGCCTTCTCCTTCTGCAGCACCATTTCCACCTGGCTTCAACTGTGGGGCCTCTTTGCAGCTCTTCAAGAACTCACAAGGGCCCTGCCTTTGTGGGAGCCAACATCATCTTCTAAGAGTGTGTTCCTATCAGCTGCTGGAAGCAGCAGCATCGAGTCTGGCCAGTACTTCCTCAGCTCCTCAGCCCCAAGCAACTCTGATGGGCAAATGAGTCTCAGTTCCGGGAATAGCTATAAATTGGAGAGGGCAAGATTCAGACTAGACATAAGGAGGAAATTCTTCACAGAACAGGTTGCCTAGGGAAGTTGTAGATGTCCCATTCCTGGAAGTGTTCAAGGCCAGGTTGGATGGGATCTTGAGCAGCCTGGCATAGTGGGAGGGGCAGGGAGTAGGAATTAGATGATCTTTAAGATCCCTTCCAACTCAAACCATTCTATGAATACCCAGCCAAGCATAGCCACCAGGCAATGTTGCCAAGACTGAATACACACTGATATCACTGGCCTCTAAGCTCCTCACAACTCAGGTGTGAAGTGCCTTAGGAAAGCCCTCCAAGACGATACCAACGGGGTTTGTGCATTGGGGATGACACAGCAGGGATGTTCTCACGCATATTCTCCAGATTGCCATGATGCTAGGGGCTCCTGCTTCCACTGCAGCAGGACGAGGCCCCTGGACCAGGCACACCATGCAGTGTTAATGTAATAAAATTCCTTGGGGAAGGGGATTTTTATTTTAAGCCAAACTGACTCAATCTCTCACATAGCCTCTCTCCCACTCTCACTCATCCGAACTCTCTCTTACAGAAGCGTCTGACCAGGATATCAGTGTGCAGCATCAGGTATGGAGTATGCTGGCAGATGGGTCTTTACTGTATCTCACAGACTCCTCTTTATTGGTTACAGCAAACTGGTGAGGATAGATCTTTTGCACTCTTTTAAGTATCAACCATTCTCATGGCAGCATCTTTAGCCTTTGATCCTTGCTTTGATCACCCTTCTGTAGCTTCAGGCAGGATTGTTGTCTTCTGTATGGGCTTCCTTGTTGTGGTCGTCTTTACAGGTGTCATCATGGTGTTGGAGGAAGATGTAGGGGATATGCTCGTATCTTGTTGCCATCCTCCTGCTATCAAAGCACAAGACTTCTGCTGGTGAGTCATCTACATCCAGGCTTTACCAAAGTGCAGCCATCTGGGCTGATGTAAAGACCAGATTCCTCAGCATCTGCCTGACTGTTGATTGTGCTCCTGGTTATCAGTGCAAAGAGTCTCATAGTTTCCTCTTTAGGGTTTCTTCTAGGGCTTTCACACCCAACCATTCCCATACGCACTTTTTCCCTCCCAGTTTTAGTATAACTGTTATATTACTCTACGAGCAGGACAACAAACCTAGTCCAGAAGAATGTTCTGATGACCATATCAACGTCTTGGCCAGGAAAACCAACAGCAACGGTTATGTACAAAAACAGGGACACTATTAATGTGAAGAAACTAAGAAAACGAGGAAATTAAAACATTAAAAGTGGCAACCAAAAGAGTAAAATATTGCATGTTATGTGACTATGATAGTGGAGGGACAGAGTGAATGTGTACTGTCTGTCCAAAGAGATCCTGGCACTATTATAGCAAACGGTTTTAAAAAGCATTTATTTGAACCGGCTGGAAGTAAAGTGATATCTTTGAATGAGGGAAAGCCATGTCCATACAAGGTGAAAAACAAAGCACGTAAACCTGAGCGAGTGAAATATGAAACCACTGGAAGGTGAGACAAAAATTTTTTGAGGAACAAATTGCTAAAGGCATGACAATTAACTCTCAAATAGGCGGGGGTTTCTTCAAGTACACAAAAGATGGTTGCCTGCCAAAGAGGTTGGAGTAAAGGAGTGATGGAGGACAACAGGAGCACTCGTGGAATACAAGCTCTAAAGACAAAGGAGATTAATCTCTTTTACTGTTGTTCCCTGCACAGACACCCAAGAGCTTCCTGGGCTGGACTCTTTCTTCACAGAGAAGTTAGGTGAGATCCCAGATTGTTCAGTTGGAGGAAGAGAAGGCTGTGGGGAGACCTTAGAGCAGCTTCCAGTACTGAAAGAGGGTCCAGGAAAGCTGGGGAGGGGCTATTAATCAGAGAGTGCAGGGTAGGATGAGGGGAAGGGTTTTCATCTGAAAGAGGGGAGATTGAGAAGAGATTTTAGGAAGAAATGTTTTGCTGTGAGGGTGGACAGGCCCTGGCCCAGGTTGCCCAGAGCAGTGGTGGCTGCCCCATCCCTGGAGGGGTTCCAGGCCAGGTTGGATGGGGCTTGGAGCCCCTGAGCCAGTGGGAGGTGTCCCTGCCCATGGCAGGGGGTGGGACTCGATGGGCTTTGAGGTCCCTTCCACCCCAAACTATTCCGTGGTTCTATGATTCTATGAAAAGAGGATTCTGGTGGAAGAACATTTCAGAACACATTAGTTTACATGGAAGGTGAGAAAAAATGCCAGGACCTTCAGCTGTGGAAATGTCTTCACACAAAGTCTTGGGGAACTCAGTTGGTGGTGCTTCTGCTTAGCAGGGAATCCACGGCATGTGGTTTAGTGCTGTGCTGTAGGAGGAGTCAGAGTGATTTTGGTAGTGAAATGCTCTCTCAAGACTGAGGTCACCAGCTGAATTTGGGATCCTTTCTGGAGTCAGTGCTGCTGATGGCATTAAAAGTTACAGAAAGCCCTTAAGGTGACAAACAATAGCCAGTTAGGCCAGTGCTTGTCCAATAATGCCAAAGACAGAGCTTCTCAGGAAACTCCCTGTGCAAATATGATGGAGTAGGAAAGGACCATTCTGTTTTCATGCGATCTGCTCCCTAATGCCACAAAGGGAGATTCAACAGCAAGGAGGGAAGGAACACACGATGCCTCGTATCCATTTCCCTTGACTTTGTCCAGTGTCCCTGCCTATCCATGTGGTTTACAACCTGCTCCATGTTCTGCTGCACAGATGGAGCCTCTTCCTTCCACGGTTCTCCAAAGGAATCAGAGACATTGTTTAAAGCTTTCAGGACTGCAGCCAGAAGTAGTTTTCTATGTGTACTGGTTTGTCTTCTAAGGGTGTGGGGTTTGTGCTGAGTTCACAGAGCAAAGTGGGAAGACAGGGAGATGATGCTTAGCACCTGACTCAGGCCCTCATTGGACATTCCCAGCAGATGGTGATCCCCAGAGAGGAAGCAGGGACATCCTCAGCATCCTGAAGGTGTGACATTGGCTCCCATGACAGGGATGCTCGTGCCTAGGTTTGCCTCCAAGGGTGCGTGCACCCATGGGGTGAGCCAAGGGTAGATTCTGCCCTGTCCCCAGGAGCTGGGCCCACAGGAGAGCCCCTGCCCTGCGCGCTACCAGCCAAGTGTGAGGGACAGGGCAGCCTCAGTGGTGGCGTCTCCACCTCATGGGCAGGGGCTGGGGCTAAGCAGGCAGTGGGGATAGGAGACTCCCAGGCTCCCATGGATCAGGGGTCCCTGCGAGGCACGGCTGTACACGGCCATAACACCAGGTGCTGTCCCAGGGTGCAATGAAGTGGCAAGCAAGCACCCAGTTGTGAAAACCAAGGAGCCTCAAGGAGACACCCAAGCAGCCAATTAGACACTAGCTCTCACCAATAAACCCTCAGGAGAGACCCACATGGCCAGTCAGAGGCTGCTTGTTCCTGCCACAGCTGTACTCTGATTGGCCCTGAGAGTCACCTTGTTCTGCTCTGGAGTTGTCAGAAGTGACAGTTAATGAAGGGTTACTTGGGGATCAGAACATCCTGTTGCTGGAAAACAATCATAGAATCATAGAATCACCAGGTTGGAAAGGACCCACTGCATTATCGAGTCTAACCATTCCGAACACTCCTAAGCACTTCATCCACCCTTTCATTAAACACCTCCAGGGAAGGCGACTCGACCCCCTCCCTGGGCACCTCCATCAGAACGCTTGAAACTGAAATGGTTGGCCTGAGACATACCTGGAACCTAGAGAGTGTCTGGACATCTCCTCCCCCAACCATAACGTGGCTCTGGACACTTCCTCACAGATGCCTCCCTCCAGACACCGGTAAGGTTCCCAGAGTGGAAAGCAGAGGGAGGCTGAAGTTGGAGGTATCTCTGGAGACCACCTAACCCAACATGCCTGCTCAGAGCAGGTTAGCTAGAGGAAGTTGCCCAGATGATCATCGGATCACAGAATCATTTGGCTTGGAAGGAACCCTCAAAGCCCATCTAGTTCCACCCCTGCCATGGGCAGGGACACCTCCCACTGGATCAGGGGCTCCAAGCCCCATCCAACCTGGCCTGGAACCCCTCCAGGGATGGCGCAGCCACCACTGCTCTGGGCAACCTGGGCCAGGGCCTCCCCACCCTCACAGGAAAATATTTCTTCCTAAGATGTCATCTCAATCTCCCCTCTTTCAGATGAAAACCGTTCCCCTCATCCTACCCCTGCACTCCCTGATCAAGAGCCCCTCCCCAGCTTTCCATAACTTCCCCTGGTAATTTCTTCCAGGGTTTTCTTCAGTTGTGAGTATGGGGGGCTTTGTGCCATGAGCTACCTCGAAGCAGATAAGCCTCTGGCTGCCCCAGGGATGGGTGGTGGCCCCTTGTGTACCCTCATGCTAACTTGTCTCATGTGGATGCAAGATGACGCAGCACACACTGCCCTCTCCTAGATGTCATGGGCTGGCAGGACACCCCAGGAAGATCTCCATGTGGAAACACCCCTGCCACTGTGTGACAGTGTGAACAGTGCTCGATCACCCACCATCAGAGCTTGAAGAGGTGCAGGAGAGGGCAAAGGTATTACTGGTAGGGATGTCCCAAGTGCCCCAAGCCAGGATGAGACTCTAAGTGAGGAGCACTCATCTATGGCAAAGAGTTGGTGGTGGTGTAGGCTTGGCTGCTGACTCACGGGCTGAGAGAGGGCAGGTCCCTGTCCTGCTCACTGAGCTGTGAGACTGCAGAAATTCCTCCTGGCTCCAGGTTTTGTAGGTCTGACAGGTCAGTGAGCAAAGGGAGCTGGTACAGAGAGGAGGAAAGGTGTTTTGTGGATGAGAGGGCTCTGCAGCTGAGGGATCCTGCTGGTTGCTTCAGATCTGTGGGGTTTTGGTGTAACATGCTGTCCCCTGTATAAGGGAACTCACACTGAATCGTGGAATGAATGATTTGGGTTGAGGGACCTCAAAGCTCATCCAGTTGTTCCCCACCCCCTCCTGCCATATGGGCAGGGACACCTCCCACTGGATCAGAGGGCATAAAGCCCCATCCAACCTGGCCTTGAACACTTCCAGGGATGGGGCATCCATGACTTATCACCAACATATCACTGGAATCTGGACTGGAGATTGACAGAGACAACACTGTCTCCAAGAAGATTTCTCCTGGTTGCCATAAAAACTGGTTATTTTTTTGTGTGCCCTCTCTGTCTCACACTGCTAAGGATTTGACAATCAAAACAAAAGTTTATTTTGGTCCTGGAGCATGCTGGATGAGTGTATCTGTCTCAGGGAGTGTCATCTGCTGGAGACCACCAAGGTGCTGCTGGCTGGATGTTCATGACACATTCACACAGTGATGAGAAGTGGTAAGGGAACAGCAGTTACCAAATGAGGGGCATAGATTGAGAGGGGCCCAGAGAAGGACTTGGGCTTCTGGGGGAGGAGAAGCTCCACAAGGGCCGGCAGTGTGCACTCACAGCACAGAAAGCCAGACATGTCCTGGGCTGCATCCAAAGCAGTGGGACCAGCAGGGCCAGGGAGGGGATTCTGCCCCTCTGCTCTGCTCTGGTGAGACCTCTGTCCAGTTCTGCAGCCCTCAGCACAGGAAGGACATGGAGCTGTTGGAGCAAGCCCAGAGGAGCCCACAGAGATGATCTGAGGGCTGAAACACCTCTTGTATGAGAACAGGCTGAGAGAGTTGGGAGTGTTCAGCCTGGAGAAGAGAAAGCTCCACAGAGACCTTAGAGCAGCTTCCAGTACTGAAAGGGGCTACAGGAAGGCTGGGGAGGGGCTTTTGATCAAGGAGTGCAGGGACAAGATGAGGGGAACAGTTTTCAGCTGAAAGAGGAGAGATTGAGATGAGATCTTAGGGAGAAATGTTTTGCTGCGAGGGTGGGGAGGCCCTGGCCCAGGTTGCCCAGAGCAGTGGTGGCTGCCCCATCCCTGGAGGTGTTCAAGGCCAGGTTGGATGGGGCTTGGAGCCCCTGATCCAGTGGGAGGTGTCCCTGCCCATGGCAAGGGGTGGGACTGGATGGGCTTTGAGGTCCCTTCCACCTCAAACCATTCCATGATTCTATGATTCTCTTCTATGATATGATTGCAATCAGGAGAAGAGGCTTACGCCTGTGTCCCAGGACTGACCTCCAGCCTCAGCTTGCCCAGTCAGAGCCATCACCTACTCAGGACTGGGGGCCTCGAGCACACCCAGTTCCCCACAGGAGAGGAGTCCACCCCATCCCATGCCCTGCTCCCCATACACCCCTTGGTGCTCATTGGTGCTTATCCCAGGGTGGTGGAAGCCCAGGGGCACATCGCCATCAATAATCCCATCATTACCCATTCTGCCTACCATTCCAGGGGAGAGGGCATAGACAGGAGAGTCATGAGTTGGAAAACAGGAGCAACAAAGGACCTGCCTTTGTTACCTATTTACAGGCATGGGTGGCCCATGGACGTGCCTCATAGTGACCCCCTGGACACCCCATGACCCTGGTGATGGGGATAAGAATTTCATATCTTGCAGAATCCAGGAACCTGCCAGGTCCTGCTGCAGTGAGGAGGCTGCAGGTGAGCCTGAGCTGAGGCAGAGCCACTGCAGGCTGATTCGGGGGGAAGAAGGGGTGTCAGGCTGGATTGGATGCACATTTGGGAGCCCATCCCTGAGAAGCAGCCACTGCAAAACCTGCCATGCCCACGAGTGCACACGCCCTGCAGGCAGATATTGCTGGCATGGGGTGGGGGAATACATTTCTCTTTCATGTGTGGGCCCTGCCCTCTGATGTTCCTGCTGTGAGGCTGGGGCAAAGGAACAGCCTGGGTGAATGCTCAGGACACTGGCAGGGAGGAGCGGATGCCTGGCAGGAGCCCAGAGGGCAGGGAGGGTGGTTGAGTCCTCCCCAGGTAGCCAGGGCCAGTATCAAGAGCAATGCCCAGCCGTGACACTGCACGGCTGCCTCTCACCACCCATCCCTGCAGCCCCGTGATGCCGGGGGAGCCAGATGACCAGCAGCAGCGAGTATTGCCCAGCTGACAGCCTTTCCCCTACCACCCTTCCTGCCAGGCTGGGAACATCAGGTTCTGCCTCCTGCCAGTCTGCATGGAGTGCAGAAACCCAGCAATAAATAACCCAAGGAGATGCAATGATACAAGTCCCTTCAGTTGGTGCTGGGAAGTGACGTGAATCACGTGATGGAAAACAGCCAGCAGAGAGGCCAGTGGGAGATGAAACCTGTTTGTGATTTTCTCTCAAGGGTCCAGCCTTGCCCAGAGCCAAACTGGGTTAGCTGGAAACTGCATTTTGAGGATAACTGCTCAAAACTTTTAATTTGCTCAACATGACAAAAGATCTTGGCTAGCCAGGCTTGAGCAAATTTCAGCAGATGGTGGCATCACTCTGCCATATCCATATCCGTATCTGTATCGATTGTGGTGGGAATCAACATGGACATCTTGCAAGCACCTGAGATGGCTCGAGGGATTCTTCTCAGGGGATTCGCATCTGCCAGGTGCTCCTTCCCATGGTTACAGCTGGCCTTCCCAGTTGCAGTGGGTTGCAGGAGCACTGCTAACCTTGCTGTAGGGTGTTCATCTCCAGCTCTGCTGTGACAGCAAGGTCAAGTTCACCTACAGAAGAAAGCAGGAAGATGGGCCACCACATGACATCCTCTTTTCCAGCTCAATGGGGAAAGAAATCTTCTGACCAGCATTTCCGAACTCCACAAGAAACTGAAATGAAATAAAACATCATTGGGATCTATTGTTCTTTCCTTTTTCTAAGGAAATTTTTCAAAACAGCCCATTTTGCACCAAAACCATCCATAAAAAGTGACTTGCCCCTCACTTTCTGAGTCCTGCCTATCTGCCATAGACAGAAGGGGCTGGGTTGTTGGGCCAGCAGTTCGCTAAAGGTGTAAGGAAAGCAGGGAATTTCTGCTTCTTTCCCTGGCATGATACCATGTGAATATAAATACCCTGCTGGGACACCACCTTCCTGTGCGCCAGGGCCATGTTTCAGTTCAGTTTTCAGTTTCCCTGGGAGCGTGGTCCAGGACCTAGGTGTGGTTCCTCTCTCCTTGGGCAGAGGCTGTGCCAGCAGCAGTGCTGGAGCAGAGAACTGGCTGGAGGCTCCTCAACGGACTCCCCACTATGAGTCAGCAAGGCTGGGGTGGGGACATGGTCCCTTCTTTGCCCTGCTGAGCCTGGTGAACAGGTTCAGGACTGAGGAGGCTGGGCTGCTCATCCTGGAAGGCACTGGCCGCTCAGGTCCTGGTAAACACATTGCGAAAGGCTGGGTTTGGCAGAGCCCTTGCCTCTCCCCCTCATCGCAACTGAGTCATCATGCTCCAGGCTGCTCCTTCTGCTGCCCCACTCTGCCACCCTGCCCCCTCCTCTGCAAGGTGGCACGGGTGGGAGACCCGTCCTCCTGCAGGCAGCGCTGCCCAATGCCAGGACCTGGGTCCTCCACAGCACTGTCCCACTGTGATGGGAGCAAGTCACAACCACTACTCTGCCTCAGTTTCCCCACACGTGGTAGAAGGTCTCCTGGTTAGAGGCAGCTGAGTCAGTTTACTAGCAGCCTGCGAGAGGGCAGACACATCAGACATGTCCCTGCAGGGCTGAGAACATCACGCTCTACACCGGTGAGGGGAGGACAACTTCCTAGACGAGGTTCAGAGCTGGAGACAATTTCTGCACCCTGCAAAGCCTTGGCAGTTCACTCCACCCAGGTACACCCCGGATGTGCGCCCAGGGCCAGCTGACACCTCTGGGAGATTGAAATGCCTTTTACTGGAGCCCAGTGCAAATGCAGCTCACAAAGCCAGGCACAAAAGGAAAAAAGCAGACATTCTACCTGCACTGCCTGGAGAGTTCGGCTCTGCCTCGCTGAGATGGCAGGCACTGTCTCCCTGGCAAAGTGACCCCCAAGGTCATCTCTACACCTTTCACTACCTCCGAGGAGAGCCAGCTGTGCCAGGGTCACACAAGGGAGGGCTTCAGCTCCTCTCCATTTGCTCTGAAGTGACGCAGTTCCCTGGCATGGAAACAAGCCACCGTGGTAGCATGCCAGGATGGTACCGCCACCCGCCTGATGCAGCGTGGCACAAGGCATAGGGCACTGGGCTGGCTGTGAGCACTTGGGAAGGTCCCCAAAGCCATCCCAGCCTGGGCTGCTCCAAGAGCCCAGGGGTGGCTCTGCTCCCCAGCACCCCTGGGCAGATTGAGAGGCAGCAGTTGGGGGGTGTCCAGACTGTTCCTGTCCCAGCCTGGTAGCTGCAGAGCTGGTGCCAGGACTCAGCCCCCCCTGTTGCACAACTCTTGAGCCAGCACCCCAGTCGCAGCATGATGCCGGCTGCCAGCCCAGGGATCATGAAGAAAGTTGTGAGCATCCTCAAAGGCAGCAGCAGGGCTCAGCTCTTGGCTCACTCCACCACACGGCAGCCTTTGTTTGGGGAGAAGCGCTGGTGAGAGACACCAACTCACTCCCGTGCACCCAGAGTGCGTCAAGGCACAGCTCATGAGCTTGAAGAGGTAGAGATGACGGGCAAGCTTCCCTTCTGGGGCTGCCAGGTTGTTCTGTCTCAGGCACGTAAACCCCACAGATGCACCTTCCTCTGCTTTACTGGTTTGTTTGCGCCAGGATCTCCACATCCCTTGCGCAGCGCACTGCAGGCCAGCTGTGGTGAGCAGACGTGCTCTGTGCACACCAGTGTTTATCACCGTGGCACTTCCACCTGCTGCTTTTCTCTGTGAGCGGCTGCCCTGTGGCTGTGAGCAGCCCTGCTAGCATGAGGCTGAACAAGATCCCTGTCATCCTGGAAACCTGCTCCAAATTGGGTGATCGGTGCTGGAAGGTGCCCTGGAGCAGGCTTCCTTCATCAGCCAAAAGATCTAAATCTGGTCTCAACACTAAGTTGGGGTTTCCTTAAACTGCTCTCACTCAGGAGCTGGCAATACTGGAACAGTAATAACATCTGGGGAAATGGAAACACAGCAAAGGTGCCAGAGCCTCCTCTGCTCCCGGTGCTTGGAGCTCTCTTCCTGACACTCCCTGCTCACCTCCATGCCATGCCCCCAGGACTCAGCAATGCAGCAGAGCTGTCACTCTGAGCTGCACCCCCAGCTTGCCTTTAGGGACCAGCACCAGCCCTGTCCCCCGCGCACTTGCCACAAGTTTTGCACCTGCAAAATAACAATCAGCGCGAGGGTGCCAGTGGCGAGGAACTGCACTCGGGCTGGTGTAGCCTGGACCAGCCACCACTTGACAGGTCATCTTGGGCTACAGGGTTAGCAGGCAGGATCCAAAGCCAAGGAGAGCCTGGGCTAGCAGTCCCTCAGGTCTCCTGGGATTCACCTGTCCAGGAAACAGCCAAAAACCTCCTGGCAAACCTGGGCAGCTTAGACACCATTCCAACCTTCTGCCTAGCAGAGGACCTGAAGTCCAGTGCGCATTGGACACTACCTGCACCTCTAGATCACCACGGCATCCTCCAGAGACCCCTGCATGCTCTCATGCCATGCTTCAGAGTTGGCCTGCCCCTTTTCTTCATTGGACCACTCGCTGGGGCATACATCCACAGGCTGGCGCACATTTCCTATGAGAAGAGGCTGAGAGAGTTGGGGTTGTTCAGCCTGGAGAAGAGAAGGCTCTGAGGAGACCTTAGAGCAGCTTCCAGTACCAAAAGGGCCTCCAGGATGGCTGGGGACAGACTTTTTAGCAAGGCCTGTTCTGACAGAACAAAGGGTAATGGTTTTAAACTAAGGAAGGGGAGATTTAGACTGGATTTAAGGAAGAAATTTTTCACAGAGGATGGTGAGGCACTGGCCCAGGTTGTCCAGGGAGGCAGTGAAAGCCCCATCACTGGAAACATTCCAGGCAAGTTTGGACGAGGCTCTGAGCAACCTGATCTGGTTGAAGCTGTCTCTGAACCTGCACGGAGCTTGGACTGGATGGGATGTAAATGTCCCCTCAAACCCAAAGCACCCTGTGATTGTATGAAGTGTGGACTGGGTCTTCTGCAGTGAACCAGAAGAGCAATTACGCAGCACAAACTGCCATGTGTGGCACAGGCTGATTTGTTCCCAGGCTTCCTTCCTAACACCCCTGCAAGTACCCAGTTTGGATGCAGGACAACTCTGGGGACAGTGACTCCACCACCTCCCCGGGCAGCCTCTGCCAGTTCCTGAGAACCCTTTCAGTGAAGAAATTTTTCCTGGTGTCTAAGCTGAACCTGCCCTAGTGCAGCTTGAGGCCATTCCCTCTCATCCTATTGCCTGAGAAGAGACCAGCACCCAACTTGCTACAACCTCCTTTCAGGTAGTTGTGGAGAGCGATGAAGTTTCCCCTCAGCCGCCTTTTCTCCAGGCTAAACAACTCCAATGATGGTACAGGGAGTATCGTGGACCTTTTACCGTCCTGGAGATATGCAGGGATCCAGTCTGATTCTATTCAGCACTGCTTAGGGGAGGCAAAGATCTGCTGTGAAGCCCCGTACCTGCAGTGGACTCTTCATACATCACAACTTTTGTTTTGTGGGGCAGCTGGGAGCCTCCTTATCCCAGGGGCTGCCAGAGGGACATACAATCAAAGCATGCGTGGGGGTAGCCAGGTTTAAACAGGGGGAGTTGCCCTCCAGCTTGCTTATGGAGTAAAGCAGCTATCCGGCAGTGAGGACACATGTGCAGGCAGCAAAGCACAAGTTTTGGCACAAGGGATGCTCTTGGCTCCTTGCCTAGATGGATGCCAGCAGTGCCTGCGCAGTCCTGGAGCCATGAGATCCTGGGACTGGGTCAGGAGGCCAGCGGCACCCACAGGAGGTCAGTAACCCGGCCAGTGTTGCTGTCTGGAGAGTAGGAAAGGGTTAGGGTTCCTGGTGATGCCTGTATCCAGGTATGTGAGGTATGTGCCGGCACAAGCACGCTGGGCTGGCAGGGGCGAGTTTCTCCTTGGCTCCTGCTGGGTTGCCTGGAGATCACTCTGCCAGAGAACGGTGGGGAAAGGGAGCAGGACAGGGGGTGGAGATGGGCCCCCACATCCCACGCCCTGCTGATGACAACAGCTTCATGAGGCCAGGCAGAGAGGTTGGCTGCTGGCCCGTGCTGTGGTCCCTGGGGAATTTACCTGGCAAATGAGCATATGTCGCTGCTCCACCACACCTGCACAGCCAGGATTTGCTTTGTAAAATCAGAAGGTGACATCAAGCACAAGGAGAGGACAACAAAGACACCCATAAACCACAGACGAGGACACTGCTGGCTCTGTTCGCGTTATCCGTTAAGTGATTAGCTTGTTAGTCACCACTACCACTGTCTCCACAGCAGCAGATGCTATAGGTTCTGTGTTCTGGCTTTGGCATGGCCCATCCCACAGGGTCCGCCAAGCCTCCATGGTCACAGGTGAGACGTGGGCTGGTGGAGCCAGTTGATGCTGGGAGATGGAAGACAGTGGCTAACACTGCTTCCTCTACAGGGACAGTTCATTCCATTCCTCAGGCTGAGAACAGCCACAAGACATTTGGTTCCATCATGGTGTATGGGGATAAGCATCAACCTAAGTACAGCCCAGAAGGGTCAGACCCATCCCCAATTTATTTCCCCAAACCACTTGTGGGGGTACCACATTTCCCGGGAACAAAACCTCAGAGCTCATCTCATCAAAATCTTGCCTCGTACCCCAGGAAAAACTAATTGTAACAACCACGGGAACTTGCACAACTGGTCCCTCTGCCTGCTACTAGAGAACAACGTGTTGTTTTGACAAAGACAAATGCAAACCACTGCCTCCAGCAGCCCCACACCAAGCTGGAATTATAGAAGGGTGGAGGTACAGATGCCCAGGGTAAGTGACGGAGCTGGGCAGGCTACCACAGGGAGAGGAAAGGGAGATGAAGATGCCTTTGCAGCTTCCTGGGCTGGGGAAGGCTGAGGAGCTGGAAAGGGCACAGGGACAGACCATGTAGACCATGAAGATGCTGTTTTATTCAGATGCTGGTTTTTTCAGATGCTGTTTTAATCAGATGCTGTTTTTCCAGTTCAAAGTCCCAAAGGGCCAACGGGGTGTTGAGGGGTTCTTCCTCAGGTTCTTCTCTGTTCTTGGACTTGACCTCAGGTAACCAGTTCCCAGGCTTTGTAGTAGGACTCCCTAACCAGCAAAGTCCATATTGCCTGGAGAAAACCAGGTGAGCGGCTTTCTCCTGCTGTCCAGTCACTGGCAGAGCACAGAGAGCTAAGTGTGCAGAGTGTGGAGCAGCGAGTAGTTCCAGAACAGCACTTGGGGAGCTGCTGTCTCAGGGGCCATGTCAGAAGCCTTCCTTCTGATGGCAGCATGCAGCAGAAGTGCCTACCCTGCCGTGTCCTGGCTTAGGGCCCAGATCCAGGACCCCTGACATGCCCTGCTCCCCACGGTGAGGTGTTGGGTACAATGTGCTCGGAGGCACAGAAACCTCCATCTGCAACCCCTCGCCTCCCTTTCCCCATGTGCAGAACCCCCCACGTGCTTGCTTGGCTCACCCCAGAGGCTGGATTTGGGGTGAGCTCTTGAGGCTGGGGATGCGCAGGGGTTTCCCTCAGGGGAGCAGGAAGGTTTTCTTCTACGCCCTGTCTCTCTCCCAGGGCTATGCATTGTTGGAATTTGACCCACCTGGCCCTAAAAGACTCCCATTTCCCACAGGGAGCGAGGTTGCTGAGCTGGGTGGTCTTCTCCCACCACTCTCCCTTGCTGCGTCACCCACTAGAGAAGAAGCCAACCCTGACAAGGGCTTGTGAGGTAGCACATCCCTCCTGCGCGCCTGTTCTGCTTGGCACAGGGAGGGTCTGGCACACAGTGACATAAAGAGCGCTTTGTTCCCAGATGGAAATGATCATCCCGGTGACCGGCAGACACAGAGCAGCTCTGTCAGCAAAACTATAGGGTTTCAAAGGCTGAGATCAAAGGGGCCCCCCAGGGTCAGACTCAGCCAGACCTTCAGAGACACCTGTAATAAAAGGCACCTCCTTCTAATTATTCTCATTTTGCCTACGAGAGCCACTGGGGCCATGGGGTTCAGTGCTTGCTGAGGGAGCAGCAGCAGCAGCAGCAGGGACATCGTCCTCACTGTTGGGCATGGACAAAGGGCTGTTGTACACAGGGCAGAGCAGGCACAGGGAGCTTTGGCAGAGTAGTGCTCACCCCCTCTGCCTGCCATGAGCCCTGGCTGTACCTCTCACCCTCCCACCACCCTCCTCATCCCCCGGTGATGTCGCTCTGCCCAGGCTGAGCTCTGGGACTGCGCTGGACCAGTGGCTGGTGGTGACCTGACCTCTCTAGGCACGACCTGACCTCCCTGGCTCTGCACATCGGGAATCTGCTCCACTCCTTCTGGAGAGCCTTGAAATCTCTCCTGGCAGTGGCTCCCCAAACTGCTTTCCCCAGCCTCTTATCTCCTGGACTTCAGACCCAACTGTCATTATCTGCGGCCACACCTCACACACACAGCTATCAGCCTGAGAACGCTGTATTTCTCTCTCTGCTTTAAATTGCCAGAGGTGGTCCTGGAAATGCCAGTGCTCTTATGCAACCAGGCCATGCTTCTCAGGGTCACATCCCTCCAGTCTGGGTCAGCACGGCTCCTGGAATGGCATGGACACTGAGTCCCCTTGGCTGCTGCCCACAGGGTAGATCTGGGAGGAGTGAGAAGATATTTTGGGCTCCCTTTTGAGAGGTGTAAGTGGTTTCCAAAGTGTAAGGGCAGGCACCCGCCTGGAGGCCCAGCCAAGCACAAACCCACCATGGCACACAGGTGATGAGCAGGGCGTGTTCTCAGTAGGCTGGTGTCAGCAGGTGTCAGGAGGAAAACTGGGACTGTCTCTGACCTGGGACGTCACATGAGAAATTAGCACAGCTCCCCGCAAATTGTTAAGCTAATTAGAGGAGAAGGAGGTGATTGACATTGGCTCAGAATCTTCAACAGCCGAAGGTCAGTCAGGTCATGGACTGGTGTGGGGTCACCTCTGACTGTTGGCTGCAGGATCCCAAGAGGCCGAGTGTGTATTGTCCCAGTGCAACCCTTTTTGGGTCAAATGGGCTGCTTGTCTCCCCCAGGTGCTGCTGCCTTGGTGAAGGACACAGCCCTAGAGATCTCACCCATGAGGTCAGCCCAACGCATATCAGTCTCAGATGCGGACATGTGACTCCATCACTGCCAACCCTGGTTTGAACCCACTCGTCCTTTGCCACGCAGTGCTGGGATGACACTCCAAACTTTCTCTTCCCTTCTCTCCAGCAGCCAAAGGGAGCTGAGAGCAGATGAGACTGGTGGTGCATCACCCCTTCCCCTCTGGCTGCAGATGGAACAGCAGAGTGGGACATGCCTGGTGCTCAGAGGGAAGGGCAGGGTGCTGCATGGCGGGGATGTTGCAGACGGGGCACAGGGTTGCTCCCACCGAGAGGGACCAGCCCTTCCAGGTTCTGCTCCTCAGGACAGCACATGAAGATGGAAGACAGCTTGACAGCATCAACCATCCTCCCACTGGAGACTGTCCCTCAGTCCTCAGGAGCCACCAATCTCTCTGTGTCTGGGAGCTTGGTTCACCTGGCCCACATGGCCCAGCTTTAGATCCACACTCTGTGAAGGTGGCCTGGGGTCGAGCTCAGGGGATGCTGCTGGACAGGTGGCAGCCAGAGCCCCTGCACTGAGGTCCCCCACGCCCCAGGTTGTGCAGCTCTCATCTTGGGACAAGGGACCTTTAAGTGGTGGTTCCTGTGCACTGAGCTCTGATGGGTCTCAGGGAAGAGGAGAGGGTCTGTCAGGGTCCTGTGGTGCCATTGGCTCTGTCTATGTCCTGCGACAACCACCCCCCCCCCACCCCACCCCGTATGCCTCTTAGTGCAGCGGAAGGCTGTGGTCCTGCCAGCCTCTGTTTGCTCTTGTTTCTACTCCTTCTGGCACAGCCATGTTTGCCTTCACAGGGCACCCAGTGCTGAGCAAACAGCGCGTGGGGAGAGACAAGCAACTGGCAGGGAGGACCAGAGCTGGCTGTGGCCCCACTGCTGCCTCCCTGAGCTCCCCCCAGTGCAGGATTTGCAATAAAAACGCAGATCCAGTTTGAGCTGGGAGGCTACAGGGTGGGGAGACCTGGTGAATAAGAAGCATTTTTTCAGGGAATGGGAGAGATTCAACAGTCTTGCTTTCAGGGGAGAGCAGATCTGCTTTACCCCACGGATGCTGCTACCGCTATGTGATGGTGGTGATGACACAAGAACTTCCACAATGGAAAGGCAGTTTGCCATGACGGGGTGGGTGCTGGGGTTAGGGCTGCACCCTGGGTCCGCAGCATTCTAGACAGTAGTTCTGAACAGGTACCATCCCTCCTTCATCCCACTGTTGTCCCAGGGACAAGATCTCAGCTATGGCAGGGCTCTGAGCTCTGCTTTTTGCTGTCAGGCTCTCTTATCTCCTGTTTGGTGGCTGCACTCTCATGGCTAGCTAGGGCTAATGGCCAGGAAGGACTCACAAGCACCCAGGAGCCAACTCCATGTCCCCGGCACTGCTGGCTCAGCCAGCGATAGACTCATCAAGCTTCTGCCAGGCAAATGTCCAGTGGGAAACTGCCCTGATCTAACAGATGGGCTGGCTTGAACTGATTTCTCAAGGTCTAAAGATATCTCCAAGGATAACATGAAGGCATCTACAGACAAGTGCGCTCATGACAGAGCAAAACCACTCCAGTCTCAGTCTGAGGTGAATTCAAAGCCGGAAAGTTGTACTGGTTCATGCTGGTGTCTTTTCTTAGTGGAAACGGGATGGTTAATGTGCTCATTTACGTCACTTGTGAACTGGCTTAAGCTAAACTGGAAGAAAGCCAGTGCTATATCAGCAAAAGAACGAACAGGCTGGATCTGTGCTTGTAGAACCATCCCTGGGGTTACATGGGCTCACCAGCTCCCCATAGGAGGGGTTCCAGTCAAGAATGATGTTGAACGTGTCCGGAGGAGGGCAATGGAGCTGGTGAAGAGGCTGGAGAACAAATCTTATGAGTGGTGGCTGAGATACCCAAGGTTGTCTAGCCGGGAGAAAAGGAGGCTGAGGGAAGACCACATCACTGTCTACAACTGCCTGAATGGAGGATGTAGCAGGGTGAGTGATGGCTTCTTCTTCCAAGAGACAGGTGATAGGACAAGAAGAAATGGCCTCAAGGGCAGGTTCAGATTGGACATCAGGAAAAAATTCTTCACCATAAGGGTTCTCAGGCACTGGCAGAGGCTGCGCAGGCAGGTAGTGGAGTCTCCATTCCCAAAACCGTTTAAAAGACAGGTGGATGAAATACTTAGTGATCTGGTTCAGTAGTGGACAGGTAGGGTTGGACTCTATGATCTCAAAGGTCTTTTCCAAACAATCCATTCTATGATCCTATCATATGCAATTTGTTACAAGCACTATCAAGGTGTCCCATGTAGCCATTGCTCTCCTGTGGCCATTTCCAGGCCAGCCAAGTCCAGCACTGTGTATGTGGACAAGGCTGTGGGTGGTCCAGGCTGGCTCAGGCTACCCCATCACCATCATGAGCTGCATTCAGAGAAGCAGCCACGGTAGATCCAGGTGGTGCTACAGCCCTCCCCTGCTGCGCTAGGCCTGGTCCTAAACGCACTGCTGGCAATCAGCTTCTCCTGGTGATTAGCTTAAACCTCATCTGCTTCACTGAACCTGTCCCAGCCTTGCTAGACACATGAGCCACAACAGTGTGATGCTGGGACAATGCCAGCTAAGCTGCAGCAGGACCACACGCACTCACACCATCACATCCTACTACTCCTCAGCGTGTGCCTGAAATTGTGTCACAGGATGCCAAGTGGCTGGAGAACTGTAGTGTCCCCAGAAGCACACACTCCTCTCCACAGGTCACCAGCAGTCAAGAACGAGCAACTGCTACCTCAAGACTTCGCGCTTCCTGCGTCACTGGAGAGGCAGTGCCAGGCCTCTGGTCCTGACTCAAAAACACTGCATTTCCCAGATGGATTCAAATCTGTGGCCACAATCAGCATGGGGCCATCTGAATGTGACAGTGCCAGGAACTCCTACAAGGATTGATGCTCTTTGATGGAGAAGAGGCAGAACTGCTGTCCCATCCCCACTGCTGGCGAAGAAGGTGTCCAGGTGGACCAGGCATGGGGTGACCAAGGCAGGAGCCAGGGTGACTCTGTGGTTGGTGGGGTGTCACATGCTGGTGGAGGATAAATAGGAACAGGTCAGCAGCTTCCCTCCACAGCCCCAGGTTCCACAGAGAGATTCAGTTCCCAGGAGCAAACCAGCTTTCTACCGGGCTGCACCTCAATACCACACAGAAACACCTGTCTGCAGCCAGGCTTCCCAGGCAGGCAAGCTGGGTCTTGGGTGGGGGTGGGTTTGGCCAGCCCAGCTCATGCCATGAAGAGCTCAGCTGCTGCCAAGCTTGTGGGAGTGAAGTCTCACAGCAGCCAAGATCTGTAGTTTGGGCCTTAGGCAGACACAAAGTTCCTTTGGCCACAGGATGGCCCAAAGCTGATCAAAAGCCTTCCTGTTCCTCGTTTGGTTTGGCTTCTCTTCTCCTTCACTGCCTGTGACCCAGTCCCAGTCCCAGAGGGATGCTGGGAGACACGGCATCAGGTGTCACACAAACCGTTTGGTTGCCCAGGAGTATTGCTATTATGGTCATGAGCCAAAGGCAGGGAGGAGCTTCCTGCTGTGGGTGCAGTGCTCCTTGGGCTGGTTCAGATGTGGGATAAACTCGTGTCAGGACTGGGGCAGATCCAGACAAGCCCTGAGGGGTTGGATGTGGTGTTTGCACCAGGTCCTGGTCATGGGACAGCACCACATGGACCCTGGGCTCGGGGCTTTCGCTGTCCTTCACTTCTTGCTGCAGTCTCCCCTTCCCAAAAAGCCTGCGATGGGGTGGGGAGGGCGACTGGGTGAGACTTGGGTGCTCTGAGCCCTTCCCACCCTCCAGCACATGCATCCAGGGGGGCACAGTGTGCAGTGCCTGCATTTGGCTGCAGCAGGGGCCGGAGGCACAGGGGAGAGCGGCTGCCCACAGTGCCCTGAGGTGCACGGTTTCCTTTTAGACAAGCTGTTAGCATTCACTTCCATAAATAAATAAACATCAGGAGCCTGCTCCCAGCCAGGACAAAGAGGCCAGTGTTGGCAGCCAGGCTCCTCCTCCAGCGCTGTCAAGGCTTGCTCATCCCTGGGGGCTGCTGGGGTTTGGCAAAGTCAGGACATGGGCTGGTCTCCAAGGGTGCAAGATCTGCTAGGGAGAGCGTGTGGGTCTGGCCAGGGGCAGAATCCTTGGAATACCAGGGTGCGAGGTAGTGCAGGTCCTGGACAGAGGAGGGAGGTGAGGAATTTCCATGGCCAGAGAGCCATCAGCTGAGCCAAGACTGCTTCTTGTTAAGCCCAGTGACACAGGGAGATGCACTGGCCAACCCAAAATCAGGCTATGGGTCAGCAAAGTGCGGGGCTGGGGACAAGCCTACAAACTCCGTGACATGTGGAGCAGCACCAGGTAAAGCCTGCAAGGCTGCAGGGCTCCTGCTCAGGGCTGTTGTATGAACCACTCTATTCCTTAGAAGACGAGTGAAGTTCAGGGGGTCCTGCAGCCCTTCATCTCCCTGCAAGCCCATCCTTTCTCTGGGAAGTGAGCACAAAGACTGCCTCCATCTGGAGTGCGCACCTCATTTAGTCCTGTGTCAAAAGGAGCCAACAGCTCTGCCATGCTTGCTAAGCCCTAGATCTGCTGGCAGGGGATGCACGACCTGTGCCACAGCAGAGGGCAGAGGCAGAGGAGCACGGTGCAAGAGCAGAACCATAGGGCTCCAGTCTGGGGAAAAAAATGAGGGCTTTTGAAAAGATTTGCAAGTCCAATACATAGCTGAAGAGCAGCAGAGCTCCCCAGAGCCTGCAGCCCCAGCCCCACAGCAATGCTGCAGGCAGGGGGCTGCCCCAGCTCCACAGGGTCCTGTCCCTGAGGCAGCCCTGAGCCACAGTGGGCACAGAGCCTCCCCTGCAGCCTGAGCACAGCTGAAAGAGCTCCCCGAGCTGCAGGGGGAGCAGTTTTTTCCTGGGGTGGGACCGTGGGCCATGCCTAGCCTCCTGTGTGCATCACTCTTGTCCTGAGGAGCTGCCTGCTCACGGTGAAGAAGTAGCCTGGGGTGTCCCTGTGCTATGCCCTGATGTCACCTGCTGCGAGGTGGCTGGGGTGGGAAGGCACAACAGCAGAGAGCAGGGTCCCCAGCCAGTGTGGCCATGAGCTTTGGCAAGGGCAGGGAGGGAGCTGTGCTCCTAAACCCAGGGCACGCAGGAGCACTTCAGCCAGGACGTTCTGCTGCTCCACCAAGGACCAAGTAATTGGTGCTGGGGGCCGCTATGGCTGAGTTGAGCTAAAAGATTGGTCCCCCCTCCACAGCTCTGGGAGAGCCGGCAAGACTGGAAGATCTCCTGGAGATCTGTGTGGGTGCCAGTAACCTCCTGGCTTCCCACATCTCTTCGGGAAGCCCAGCCAGCAGATGATGAACCCCAGATCCACCTGCCCGTTGCTGGGGGAGCCAAGTAGGAATGTAGTTCCAGCTGTTCCCAAATCGCCAGGCTCTTGGCTGGGGGGGGATCCTCGGTCCCAAAACATTTCAGTTTCACATGAGTTGGTGGTGTGCCTTGTTTGTCCCAGGGCAGAGGGTTTTGCTGTGTCCTCTCATGCACCTCCTGTGCCCCACTGCCACTCTGCTCTCCTGGGATGACCTGGATGAGAGAGGTGTGGTTCAGCCTGGGCGCTGGCAGAACCCACATCTGCCCTTTTATGTAGTTCATGACCCTATCTCTGTTTGCAAAATGAATGTCTGGGCGGTGCCGCACCCCTGCCTGGCGTGACGTCCTCACTTAGCTCAGTGTGCGGGGGCCCTGCCCACTTGTACAGGCGCGTGCACAGGCACAGACACACACACACACACTCTCTCTCTCTCTCTCAAGCTTCCTATAACACAAACAGCTCGCTTGTGCCTGGCTGTGCCCCTGGGAGGAGGTCAGTTCTGCAGCTCTCCCAAGCCTTCACACTGCTCACATGCCCACCTCACTGGGCTGATGTTCTGCGAGTTCTCTGTATGGGGTCACCTCTCCCCGGGGCAGTCCCCTGTCCCCAGCTATGTCAGGTGCCACCAGACTCTGCTGTCCCTCCCATCCCCAGATCTTGGGATCTGGGTGCAGCTCTGTCTGATGGACTCACAGAGGCTCTTTGGGGGTGTGGTGGATGGTTCTTTTGGCTACAGGTAGACGTCACACAAGGAGAAGTGGATGCACCACAGTGTCTGTGGCTGTATTTCAGCTGGAAAAGAGAAAACTTCCTACCATCATCAGAGCAGGAAGGAAATGCGATCATTTCCCAGACAAGTGGCTGGAGCAAGGACCAGACAAGGTCTTAAGACAATGCTTGACCTGCCCACAAGAAGGGGGACCTGTGGGGTCCTTCATCCCCTGGGTCAGATGTCCCTGCTGCCTCCTGCACTGGGCTGGGGATGGAGCCAGGGGCAGTGTGGCCAGGCCAGCCCTTCGCTGGCATCCTGGTGCGTGCTGGTGGCAGGGCTGGCTCTGCAGCCGTGAGGCAGGCCTGAGGCAGCATGAGGTTGATGGAGCTTGGGCACAACCTGGGAGCATCCTCAGCTCCCACAGTGCTTTCCTGGCCTTTCCTCTCCTCTTCCTGGCCATATCTTTTCTGTACAGACCACATGTGGCACCACGTTTCCAGCCCTGACTCTTCCAAAAGGACTCTCTGGGTCAGCAGCTAAGGTCCCCCAGTAACAGCAGCACCACCAGCCCAAGGGGTAGAGCAGGGAGGGACACGGATGAAGGGACATTGTGGTACATGGGATGCTTCTTCCCTCTTTTCTCCTTAGATCTTGTCTCCACAGAGCCTGGGGCTTGCGGAAACCTGCAGCCATGTGCTTTGAGCTCCCCTGCCTAGGGCTGGATTGCACCACCCACATGGGTTCACACCTCAGGGGCAGAAGATGGATGTTTGCAGAGTCATTGCATTTATGGGATCCCAGAAACAAAAAGGGGAGAATAACCAAACAATCCCAGGGGCTGGCACATTTGTGGGCATATAGGCACACAGAAAAGATGGGTGCAAGGGTGGGGGGTGAGTGTGTGCAGTGCTGGGCTGTGTATGAGAGCAGCAGGGGGTCCATGTGGGCAGAAACAGGTGTACAGTGCAGGGGAAAGCACTGCAGCCTCCCCAGTGTGTGTGAGGTGGGCACGGGGTCAGTAGGTGCTGGAGCTGGGCCATGTTCCTGTGGGAAAGGCAGCGGTTGGAGAGAAAGATGAGGAACAGCTTCTGGTGAAGCATTACCAGGTCTCCAAGGTGCCCAGGGGTGCCCAGGGCCTTGGGATGGTAGAGAGCAGAAGGGCCACTATGCCCTGTGGGGTCATGGTCTCACCAAGAGGAGTTTGCCCAGTCTGGTGATCAGGTGGCAAAGGACAGCATGGGGAGAGCAGGGGGATACTCCTGAGGCTGCAGGAAGTGTTCTGGTACATCTGGGGACATGCAACCCATCTGTTCTTAGGCCAGGAAGATGACAGTGAGGGACACAAGGGCTGCCGAGGAAGGAGGTCCTGTCCCAAACAAGGGAGGGCTGCTCTCATGCTGCAAACCCTATCCCGGGGGGGGCTCTGTTTCTCCCATCCAGGTCAGGTCTCCCAGTCTGACCCAATTGTGACCCGGCCCGGCCCCAACGTGCCTTTTCCGGCCCCGGTGATAATTACGCCCTGCAGACTGTTCAGGCTCTCTGCCGCACCTTGTAGGTGGGGTCAAAGTCTGCCTTGCCCCTCATCTGTGCCCCGTGGCTGTGCCCAAGCACCTGGCGCTGGGGGTCTCGTGGGAAGAGGAGGGGGCTGCACCCCACCTGCCTGCCCTGCTCCTGCACCCCTAGACACCCTCAGCCCCTGGACTCACCTACGCCTGCCCTGGGCCCCACAGACCTTGAATAACCTGTTCCCACTCCTCCTCTTGCCTCATGACAAAGCACCTGGCTCACAGCGGGGAGGGTAAACAGTGAAATGGGCTCACTGCCTTCCCAGTGTGGGACAATCTCGGGCTCGTGGGAGCTGCAGCCAAAAGCCCCTTTCCCATCTCTGTGGCACAACTGGGCAAGGTGTTTGTTTCGTTTGGATAAATGGGATTTGCTCTCACTGCCTGCGGACAGCAGGGCCTCAAGCTAGAGTCTGTTGCCTGCACCTGGATTCCCAGAGTGCTGTTGTAGATCCAGGGGCAGAATCTGGTCTCCCACCACCTTGTGCCCCAGCCTGGGAGTCTGCACAGTGCCAAATCACTTCTCGCTCTGCTGCACCCTCAGCCTTCCTCACCTCCCATCTGCAGGCGTTTGCCTCAAACCCTGCCAGTGCATATGCCTCGTGATAGACCTGATTGCTATTTTCATCTGTGAGCTCTGTCACCCACTCCAAACTTTCTGGAACCCAGGTGTGCTGCTCACTGGGTCAAAATATCTGCATCCACTCTGGGAGATCTTGAGCTGTTCGACCTCTTTGCAAGTAACTGGGCAAGGTGCTGAGACTCATTGCCTGGGGCTGGAGTGACCTCCCTGGATCTTGGAGGCTCTTTGTGACCCTCAGTAAGCTGCTGAGATCCTGTGAGTGCGGGGGCTCTCTGACCTCAGTGGAGTCTGTACCTGGAGCTGTGTTTTCAGGTTACCAATAGGTCGCTGGGGACAGAAACTAGGAGAATGTGCTGGGCCATCATACAGCCCTTGGACACTGCCCAGCTCTGCCCCAAACAGGCCTTTGCAGCCCTGCTGGGGACGTGCTGGGTGGATTGGTGTCGGGAAGGGTGCCGGCCAGCAAGCCACAGCTATCGGCCTGGCATTGCCACCTCCTGCCAAATACCAGGGATGGCGTCGAGACACCCATGGTCTGCTCTTGCCTTCACCAGCCAGGGCTGGGGGGTGGCTCCTGGCTGTCGGGTGTTCCTGCTGTGCCACAACTGAGCTGAGGGACACTTAAGCGTCTTCTGCAAATGGTGGAAATGGGCTGCGAGTGCAATGCCGACTACCAACATGCTGGGTGCAGCCTGTCTGAGGGACTGTGTCTGCCCACCAGTCAGGGGTCATGGCAGGGAGGAGAGGGGGGGAGTAACTGCATGTGAGAAATGGTATGTCAAAGTGTTCACCTGCCTGAGTGACACAGCGCTCGACACTGTGTGTGTCTGGGTGCATGCAACGCAGTGTGTAACTGTGTCCACAGCTGTCACACTGTGCATTTTCTGTGTTTGCATTTGTGACTGCTCACCAGTGTAACACACTCTGCCCACCTCTATGTGCCTCAGCAACTGCTTGTCTGCAAGCATCTGTCTCTGTGTAACCCACAAACACGCATGTGTGTGAGGGTGCACGGTGCAAGGTGTCCCCACGCAGCATCCAATTGCTCGCTGTGCTGGGGCCGAGCTGTGCTGTCCCTGCAGGGTGGCACTGGTGGCCAGGGGCCCCTCTCCTAGTGGGGCAAGCCCTGGCAGGGCCCGGCAGGTTGGGGCAGGCAGCGGGTGCCAGCAGCTCCCCCACTCCTGCTCTACCTGTCAGACAGGTGGGGCTGGCCGCCTGCCACCACCTGCCACCGTCACTTCTGGGAAGGGAGGATGCAGGAGGGATGGGTCTCAGCACAAAGGCTGAGGATCTGCTAGAGCTTGAGACCTGCTCCCTGGAATGGCTTGGGAAGGGCTCACAGCTCCAGGGGCCCTGGAAAGCCTCAGAGCTGGAATGAGCGGAAGGAGAGGGGGCTGCAGCCTACAGACGCTCAGACTCTTTTGTGCCCATCTCCTCTCCTGCTGTGCTCAAAGAACCCCTGAAGCACATCCCAGGCCCTCCTCCCTCCCAGTCCCATGGCTGGAGCAGGGTGTCCTGCACTGGAGTCCCAGCACCCTGTTGGGTCACTCTGGAGAATCTGAGGATCCCACAGGAGCTGCCACCATGTTTCTCCATAATGACAGCACCTTGCTTAGCTGGATGTGTCCCAGCTGAGCCTGACACCTGTGGCCCCGAAACTGTGGTCACCAGTACTCGCCAGCAGATGTGTTGTGACAGCAGAGACCCTGCTGCCCTTGGGGTCAGTCAGTCCCCTGAACGAAGACAGCTTTGGCAAAGGGGTTTGTCCCTCAGTCAGATCAATGTGAAGAGACTTCCTCAAAGGCTTTGCAATTGGGACGACCAGGACTAGGTCCTCAGCTCATCTCAGTCGAAATCTTCATCTCCCTGGCTCACTCCATCCTTCAGAGATGGAGGGAGCTCTGCCACCAGATTCCGAAGCAGACCTTTGCCCTGGGGCTTTGGAGGAGAGCATAGATGACGCAAGAGCATGTCTCGTGCTCAGCAGGTGTGCCCGCAGTTCAGCGGGCACCGCCAGCACTGTTGCTGTGGGACCGACATGTCAGGCAGCTGGAAATTTTTGCTGTTTGTGGCCACTGACAGGGTACATCGCTTGGGCCAGCAGGAGTCCCCTGCCCTGTAGCACAGCTGTGCTCACTGATGCTGTACTTCTCTGGGAGCTTTGGAAGAATTTGATCCAGTGGCTGTCCCCACTGGCTCAGCCAGAAACTTCAGGGGCCTGTGGGGAGGGGAATCCAGTAAATACCCTACCATACAGTACAGCAGGCTGGACATTTCTCTATAGTGTCTTCCATCTCTGTTCACCAACCACTTGAGTCCTGCCAGAAATGGACACAGGAGCTCCTGGCCATGGCCATGGCAGTCCTGACCTCCCTATCCCACTGTAGAGTGACATGCTGACTGTATGATGGATTCCGTGTCCTTCTTAGGTGCTCTCGTAACATCACTGGCCATCGGCAGCCCTCCTGCCATACTTGTGCTGGGGGTCAGAAACCCCTCAGAGCTTTTAGGAAGAATTAGGAAGAATTTCTTCACCATGAGAGTGGTGAGGCACTGGCCCAGGTTGCCCAGGGAAGTTGTGGCTGCCCCATCCCTGGAGGTGTTCAAGGCCAGGTTGGGTGGGCCTTGGGCAGCCTGATCCGGTGGGATGTCCCTGCCCATGGCAGGGAGCTTAGAACTGGATGATCTTTAAGGTACCTTCCAACCCTAACTATTCTATGATTCAATGATTCTATGATTCTCTTCTTGGAGCATCCAAAGATTGTCTTCTCCATCCAGGCCTGATGGACAGAGTAAAGTGCTCAGCAAACAGTTCCCTGTGCCTGGCTTCTTTAGGCAACCAGGAACTGGTCAGCTCTGCCTTCCAGCTCCCAGCACTCCTCTGCCTCTTCTCTCAGGCACTTTGGACACCTGTGCTCCTCATCTTTCTTCCCTCTCCACTGCCTTGTTCTCCTCTTCCTTTCTGTCTGACTGCATGTGTTCCTGTGCTCTGTCAGGAGGTGCTGGGGTGCTTCAGCAGGGGAAGGTGGGGAGCTAGGACAACCCTGCTCAGGCACATCCATGCTGCAGCAAGGCAGGGCAGTCCAGGAGTAGTGCCCTGGCCACACTGGCTTTCAAAACTTTGGCTTTCCAAGAGTAGCTCAATGACCAGAGCCTTGCTGAGCTGGAGCCAGAATGTACCCAAAATGGTTTGGTGAGTTCAAACACCTTAATTTACTACCTGGATTCTCAGCTGAAAACTTCAAAGTGCGTGGCCAGAGCTGGGTGGGAAGGTGGGCGACAAATGGAGGAGATTAGGGGTACTGGAGATCTCACTGTGAAATTTACCTGCGCAAGCTGGAGGAAAGAAAATATCAACTAGGAGCTGCAGCCTATGAGTTAACACTTTGAGTCTGTTCCTTACTCCCCACAGACACTGCAGCTGTCCCCATCCCCATGGTCTCCTGTCACCAAGCCTGGAGGAAGCCTTTCCAGGATACATGGCTTTCAGAACCACATACTCTGATTGTTTGACAGATGGCTTCTGGGTTTGTTTCCACATGGTCTGCTCAGCAGAAATCTGGGAGAAGAGCTACATATGTGTGATCACCTCTGAGAAGAAAAGAGATCTCAGGAGGTGTTGGCCCATTGAAGTCAGTACAAGAAAGATATTGAGATGCTGGAGCGTGTCCAGAGAAGGGCAATGAAGCTGGTGAAGGGTCTGGAGAACAAGTCTTATGAGGAGTAGTGGAGGGACCTGGGGCTGTTAACCCTGGAGAAGAGGAGGCTGAGGCGAGACCTCATTGCTCTCTACAACTGCCTGAAAGGAGGTTGTGGAGAGGAGGGTGTTGGGCTCTTCTCTCGAGTAACAAGTGGTAGGATGAGAGTAAATGGCCTCAAGTCGCCCCAGGGGAGGTTTAGACTGGATATTAGGAAAAATTTCTTTAATGACAGAGTGGTGAAGCCCTGGCAGAGGCTGTCCAGGGCGGCGGTGGAGGACTCATCCCCGGAGGGATTCAAAAACCATGTAGATGTGGTGCCTCAGGACATGGTTTAGTAGGCATGTTTGTATTGTGTTGATGGTTGGACTGGTTGAGCTGAGAGGTCTTTTCCAACCTCAACAATTCTACAATTTTATTCTAAGTGAAAGGTATGTGTGATGGGACCTGGGCTGCACTATCGCTGGGCAGCCTTTTCATCATCTGCCAACCTGCTGCCGATGCCGTGAGCTTGGATGGGACCTTCAGTTCATTCTCTCTTCTTCTTGGACTTTCCTGCTCACGATCTCTGCCCAGTGACTCCGTTTGCAAGCTGGTGCAGTGCCAGGCTTCGTGCTGTGTTTGGTGGATAACAAAGAGCAGAGTTGGCCAGGAAACAAGAATGCGGTGAACATTTCTTTTTGTTTCACGATGAAACAGGACTGGGATTTTTTTTTTTTTTTGGAGGGGGGAGGAGGGAGGAAGTTGAGACGTCCACCCAAGAAGACCCACCAGTGCTACCCTTTTGAACATGCCAGACACCGAGGGCTGAACATCTATCCTGCCCTGAGCAGTCCAGAATCTGGCACTTTCTGCAGGAGGGAAGGCATCTGTGCAGGGAACATGAGCTGGGGAGGACGGAAAGATGCGGCTTTGTCAGATCTGGGTAGAAATAAAGCCTTGGACTAGGAGGAGGTCCCCAATTCTGTTTCCAAGGAGCAGGAACTAGCTAATGTGGCTAGCAGAAGCCACATATGCGCAGTACAGCCAAGCCACAAGCCCTGGTCTCAGAGAAGCAGCTAGCACAGCACAGAAGAGGTGGGGCTGGTGCGATCCCACCCCATAGGTGACAGGGCAACTTCTGCTTTGCTCCCAGGCTGTGAGGAAAATGCTTTGTGCTGAATCACCATGGGGGCAACAATTAGCCAACTGTTTGGGGAGCCCGAGGCCTCCAGCGCGGATGTATTGGCATCCCAGGGAGGCAAGCAGAGGACCTTCTAGCACAGAGCCCTTGGAATTCTGGCTGGAGGCAAGGGATGGGTGGGATGGAGAAGCTTGAATGCAGCACAGGTCACAGGGAAATGGGAAGATGGGGACCAGCAGGCAGAGGAACGTGGTGTGCCCCAGAGTGGTACCCCTGTACCCTGAGAGTGCTCTTGGGCGTGCTCAACCCACTGGCCACCTGCTGCCTCTGGTTCCAGGCAGCCACTGCAGCGGCTTCCCGGTTCTTACAGTGGAAATGGCCACTCTGTCTTGTTTAACAACCAAACAGCCCACGGTTTTAACAGATGAGTTTCCATCAGCAAGTGGCTTTCCTGGATGAGCCAGACACCCCCGGGGCAGCTGCTGCTGGAAGCAATTATCAAAGAAACTGTTGGGCCTCGAGGCAGGGGGGAATGTTGTCTGGGAGCCCAGGCAACTGCTGTTACCCCAGGGAAGAGAGAGACCCAGCCCTGGGTGCCTGCCCAGCCTCAGGTTGCCAGCCCAGCCCTAAAAGGTGGTGAGGATTGAGCCTGCAGTGGCAGCACCCACAGCAGCACCGTCCTTCCCAGCTCCTGGGTGATTCTTATCTCCCAGGCAATAACTCTGCCCTCCATATCTCACCTGAGCTAGGGCCCTTCCCTCGTATAATTCAGCTTCCACGACTGCAGGTGTGCAACACTCTCACCCTTCCAGCTAGTTCCCCAGCAGGATTCACCTTCCTGCCCCTTGTGCAGCCCCTAGAGCTCTAACCCTGAGCCCCACCTGTGCCCCACGGGTGTGCAACCTGCCCCACACCCTACGCTTCCCTCTCCCATGTGGTGTGGACATCCCCTTCTCAGCAGTGCTGTTGCTCCCAGAGGAGCTGTTTTCCAGCTCTGTCCTCGAACTGAGACCGGGGCTCCCCTGTGACACCAGCCTCGCTGCTTCCTGAGCAGCTCGGGGTGCCCCATCAGGGGGATGCTTATTTATGCCAGCTGATTGTTAATCTCAGCCCCAAACCAGATGGGCAGCCCACCCTGCCGGCTGCTTCTGCTCTCTAACAGATTCCACAGCAGAGGCCGGGTTCTCTGGAGCCTGGTTCTGTCCGTACCAAACCCTGCACAG
Organism: Cuculus canorus; assembly: GCF_017976375.1. Taxonomy (NCBI): domain Eukaryota; kingdom Metazoa; phylum Chordata; class Aves; order Cuculiformes; family Cuculidae; genus Cuculus; species Cuculus canorus. Next base: position 7,563,366 of record NC_071424.1, read on the forward strand.
CTCCTCCAGGTGCAGCCAGCCCTGAAACCTGGAAGACACCAGCCTGGGGGGCATGAAGTGAGCCTGGGTCTGGTTAGCCAGGGGCAAGGGCAATGCCAGGTGAAATCCATTGGGGAGGGTGGTTCTTATCACAGCTATAGAAGTCCAGCTCCAATAAACATCTCCCACGGGCTTCCAAGGCTTTTTCCCCCAGATGTTTTTAGGAGAGCCAGACCCAACAGTTTACAGGCTTTTCTGTCTTTCTGCAATCTTGCTCCAGAGTCTGGAGGGCTGATTCCCACCTGGACCAGGCACCCCAGGGAAGAATGTACCAAAGAAATGCCACACCAAAGAAGTGCTTCCCCTGAGAAGAGGAGACATTGCATATTTTGAGCCAGCATTCCTTTTGAGTCAGGTGCTGCCCTGGCCCCAGCCCTGAGCTCTCTCTCTGTGGAGCTGGGGCCGGTATCCATCCTCGTGCTGCTGAGAGCTCCCTTGCACATGGCAGTGGGCAGGCAGCTGGGACACTATGCCCTCAGTTGCTTCCAGTATGGGCTTCAGTCCTGCTCCCCCTTCATGCTGAGCCAAAGGCAGGAGCGTAAAAAAGGGTGAAAGCCAGTAGGGACTGCAAGAAGCTTGAAGAAGAGGCTGTGGGAGTGGGAGGGAGAGTGGGGGCACCCCAGTGAGATGATCTCTGCCTCCTGCAGGCTGCCCCCATCACCACCACATTCCCATGCACCCTGATCTGCTGAAAGGATGGCCACAGTCTGGCTCAGCTGGAAAATCAGGTCGTGCCGCTGTGCTCAGGGGCAGTTCATGGTCCAGCATGGAGGATATTGGACACCTTGCTGGCCCAGCCAAAACTTCTCCCCTTACCTTATTTCTCTGCTCCCATTTGACAGATTTCAGCCACAACAGCCTACTTTGGGTCCACAGGTCCCAGGCAAGCACTGGCCAGGGCAAACCACCATCTTCTTCCCTAACTGGGACCAGGTATGAGCAATGGTTCCCATGTCACTGTGGGGGGCTCTGGGGGACAGAAAACTCACTTTATTGCCCAAATTTGAAGGGCAACCAAGATATTTCTGTGGGAATTACACACCAGAAACATGTCCAACCTGAGACTGCCTGGTGGGAAAGATGTCCCAGCAGACCCAGTGTAAATGTTTGAGGGGAGGTTGTTTTGGAGGAAAATATTCTTTTTCTCCAATTTTCTGCCATGGATTGCCCCAGCCATAAAATCCAAGTACCTCCAATGAGATTTTTAAAAAAAGCAAAATAATCAGCTCTTTTCCATGCCAATGTGCTGGGAGGCTCTGCTGGGCTGCCTCAGGATGGGCTTGGGGGTCACTGGAGGGGGTCCCTGAGTGTGTGTTGGTGTGTGCAAGTACTTGCCCTCCTCCAGGCCTCCCTAGCTCTTCACCCCACAGACCCTCGCAGGTTTTCCAGGCGGCTGCAGGATCTGGTTCCCCGAGCCTGTGCCTGCACGCCTCCACCTCTTTGTCCCTCTCTGGCACAGGGTGCCCCTGCAGCTGAGGGGTTTAAGGGCCCCTCGCTCCTGCCCCAGCCTCCTGGTGAGCGTGTTCCCCACTGTAAGGACATCAGGGTGGCAGTGGCGGGTGGTGGAGCTGCTGGGGGCACAGGAGGAGAGGCAGCCAGGTTCCGTGCTGCTGCCGGAGCTGGTTAAACATTGTCCCGGGCCTGTTAGGTAACACAAACCGCAGCGGGAAAGAAATGAAACTGCTTGAGCAAACAAGGTGTGCTTGGCAGGGCAGCGGGCTGCGTGACAAAGTGCTCCGTTCCCCCTGCCAACCTGCCAGGGTTATCTATTGACGGAGAATAAACACCTCGCCCACAACCCCAGACTCCGAGGGATGGCAGCCAGCAGCACAGACAGCTCCTGTGGGACCTGGCCTGGGGCTGGGCTTGTCCTGCTGGCTGTGTCCCCTCCCTGGTCACAGTGATTGCCACCAAACATTGTCCCAACCCCCTCCCACACACGCCGCTTGCAACGGCAGCCTGAGCATCTCAGCATTGTCCCTCCTGCCATCCCATCCACCTGCTCCCTGTGGCAGCTCCAGGAGTTCAGGGATGGGCCTGGAGCACTCTCCACTTGCTGCAGCCAGCAGATGCCAGCTGGGAAAACCTGTTCCCTGGGGAAGGTTACACAAGGAATCTGGTGAGGGCCTGGCTGTAGCCCAGGCCACGGAGTGGGTCCTGGTTCACACCCAGGGATGATACCTCTTCTTGCACCACAGGGCAGCCCTGATGGCCTTGTCTCAGCATGTGGATCTGGGAACAGGACAACATCAGCCCACCACACTAGAAGGCGAGGGCTGGAGGTCTTCCATATGATTTTGCTGTCCTTGGCATTTCACATGACTGCAGATCCTCTCGTACATCCTTCTGAATTGCAAATGTCAGCATGGCGTGGTCAGAGGAGACCAGACATCGCAGCTGGACCAACAAGGCAACTCCTCATGTAAACAGCAGCTAAGCCCACCCAAAAGAGGTTGGACCAGGCCCCTGGGTACCTCCTTCCCCTGGCAAAGCTTGTGGGTCATGCTCCGGTTGCCACTGCAGCATCTCCAAGAGGTCCTTCAGCTTCCACTGAGCCTCATGCTGTTCATGTCTTATTGAAGCGGCGGCCTGGGCTTCCCCCAGCAGGACAGTGGCTCAGCAGCAGGGATGTTGTAAGCCAGCAGTCTGACCCTCAAGCTGAGGCCAGACAGACTCAGGGCAGCTCCACCGGCTGCAGCCAAGAGAGCCCAGGGGAGCCAGCACAGATGGGCTGTGTGAGACTTTGTTTTGAAGGACTTCTTTCTCTTTCTTTTGCTTTGGGATGCACTTTCAAGTGTGGGATGGGTGTTTTTTAAGCTGTACCTCGGCAGTAATGAAGGGCAGTCAGGGAACAACTAATGGATCCTCCTGCCAAAAAGGCATCTCAGGCTTTGCAAGGCATTTCTACCACCTAGGAGCATCCCAAAAACTCTCCTCACCCCCCACCCCTGGTGGTGAGCTGGCTCCCTTCCTGAGGCACTCCAGGCGTTGGCTGAAACTGTTCAGAAGGATGTGACAGTGCTTTTGCCTGGGCATGCCAGACCTGGTCAAGCTCCAAACAGAGGAAGCCCAAGGCCTTTCATGCTGAGGGTGACCAGGCTATCCCCTGCATGTCCACACTCAGCAGAGTCCTGTATGCCAGCAAGAGGTTAGGGTGGCAACAAGACCTTCAGTGGTATTCGGAAAGACTCGTAATGAAACGCAGGCAATGCACGCCAACCAGGAGGGGTGCATGGACCATTGTTTGCCAAGCTCATGGTAGGAATGTATATGAGAGCCTGCTTGGCCTCCAACCTCATGAATTTGCTTGCTGTCCCACAGACATATCCTGTGGGTCAGAGAGATCCTCCCAGCACCCTTTGGGCACCCTTCCTGACTCCTCATGGCTGGGCTTACTGGGGAAGGCCGGTGTTGCCACTGAGCAGGAAGGAAAAGATGGGGTGTTTGGGCTGTTCACACTTCCAGGCATTAGCAGTCCCCTCTACTGAAGACAAACAAGGTCCTTGGGAGGCACCCAGATCTTAGGAGAGGCTCCCAAATAGCCAGTCTGGAAGATGAGCAAGGCTTAAATATATTTCAGTGCCTGTACAGCTTCACTGTCCCTTCATGCCTCAGAAGAGAGCAGGGGGCAGAGAGGGGCTGGTGGTCCTTCCACAGCTTGACCCTGGAGAGAGATGAGAAACACACACTCTCTTACTCTCTCTCTCACAGATCATGGCAGATCTCTGTGAACAGAAACTTGCTTTTGGCTTGGAGCCAGTGCTCTGGGACAGCCCTCCTGTAAAGATGAGAGCCACGGCTGGATTTCTGGAAGGCCCTCAGAAGGGCCAAGCTTTGGGGGTGGGTGTAAGGTGCTCCTGCATTGCTGGCTTGGAGACAAGGCCTCCAGCTCTCACTCCCACCAGCCCAGGGACAAGCAGCCACCTCATCCTAAGGAAGACCCTGTGAGGCCATGGCAGGATGAGCAGGAAACTCCAGACCACGGCAGGCAAGAGGGATGGTGACGGATGGAGTTCATGCAATGGGACATCCCAGTCTGGTCCAGATCATTTCTTTAAAAAAAACAAGTGAAATGACAAGGAGGTACAAAAAAAAAAACCAAACAGCAATTTATTCCTGTTATGTTCCCATTTGAAAAGGAGGAAACCACATGCACCTGCTGGGTGCCTGGCTGGGCTGGCATCCCCTCTCCTGTGGCTGGCACAGAGCCAGCCTGTGCCCCCGTGACATTGCTTCAGTCCAGCTGAGTATCACCAGCTGCCACAGGACACGTGTGTGCCATACAACGCACACTCTTACACGGGAACTTCTCACTCATGAAAAAATACATCTGTACATTCATTCTGTGCTGATTCTTGATCTTACATAAATTAGAAGCTACTTTGGGGAAAGGCCTGTTTCTAGATACAGGCAGCTGGGCTGGAAATGCAACACGGTCCTGCTGTCTTGAGTCCTCTTGCCCCTGAGGGCTCTCCAGGGCCAGAAGAGGCTCCACAATGTTCCCATCTCCTCCCAGTAGATGCCACACTGAGTAGCTGCTGCAAAGGCAGGGTCTCACCCATCCCATGCGGAGCAAACAGGAAGGTGGTTGCCTTCAGCACGGTGCAAGCAGTGCTTGGGGATGACCCCATCGCTGGGACAAGGTCTGTCTGCTCACAGGTGAGATGGTGGTGCTGCCCCGAAGCCCAGGCAGGAGGTGAGAGTAGAGACTGCTGGGCTCTCACTGCAGTGCCAGCTGCTACTCAGACTGTTATTTCCCTTTGTGTTTGTCCCAGCTTTGAAACAGCCACAGTCACTGCGACTCCAGTCAGAGGTGCAAAACCAGCAAGAGAAATAGTGGTTTACAATAACCTACTGGAGCCAAAATATTAGCTTTGAAGACCTCATTGCTGGCAGCCACCAGCGCGCATGAGTGTGCCCATGCAAGGTTCGGAGTTTCACACGCTGCACAGGGCAGCAGCTTCCAGATGCCGCTGCAGGCAAAGCTTCCTGACGAGGAGTGCAGCTCAGGGCTGGCCCCGAGGGGCTTGTCAGACCCCAGCTCATCCAGGACTCCTACAGCTCCTTGTTCCTGTTGAGCACCTCCTCTTCCTTCCAGCCGCTGGAGTTCTTCCCAAACTTGTACACCAGCCGTCGCCCATCGACTCTCTCCAGAATCTCTCGCTTGTAGTAGTATCTGGAGGAGATGGAGGTGGAATCAGGGCTCTGGGTGCAGCCCCACGTGCTGGGGAGCTGCTGTGAGGGATTGAAGTTGAGCCCTAGCCGGTCAGACCCAGCACTGGGGGAAGGTGACCCCCTGGGGATGGGGGGAAACTCACCTCATGGCTCGGCTCAGCTTCTCGTAGGTCATGCTGCTGTTTTTCTTCTTCTGGCCCCAGAGCTGAGCCACTGCCTCTGAGCGCAGGAACTTGAATACACCCTCCTGCCGGTCTTCCCACTTCATCAGCCCCTCATTCAGCTCAGGGTGGATCAGGATGTCCCGGATGAACTCCCACAGGTGGGTACCTCTTGGGGCTAGAAGAAGAGAGTAAGCTGTAGAGGAGGGAGGATCCTGCGGGTCTCTGCACTTGGGATCTCCCTAAACCCCCCTGCCAACATCATGCCCAGCAGACATGGCCCTTCCTCCCATGTCCCTCCCATGGAGCCCAGTTGGGGGAGGCAGTCTCCATTCCCAGACTGGGGAGTCCACATACAGTGCTTGCTCTTTCGGCTCTCCAGGCAGTCTCTGCTCTCCTTGCTTAGTTTTCGGGGCCGTCCCCGTTTCCTCTTGCCATGTTTGCTGTCCCCTTTCTTCTTCCCTGAGAAGCCATCTGTGCACACAGAGAAGGGGCCATGTTATGCTGGGCAGAGCCTGCTGGGTTGTAGCTCCTCCCTCCCTGGGCAAGGAGATGTCCTCCTCAGGACAGAGGAGAGCTGGCTGGGTTAGGAGAAGTGATCGGGAACTACAACCAACCCCTGACAGCAAGGTCTCCCCATTCCTTCCAGCCTTGCCCCACGTTCATGTGTGCCACTGTGCTAAGGGCCACGCTGTTCATTCTTCAAACTTTGATGCTTCCTTGCATCCTTGATGTTCCCAGATCATCACCAAACAGGGACAATACTGAACACAGCCTTGGTGCCCAGGAGCTCTGGTTGCAGCTCTCACACAGCTGCTCTTACCTGCTCCTTCCCAGCAAGCTCACTGCTGCCCTGGCTGCCCCATCACCATACTCGGAGAGAAACAGACCCATGGGACATGGAAAACCAGACCCCTCCCTCCTCCCCAGTGTGGGGATGGATGTTCAGGTGTTGTCCCTGAATTACTACCAGATGTGATATGCTCTGCAGCTGCTGGAAGTGCCCGGGAGCAAGCCTCTTCTCCAAGCTTCCATCTGGAATGAAACAACTTACCATCAGGGAAGAGGTTTGCTTCTGTGGGGTCGAGGTCGAGGTCACTTCCACCGGAGTCCTGGGAGTTGGGGCTGTGGGACATCACAGGCCCTGAGAGGAAAAGAGACAGAGTTCAGACCCCCAGGTACTGGCATCTGGAGGGGCTTCCCCTGGGTTTCCCCCTCCCCTGGCCACTGCAGGCAGCCTGGTACAACACCCAAACCTTCCGCTAGCAATGGGGCAGCTCCCCACTGATGTCTCAGATCAGCACACATGAAGGGAGCTTTTCCCAGGGTGAAAACACTGACCTGAGACATCAGAGCTGCCTGGGGACATGGCACCGGGCAAGCAGGTGAAGTCTGTGGATAGGAAAGGGTTTGTGGGCTTCATGTCCTCCAGGGAGTCTCTGGGATTTCCCAGCTCTGGAAGAGGCAGAGAAAGGGAAGAAGGGATTAGCCCCGGCTGCATTGGCATGCGGTCCCTTGGGAAAAGGCTTGGCCAGGGCTCCTCTCTTACCCAAGTGGCTGGAGTTCAGGAATAATTCTTGAGAAGTCACATCCTCTTTTTCCAGCAAGTCAATGATCCAGTTGAGCTCATTGGAGGCTGCAGGCGTGGAGGGACTGGGATTAGCGATGCCTATTCGGTATGGAGGGGAACAGTGCATAGGGGGAGCTGAGCCCAGCCCTGCCTGGACTCTGATCGATGCCCCCATGTCCTGTGCAGCCTTCGCAGTGCAGCCCCCAAGACAGCTCTCGCAGCTCCCAGGAAGCACAGGGTCCTGGGCTGGTGGGGGGGTCTCAGCCTCATGCTGCGAGCTGCCAGGCCTGGGGACAAAGGGAACATTGGGGCACTCACTGATCTCATGCAGGCGGTCATAGAGCTCATCCCCAAGTGGCCCAAAGATGAGGCGCATCTGGTCCCTGGTGCAGTGGCAGAGCGCATGCCCGTCCATGTTGCAGCAGGAGAAGTCGATAGAGCTGGCATCATACTTGTTCTTCTCTACATGGTAGCTGATCCACTCCAGCACCTGCACCTTGGTCCAGAAGTATGGGAGCTCACTGAACCACTCCGGCTTGTCTGCAAAGGATGGAGAGCACTGCTCAGAGGCACAGCAGCCATGCCAGCGCCACGTGCCATGTGTGGACTGCCAACTGCAGTTCGGCACCAGCTCCCATCCCGCTGCAACCACACAGGACACAGTGAACCCTGTGCTTGGAGGGTTATGGGATTAACAAGCACTTGGTGCCTGCTCCCGAGTCATCTTGCTCTGCCCTGCTCCTGTTCTGGGAGTGCCATTTGTCCTGTCCATGCTGGGATCTGCTCTGTTCTGCTGGTGTGCTCTCCGTGCCTCCCCCAGGGTCGTCCCAGTGGAGTGGGACCCCTGTCACCAGGACTGTACTTCCAAACTGCCCTCCTGATGAGCAGCCTATCCCCTGGGATATGCTAGGGCAGGAAGGCAATGATTCCCTCAGCCCCTGTAAACATCTGTTGTGCTCCAAGCGGCCACAACTTGTGCCACCAATGATCTCCTACAGCAACCCTTTAGCCAACAAACCTCTAGGGAAACTGAGGCATGCTGGAACTTGTTGATCTGTCCCAGTGGGACAAGAAACTTGTAATGCTCTTCCAAGATAGCTGCACTGCCTCGTGTGTTGGCTCCCCTGTGCAGCCACCACTGGTCCCCTGGTCCTACCTGTGGTCTGTGCTGGGGGCTGGCTGGTGGGGAGGCTCAGCCCCAGGGCGCTGTCATCCCCAAGGTGTCCCAGCATGTCCAGGGTTGGCTGCACCTCGTCTGGCTGGTACATGGCACTGATGTAGTTGGAGAAGATGTTGCTGATCTCACAAGATCCCGCCATCAAGCTCTGTTCCAAGAGACGACAGTGAGCCCTGGCGCCATGGAGGTAGGGACGCTTGAGCCTGCAGCACCCCAGGGACCAGGCTGGGTGAGGCTAGGTTCTCCCTCCCTCCACCCATCGTCACCTCTCAGGTCACTTCTGCAGAAACACCCGCCCAGCACCCTGCCAGCCAGGGCTGGGCCTGACTCACCACCGCCCCGGGCACCGGGAGCAAGGGAGGCTGAGCCGGAGCAAACTGGGGACATGGCGTCACCGTGCTTGCAGAATAGCCCTGTCCCTAGCAGTCCACTGCAGCCAGTGCAAAGGGCCAGCAAGCAGGTGGCTTGTGGAGGATGGTTTTGCGTGGCCCCTCCATTGGGGTGTTGCGGGGAGCTCAGCCGTCGAGCGTTCCCCCAGCCCGGCAGGGCTCAGGCTAGCACAGACTGGTGCTGGGACTCCAGCGTGGCAGCTCCGGTCCTCTCAACCAGTCGCAAGAAGCACATCCCAGTGACTCTGCAACCAGGAGGAGACCAAATCCTGCCTGGCGCTTGTAGAAGAGGCAAATCTTGCTGTTCGCTTGACAAAACCTGGGGGCTGGAGGAGGCCCTCCAATCCGCTGTCCTGCTGATCCCCAAAAGGGCTGACAGCCGCTGTGGGAGAGCAGGCACCCACCAAGGAAACAACGAACGCATCCCCCGGCGAGAGCGAAGATGCACAGGGAGGGGAGCAAAGCAGCCATCCTGGGCTGGGGGACATCAACAGGCCCCAGAGGAGAAAAGCTTTGGTACCTTCTGCAATTGCAGTCCTGGAGCAGCAGCTAATCCAGAAAGCAGCAAGGGGAGATGGAGCACACCCTGCCCAGCCACTGGCCAGTGCTGCTGGGCCCGAGACGCTGATGCCGATGGGCAAGCCCGATGCCTCTCCTCTTTTATAGCACAGGCTGCGTAATGCGATCTGGCAGCCCGAGGGGAATTCCAGCCCGAAACGTTCATGCTCCCAGATCCAGGTGATTTGCATAATATGAACCACAAGGTCCCAGCCCAGAGCTGCCTTGCCGGGAAATCTGGGTTGGCCAGTTTAATCATTGTCAGAGCCCTTGCCCTGCCGATGCCCAGAGTTTCACCCACCTGGCTTCACGGGGTGTTTTCTTCTCTGGCTTGTGTTTGTTTGCTCATAGCAGCAGGTTCACTTGGCTCCTGCTGCCAGGCAAACACACCCAGCAGGGCCAGAGCGGGCGCTGGGGGCTGTGCATCCCTCCCCAGTGCTCTGCCTGCAGCGAAGGGGCTGGGAACACTGCCCTGGCATCCACTCAGCCGTGCGGCATCACCATGCCGGAGAGGGCAGCCCAGCCCTGCTGCATGAGTGCCTTGGCCATGCACAGGCTTGGTCACCCCCTGGTCTGGCACAGGCACGGTTCCTCCCAAAGAGGCAGAAAGGATCTGATGACCAAGCAAGGCAGATGCTGGGAACAGGGCTCAGGTGGTCTGTGTGGGGCTGGAGTGGAGGCCAGACAGGTGACAAAGCACTGTGGCTCTCTGTTAAGCTGGGTTGATTTGTGCCTGGAGGCTGGTCTTGGATAGGCTGCTGAGCTGTGACGGCCCCTTCCCTGCCATTTCACAAGTGACTGGCACAGACACTCACGAGGGACACGTGCCAAGGAGTGAAGCAGAATTGTGGGATGCATTTGGGGAATTACCTTGTGGGCTCCTGGGAAGGGGTACTTGGGATACAATGATGCTGGTTGGGGCCCTGTGTTGGCAGAGCAGCCATGGGCCAGTCAAAGATAACAGCTCAGTGCCCATTTGCGCAGTGATGCTACTTTGCTAAGCCAGCACAACCATGCCACACATGGGCTGGTGCAAACCCAGGCCACTGTGAGCAGGGCAGACCCTGGCACCACGCGAGCCCCTCTAAGTCTTTGTCACTTCAAACTGGTACCTGGCAGCAAACCACTTCATGTGACAAGGTGTGACAGATAGTTGCAAGCATAGATGTTCTTCTCAGCCTACGGGCCAGGCAAGGGCTGTGGCCCCATCCCCTTGTCACGTCACCTTGGCCTGCCATCCCCTGCTGTGGCCCTGGGGCCAGCGTGCCAGCCAGGAGGCACCGGGTCACGCTAGCTGACTACCTGCCCCAGCTTCATTCCTCCACAGCACAGTCACGTGTTGGGTTCTGCCAGGCCCTGTTGTTTCCTGGGCACAGCATCCCACAAGGCCATCTCCACACCCAGGAGCAGCCTCTGCCTTTGCTGCCATGGGGCAAACCAGGACCACTGGGGAAAACACCAGTGCTGGGCAGACACAGAGCCTCAAGGCTGCACTCAGCTGGGAGCTGAGCACTGGGCTCCCACTGTGCCTGGGGGGACCTGTCCACCAGGCTGGACTTCCAGTGCCTGCGGTTACAAACCTCACCCTGGGGAAGCTTTTTCCATGCACTGTTGAAATGCAGGTGTCTGCGGAGCAGAGATGGACAGGACAGCTCTCGGACGTGCCCTGGGCCACAGGATGATGGGCAGGGCATGTAGCATTTCGGAGTCTCCTGCCCAAGCCCTGCTCAGCCTACCCTCAAGCCTCATGCCTGCTGGGAGTCTTCTGGGTCCTCCTGCAGCTCAGCCTGCCCTCTTCCTTCCCCATGTGTTTGGGAACCAGGATGCCAGCAGAGCAGAGCAATCCTCCCCAAAACCCTGTGGGCACTGTCCAGCTTTACTGATCTGGAGAAATGGCCTTCCTGCCCATCTGCCTGCCTGATGTGCCACAACCCAGGCCTTATGCTGCCCTGCGGGGAGAAGATGACAGTGGAGGACACTGTCTGGAGATGCTGACACCCTTACAGAACACAGGAGAGCGTGAGCGTCTCCTGGGGTTCCTCATGCTCTTCACAAAGGCACAGGACAGCAGCAAGTTGCTGGATGGTGTCCATGGAACCCTCTACTGCCGAGGAGCAGATGCAACACTGATGGGTTCACAGCAAATCCTCCTTGAGCCCAGGGGTGACTGGCAGAGGGCTACCAAAAATCTCACTACCAGAGCCCAAGGATGTGTCCCTGCTGTCCCTTGCTGCTAGTCTGAGCTCTGAGGGCACCTCGGGCTGGTGGGGAGCCTGGCACAGGGCACTGCCAGCAAGGCTTGGCATCTTGCTGCAGTGAGAAAGAGGTGGTCATGAGTTTGGAGGTAACTGATGACACCAGCAAGAGCCAGCAAGAAAAGTGTCAGGGGAGCAGTGAGTAGCTGGGAGACCAGGAAGGGTTGCTACTCATGTCACCTGCCTTGCAAGCCTGCCCATGACACTCCCACATTCGCTGCCCCACAGACCCCATTTGCCCTAGCAGCACCGTGGTGTGGCTGTGGGTGCGGAGAATGGCACCAAGACAAGCCAGAGCACATGCTGAGGGTGACACAGGACACGGTGCTCGTGACTGATGTGGTTCTGGGCACCACCAGCCCTCCATAGTCACCGTTAGGGCTGGACTGGCACCACGTGCAGGACAAGCGCCACACAGGCTGTTCTGAACCCAGGGCGGGGGCCCAGCTCGCACCTCGCAGCAGGGCGTGGGGTGCCCCACACGGGGAGCGGGAGCTGTGCCAGCAGGAACCGCATCCGGGGTGGTCGTTGTGGGCACAACCAGTGTCTGACAGCTCCCTGCTCAGCTTCTCCATCCGAGTCCAACCAGTTTAACCAGTGCTGGCTGGGAAAGAGAAAGTGAAGGATGCTGGGGCGAGGTCCTGCCCTGCAGAGCTGGGGGCACAGCTTGCTGCCCACCTCCCTGCCCTGCAGCGCCTGGGGCAGATTGGTTGCTGGAGCCTTGGGGAGCACAGGGCGGGGGGCACCATCCACCACGCTCTAGGTCCTCAGCAAGCCCCACATGCTGGCACCGGGTTCACCTCCTTCCCCCCTGCTCCTTCTGCATCCCCCCAGCACCCCCACGCAGGCAGGTGAAAGGGACCCCGAATCCTCCCACAGTCCCCATCCTAGCAGGTGAAGGGGACTCCACATCCCCCCTCATCCCCCATCTCGGCAGGTGAAGCCATCCCCCCCGCACCTCCCCCCACCTCCATCCCGGCAGGCGAAGGGGACCTCGCAACCCCCCCACCCTTCCCGGCAGGCGAAGGCATCCCTCCCGCATCCCCCCCATCTGCCGTCCCGGCAGGCGAAGGGGACCCCGCAACTCCCCCCACTCCCCCCTCCATCCCGGCAAGCGAAGGCATCCCCCCCGCACCCCGCTCGGCTCCGCAGTTCCCGCGGTCGGCGCTGCCACCTGCCGGCTGCCCCCGCGGCCCCGCTCCCGCCCGCTTCCCCGGGACCCGACAGCTTCAACCAGATCAGGTTGCACAGAGCCCCGTCCAAGCTGCCCTGGGATGTTTCCAGTGATGCAGCCTTCACTGCCTCCCCGGGCAACCCGGGCCAGTGTCTCACCACCCTCAGTGTGAAAAATATCTTCCTTATATCCAGCCTAAATCTCCACTCCTTTAGTTTAAATCCATTATTCCTTGTCCTGTCATAGCAAGCCTTGCTAAAGTCCGTCACCGGCTTTCCTGGAGCCCCTTTCAGTACTGGAAGCTTCTCCAGACTGAACAACCCCAACTCTCTCAGCCTGGCCTCGTATGGGAGATGCTGCAGCCCTCACATCGTTTTCTGATGAGGCTTTGCAGGGGTAGCTGCCACTCTGGCTTGGGACTGCCAGGTCAGATTCCTTCCTCCAACCCTCTCCAGGAGAGAGCAGCCAGAACCAACCTATATGGGGCTGTGCTTCCTCCACCTCAGCCTCATAATTTTCCCCCAATGCAGTCGCATCTGCCCTGTGAGTATAATGGAATCACTGAGGTTAGAAAAGACACCTCTAAGCTCCTGCAGTCCAACCATCAGCCCAACCCCACCGTGCTCACTAAACCATGTCCCAGAGTGCCACGGTCACATGGTTTCTGAACCCCTTCAGGGATGAGGACTCCCCCACTGTCCTGGGCAGCCTCTGCCAGGGCTTCACCACTGTCAGCAAAGGAATTTTTCTTCATAACCCCTGGTGCAGCTTGAGGCCATTTCCTCCCACCCTATCACTTGTTACTCGGGAGAAGAGCCCAACACCCACCCCACCACAACCTCCTTTCTGGGAGCTGTAGAGAGTGAGGTCTCCCCTTCAGCCTCCTCTTCTCCAGTCCAAACAATCACAGGTCCCTCAGCTCCTGTCACAATACTTGTTCTGTAGACCCGTCTCCAGCTCTGTTCCCCTTCTCTGGATGCGCCCCAGCACCTCAATGTCCTCCTTGTACTGAGGGACCCAAGTCTGAACCTAGGATTCAAGGTGCAGCCTCACCAGTGCTGAGACCAGGAGGATGATCGCTGCCCTGCTCCTGGTGGCCACACCATGGCTGATCCAAGCCAGGACGCTGTTGGCCCTCTTGGCTACTGCTGGTCCATGTTCAGCCACTGTTGACCCGTCAGCTGCAGGATGCAGGTCACACCCAAGGCAGAGGCAGGAGGGCTGCAGCAGCATCTTTCCCTCAGCCCCTTCGCCAGGTACAGCAGGATAGGATGGGCAGTTCGGGCTGTGCTCTTCATCTCTTCAAAGCCATCACTGCTGTGTCACTTTATTTCCATACATTTTATTTGTGAAGACAAAAAGGCAAGGAACAAACACAGCCATTGAAAAACCATGTACATCAAGAGACCAAAATAACTTACACTATTTACAGGAACACATCGAGGTATAAAATACATGTACAAGCCTTGTCCTGTGACAAACCCAGACGGCTGGGCTGGGCTGTACGACCCAGCAGAGAAAAAGAAAAAGCCTTCACAAGAGTTGGCCTTTAGAAAACAGCTCCAAGGAAGAAAAGGCACCTGCTATTTGTGATACTTGTGCAGCGGGACAGGGTGATGGAGCAGGCGATGTGATGCTGCAGCTGCCCGAGGGCTGGACCACAGGGTACCAGGTGGTCAGCGGAGACGGGGGATGCTTAAGAGCTGGCAGGTACCATGGGCAGGGCTGTCACAGATGAGGGACGAGTCCCTGGGGGTAGGAAGGTGCAGAGCTGTGGTTCTCTGAGGGTGAGGCTCAGGAGGTCAGGAGAAGGCCGGGGGGAGTCGGGGCTGTGCTGAGCTCACAGTTACAGCACCATGCACACCATGGTGGGGTCAGAGCCAGCGGGACCTCTTCCCTCCCCAGGAGGGTGAAGGGGGCTCAGGGAGGGCATGCAGCTCGAGGGAGCTTGCTTAAGAGCAAGTGGGAGCCTTGTGCTCTGCAGAGATTGTACCTGACCCATCCTGCATGGGACAGGGAAAGGACTGGGAAACAGGCGCTGGGAGAGGACTTGGGGAGTGGGCACTGGTTCTGCAGCACCAAGGCAGGAAGTAGCATCTGAGACCCCAAAGCAGCTGTGGTCAGAAGTGCTAGGGAGGAAAATCGTACTTGGGGGAGACAGGATGCCAGTGCTCCGTCTCCCTGCAGCTGGTGAGGCTAAAATATGCACCGCCTTTTGTACCCTAAGGGCTGTGGGTGCCAAGGAGGGGATGGTGCCCAGGCTCCCTGCATGGGCTCACAGTGGTTTGAGGGCCCAGTGCTTTTGGGTCCCTGAGTCATCTCCACCCCTTGTGCGCAAAGTTCAGCTCTGGGCCAGCACTGCAGCCTTAGCAGAGGAATGCTGGCCTCTGTGTGCTGGAAGGAGGAGACTGACGGAGCAAGGGACATGGCGCAGGGACAGAAGCATCACCCAGTGATTCGATCAAGGGAAGGACCTCCCCAGACCACAGGTATCATCACACCCTTGGCACAAACCAAGGCACCCAAGGGTGAAGCAAAATTAGGTGCATGGTGTGAAGGCAGCTCCAAACTGTCCCTGCAATGCAGGGGCTGGCAGAAGGGCTCTGAGATCACAAGAAAGGACTTAAGCTACACGGCAGTATAAACCCTGAGCCCCAAGGCAGCACCCAGCACAGCGCCAAAGGATGAAACAGCTCACCGCCAAAGGATGAAACAGCTCACCTGCGTCCTCAGCAGGCAAACAGCCCTCTCACCATCATCCCTAACCACCTCTGCCTTGATTGTCCAAGGCCACAGCACCAGTCGGAGTTCTGAAGGACCAGAAGCCAAGGGGCAACCCTTGCTCGACTCCCTGCACATTGGGACTTTGTGCTTTAGTGTATGGGAGGACCTGCCTCCCCCCTTACTGACAGCGTAGCTCAGACCTGCAAACCCCCTCCCAAACCCCATTGTGCCAGGGGAGGGGGTACAGCCCTGTGTCGGCTCCCCAGCCCCAAGTGGGGCATAAACTGGGTTACTCTGGGTTATGTTCAGTGCCTGGGACAGAGTCTAGATTCAGCTATGGTTTTGGGGTAAAAAAAATCAAACATCACACACAAGAATCTGCTTCTCTCACAGACTCCCTCCTCCACCCCAGACGGAGGCTTTTACAGCACCAGTTCCCAGCCACTTTGGGTTGCCACTGAATTACAGCAGGCTCTGGAATATGAGGACTAGGACCAGCCCATTCCAGCAATGTGCTTCCTGCGGACACTTCCCAGACAAAAGGGCTTCATTGCATCCACAGGGAATATCTGAGAGCAGAGGCAGCAATACAGGCTGAGCTAAGCCTTTCCAAGGTCCCTTTCCACCCTTCAGAAGGGCAAGAGAGACTACTTCCAGGCTGCAAATGAAGACAGGAACTACTGGCAACACTGCTGAACCTCAGTTCAAGCAGCAACGGGAGTAAAATCTCAGTGTCGTGACTCAGCTGAGGGAACCCATCACAAAGGTGAGAGCTGGGAGCACAGGGCAGAGCAGGATGTTGGTCCTGCTGTGCTGCCCAGGAGGAGGCAGGCAGGGGGACACAAGGGACGGCTCAGAAGTGCAGCAAGGTGGGGGCGAGGCCACATGTCCCCAGGACAAATTCAAGTATCAAAACCATAACACTAATTAAGAGAAAAAAAAAAAAACTAAAACACAAACTCCCCACCCCAACCCCCACAAAAACCCCAATGATGACAGCACCCAGCTTGCACCGTGAGGTAGCTAAACCAGATCAACACCCCAGAAATGCTCTCCTGTGTGGGAAGTACTAACCCACACAAGACGGTTAAGACATGTATACACTCCCAACACATAGAGTTATGGGATCACAGTCACCCCGTGCTTCAAAGATCCACCACCCCAGCTCTGGACGTCTGCTGCTGTGCCACAGCGCCCTTCACCTGCAGGTTGCAAATGCCACAAAGCGCTCTCACCATGCTGCTGCAACAGCAGCAACGTGGATGCTCAGCATCATCCAGGATTGGACACTCAGCCCTGGGAAATTAAGCAGGCACTTGCAGCCTACACACAGGAAGAAATGGGTGTAAAAAGGCAAGGCAGTTCTGACCCTAAGTCCCCCAAGAGCAGCCCCTACAGCAGGGAGCAGGTTTCAGGTCAGGCACTGGCAGATCTTGGTGCAGGCGCTGATGCACGCCACACACCTGGCTACAAACACGCACACTCACCAACCCTATGGCCAAGCAAAGCTTAAAACCGTTGAGGAATGAGCAGGGAAACCCTCTTCCAGGCAGGCTTGGAGGGCAAGACCTCCCCACAGCTGTGTGTGACTGGTGGCTGTGGTGCCTCACGCAGATTTGTTTACCCCCTCCAGTCCTGTGGAGTGCCCAGCCCGGAGCTGCTGACGCTGGCACCACTTCTCCCCCGGCCATGGCAGGAGGGCTCCTCGCCTCGAGGCAGTCACCAGTCCCAGGCTGCACAGGACTCAGCCACAGTCACTGTCCCAGGCAGGGTCACACCCACACACACCATCATGCCCTCCACCAAGGCAAGGCAGCAGGATGGGTTTTTTCTCCACCCCAAAAGGGAAAAAAATCCCATCAAATCAATAGAGATGCTCCTGCCTTTCAGGATGCAGAGGAATTCCCATGCTTCACATGGAATGGTTTTAACGAGGGCTGGTGGCAAACAATCTGGGGCTGGTCTGTGAGTCAGCATGGTGGACAAAGCAGAAGGAAAATGGTCTATGCTTTATGGGGCAGGTCTTGCAGTCCCTGGCCTCCAAGATCCCAGTTCAGTGCCTGGCAGGATCACATGGAGAAATTTTGAAACTGGAGTTCAAAAGCTGCTGCTTCTGAGACAGAGGAAGTGAGAGCACAAGAGGCAAGAGCACCCCTCCTGGGGACTCCTTGGCCATTCCACAAGCTCTGGTTCACCAAGAAGGGGACAGAGCAGGGGGAGGTCCAACAAGCCACAGGAGAGATGGAGGAAAGCTCCAGTGTTAGAGCAGGACCTTGCCAGTCCCTTGCACACGAGGAGGGAACCTGGAGAAGCCATGTCCCTGGGGACACATTCCTGGATGGAGCCCCCAGCCTTTCATGGAAGTTGGATTTTGGAAGATGCAGGATTGTCCTTCAAGCATGGGGTGAATCAGGGGACTTGTGCGGGACCAGTGTGTGCAACCCCTTCCTCACCCTCAACTCCATCCAACAAGTCCAGTTGCTCCGTGCCTCGCTGGGCCCCCTCCGGCTCCTGGATCCATGGGGACCTATGGGCCAAATCCAAACTACCTCCTCCCTGGAGGAAGGCTGAGAGCAGAGCTTGAGGGAAGGAGTTACAGCTCTCAGCCCCCAGTGATGGTAGAACAAGATGGGCCACAGGGTTGGGGTGACAAACCCAGTCTTGGCTTCTTTGCCCTGTCACCTCTGTTCTTGCTTCATTTCTTCATCTTGAGGGGGGGTCACACACTGCAGGAATCCACTGCAAACACCTGCTGAGGGCCCAGATGTCAAGCGCAGGGCTAAGCAGCCCTTCCCTTCTCCAGAGCAGAGCAGCGTGGGCACAAGATCCAAGATTCCAAGAGTCCAAGATCCATTCGTCAGCCGAGTTTGAGATGAGTTTGGAGAATGTCAAAGAGAACTGCAGAGGGTTTGGCTGCAAGTTACTTGATGGAGATCTTCCCAGGTTTGCCACTCCTCCACAGCTGGGACATGGCAAAGGAGCTCAGAGGAGCACACCTCCAGTTATTGGGAACAGGTAGACAGACCACCTAGAAACACTTCTGCAGACCTCCCACCACAGAGAGGCTGTCCCACGAGTAATGTCTCCAAAGAAGCATCCCCTCTATGTCGTGGTCCTGGCCAGCAGACACCAAATATCCTCATGGCCATGGAGTGGAGGAAGACTCCTGCAGGAACCAGCCCCGGAGCCAACAGAGACAGAAGCAGCATATCATGGTGGAGGCCACAAGAGCCCGTGGTGGCAGGAGGGTGTCTCTGAGAAGAAGCCAAGTAGCTCTGAACCCCATAAATCCTGGCAGGTGTTGAAGCAGGGTGGGTGAGGAGAGAGATGATACATTTCCTGGCCACTGGAAAACCATCAAGAAACCTCAGCAAGAGGGAAGGTGGAGCTGACAGTACCTCATGGAGCTGTGTCCTCACCAGAGCAGGCAGTGCTCAAAGTACCAGATGGGACATTGTCCACCCTGCTGGGTCAGGCACAGCAATCCCTGTCCTTAGGCTGAGCTCCTGTAGATGACAGGCTCTTGACAGCAAGGGAGACATACCCCTACCTTCACCGTCCTGTCGCATCTTCCAGTCCTTTTGCAGTTCCTAGTTCGACCCCGTGGGCAACCTCCTCCCGTTCCAGAGCTTCACTGTCAAATCACTAAGGAACAATGGCAAAGAAGGATGATGTGAACCAGGGGTTCTCGCAGGAGCCCCACAGGAACGCTGCAGAGAGGCACCGCGAGGAGAAACGGTCCCTACCCCCAGCCCATGGCAGCATGCAGCCCACAAGACCTCCAGGCTCTGTTCTCTGGGCAGGAGGTTGCCCAGTTTGTCTTGGGGAGCAGACAGGCCCAATGGGGCTCAGCCTCCAGCTCACCCCACTGGCAGTAACTGGGGGCAAAGGGAAATGGTGACCTCCAGGGTTGACCCCGACAACGGGACTCCTGCACCCCTTCAATGAGCTCTAAGTCAAAGCAGTGACACTGCAGGGAGCTGCTGCGCTTGGGCTCCCCAGGACGTGGGCTGCTTTGGGGGTGGCTGCTGACTCCCGCCCCACCACCCATGCAAGGCACGGCTTCCACAGAGCTGACACAGTGGATGTGGGCACTTGGCAAGGGGAAAAAAAAAAAAAAAAAGACAAATCAAACCAATAGAGGGATATGGCTGGGACAAAGGGACAAGTCACTTCTAGCAAAGATCTACAAAGTGGGAAAAAACGCAAAATAGTTTCATACCGTGAAGAAGCAGCTCAGACCAGAGAGAAAGAAAGAAAAAGAGAGAGGAGCAAAAGCAAGCAACAGAGAGAAAGACAGAGGGAGAACAAGATGGAGAGAAAGAGAAAAGGAAAGGAAAGACAGAAGAAGAGTGCATGAGCAAGAGAGTCGGAAAGAGCAGGAGGGTCAAGGCAGACTAGTAGCACGGCCCTTTATGGCAAGGACGCGTCGTGGAAGGCAAGGGGTGAGCCCAGGCACGTAATTCCATAACTTTACCCGGCAGTCACTGTGGCACAGATGGTAGGTGGGGAGGAGGAGAGACAGAGAGAGACAGAGAAAAAGGAAGGGAGAAAAGGGACATGGTCGAAAAGAGGATATCAGTCTTGCTGCCAAATAGCTTCCCAAGAGCAGCAGAGGATGCCCAGCCCCAGGGAAGAGGGGTCCCTGTGTGGGGGTGACCCAGGATATCACCAGAGCATGGGCAGGGGATGGCAAGGGCCATAGCTCTTGGCACTGCAGTGGGCAGGCTGGGTCATGGGGCAGGCTGAGGGGGCAAAATGAGATGAAGGAGTAGAGGGACCAGAAAGCTGTGGACTCCCTCCTTCCCTCCCTCCCTGCTCCCTGTCCCCTCAGCGCAAATCCACCCAGGCCCAGGGATGACAGTGCAATCCAGGGGTCTCCTACCTCCCAGGGGCTCTGGGGAGCAGAATGCCAAGGGCTCACCTGGAGGCAGTAAAGATGTGCTTGGAGTTGGTGCAGATGGCATTGATGGGGCTGTCGTGTCCTTTGATCTCCCCAACCGGCGTGAAGTTGTCCACATTCCAGACTTTGATCATGCCCCCTCTGCAGCCACTCAGCACCATGGGACGGCCAGGGATGAAGGCCAGGGCACAGACCCAGTCTTTGTGGGCATTGGGGATTTGCTACAGGTACAAGCACAGAGTGGAGGTTACAACCAACCTCATCTGCAGCACCAGCAGCAGCCTCACGCACCCAGCCCAGGAGACTCAGATCCTCACTGTTGCCTTGGGTCTGTTGTGGATCATAGAGCTAGTGATGCAAATTTAGGAGGCCAAGGGCATGGATTCAAAAATCAGAGCTTGGTTTGCCCCTGGGCATGAGACAACAACTCCATCTTCAGAAAGGAACAGAATACTTGGCACGGCAATTGATGCCTGTGTGCCAAAAGGAGCCGGCAATCCTGAGCACCCTACAGCACAGACTTAGAGGGGTTCAGAGCCACCTTGCACATCACTGACATATTCCCAGGAATAGGATTGCCCCTCTGGATAGCTCAGTGCAGGACATTGGAACTGGGTCCCTGAACAAAGATCCCCACCCTGTGTCCCAGCACCACTGCTTCTCTGCCCCACGTCACCCCAAGGATCTGTGCTGGATGCTCGCCTCCAGACCTGGATAAGTTCCTGCTGCTCCAGATCCCACTTCTTGATGCCGTTGTCCCTGGAGCCACTGAAGAGGATGTCTCCCTGGATGGCCAGGCACTCGATGCCATCATAGTGAGGAGGCTCAAAGTTGTGAGTGGGGCCAATATTGCCCACCGTGCCCTCTGCAATCTCAAACACCTGAGGGAAAAAACAGCAGGTGAGACTCCTCAGATGGCACTGGAAACAGAGATGACCCTCTCTCAGAGAACCTGGCTATCACCCTGGTTTCCGGGCTCAGGGCACCCAGAGTAATGCTGAAAACAGGAGCAGGCATTGGCCAGTGGAAACCTTTATGGGGCTGAGGTCTTGCCAGGGGTCCTGCTGCCACCAGGGCAGGTCTGCCACCAGAGAGAGCCCCCATCCTGCTGCATTTCACTCATGGTGAGCTTCAATGAGACAAGCTAACAGACTGCAGCTGTCAGAAGAGTGGGATTTTGCCTCTTTCACCATCTCCCCACCCTTCTTCATGTGCCTGGTGCCAGCTCCAACTCAAACTGTTAAAACCCAGCAAAAACCTAAAAGGGACAGGCAAGCTCTTGCTGTGCTGGAGCAGTGAAAGTGCAGGCACAAAGCGTCCGTATCATGGTGGAGAATCAAGCAGAATGGTGTGAGCTGCTAATCTCAGTCAGCCACAACATGCAAACACCACCGACAGAGCTAGGGGATGAGAAGGATGCAAATCCATCTCAGAGGGTGCTTTTGTATTGTGGACCAAGCAAAAGGTAGGATTTGGGGTGAGGAGATACCCAAAAATCTCATGAGCAGAGGTGAAAACGGAAATCTGGGCTCAGATTTCAGGAGAAGAGACCTTAGGGGTTGCCAATATCTGGGCTTTCCTATAGCACACAGGGCTCTGAGCTCCAAGGATGACAGTACCTTGACATAGTGATCTTTGGAGCCTGTGACCACCAGGTCATGGTTGCTCGCCGTCTGGTTTACTGTGAGACACATCACAGGCCCGATGTGGCCACTCAGCTTCCCGATGGGCTGCAACCTGAGTTCAGTAACATGGGTCAGCTGCCCCTCCCTAGGGGCCAGAGCTCCTCCAAAGGGTTCTCCCAGGCAGAGAACCTCCCAGCCCCCCAGCAGGGGTTGTTCCTTCTAGGGGACTGTAAGCAGGGACCCTCTTCTTCCCTGTGCTGCCGAGGGAGGAAGGCAGCTTTGGGGCATGCCAGCCTCCAGCTACACAGCCCAGGCTGCAGCGAGGGGTCAGCACTCCCCTGGCATGGAGCGGGCAAGGGCAAAACCAGAGGAGCACTGCTGCTCATCCCACATCTTTTCCCTCCTCCTAAGCTTTCTCCAGCTCATGGGCAAACCCCCCACCCCAAGATGCTCCATAGGTCCCATTACCCCTCAGGTCCCGTAGGGAAGGAAAGTCCCAGGCAACTTCCATTGCTAAAAAGGTTTTCACTTTCTGGGGGCGGGGGGGGATGTAATTTCAGGCCCAAAGGAATGATGTCTGATGGGCACCCACAAGGTGTCCTGCCACCCCAGCCCTGACCCCTCACCTGCTCAGCTCCCAGATGCGGACAGAGTTACCCGTGGCAGCATAGAGCATGGTGCCAGTGGGGTTGAGTGCAATCTGGCTGATCTGGTGCTCCCCCTGCACACTGGTGACAGTGCGGGTGGTGGTCCCAGCACAGGCATCCCCAGAGATCACCTGTCCAGAAGATCTACGAGAGACAGAAGTCAAAAGGGGAGCATAAGCAGAGACCAAGGCCACAGATGCCCCACAGAGGAACCACATGAGGCTGTTGGCTCCAGGCTGGCAAAGGTGGGTTCCACATTGGGCAAAGGCCCTAGAGGACTCATTGTCTCTCCGGCCACCATGAGATCAACAAGATCTCTGTCCCCTAGGCCAATGCCCTGCTTGCAGAGGGAGCCAAGTGTGTGTGCCTGACATGGAGCATTCTGCCTTGGTTTCCATTTGAGGACTGCTCTTCTCTCCTCCCTTTCCTCTGCCTCGTGCAGGAAGAGCTGCCTAGTGCTGGCAGTAAGGACAAGGAGGCAAAGGTATTTGTGCTCTGCACCAGAGAATCACCTTAAGGCCAAGGTAGGTGAGCTGGGTGAAGCTCTGGGTGAAGGAGCTCTATGCTGAAGCAAGCTGGCAACCCTGCCCTGCCACCATCTCCTAACATCTGAGCCCTGCTCCAGACTGGCAAACCATAGGTGCAGCCTGTCCCACGCTCCTTTCTAGACCTCAAACTCCTCATAAATATTTGAGTTTCCCACTGGAGAGGCTATGATTTACCCAGCCACGATGTTGTTCAGGCCTATGCCTCCTCTACAGAGCTGTTGGCTCTCTTGGTCACCCCAGAAGTAGCTGCAAATCTCTTTAAAGCTCTTTTACTACCCTGAACTGTCACTGCAGGAGGTCCC
This sequence comes from Cuculus canorus, assembly GCF_017976375.1. NCBI lineage: Eukaryota > Metazoa > Chordata > Aves > Cuculiformes > Cuculidae > Cuculus > Cuculus canorus. The sequence continues at coordinate 7,586,613 of NC_071424.1, forward strand.
CAAGGGTCCTCTCACCCCAAGCTCTCTCCCAGCCTCCCTGTTGCCTAAGGATGCAGTGCTGCAAACTGGCACTGGCCCTGCCTACATCCTCAGCAGGTCCTGGAATTGGCTTCTGCAAAGCCAGCGCTGCCCAACATACCCAGAAGCCCCCACAGCTGCTCCCGCCTGCCACGTACGTGAGGGTGCGGATGCACCGAGCCGAGTCCCTGATGTCCCACACTTTGATGTACGACGTGGACACCGTGAACACCAGACCAGTGTGGCTGCAGTACTTGATGGAAACCACGTTGTTTGGGTGACCCTTCAGGGAAGCAATTTCTTGGCCCGTCACCAGGTTCCACATTTTGCAGCTCCGGTCTGTGGGAGGAGGAATGTGTCCAAGATTGACCGGCTGAAGGAAGTCTCCCTGCCAGAGCATGGTGGCCTGGGGTGATCGCCCTCATGAGCATTGCCCCCTCTCCTCAAAGGGCCAGAGGAAAGGAGCCAGCCAGCACCAGGCCAGTGTATGTCAAGGCTCGACATGAAGAGCGCCCAGGACAAACCGCCCCAACGGTGCCCGGCCCTTCACATGTTCCCTCACACCAACTTGCTCCCATAGCACCTGCAGGCCAGCAACCCCCACAGCCTCTCTGCCACCACGCACCTTTGGAACCAGTGAAAAGCAGCTCATCGGTAGCATCGAGGCAAAGCACAGGCTTCGTGTGTCCTTCTGCCACAGAGACGCATTGCAGCGGAGCAGTCCGGGCATTCTTGGTGCCACCCACCGGGTTAATGACGCCCCTTGCATGGGAAAGAAAGAAAGTGCCTGGTGGGGGGGCAGGTGTGGAAAGCCATCATGCACACAGTCTGAAAGGCATTGAAGAGCAAAAGCTGCCTCATCCCAAGCATGTTCCACCGCCTGGCAGTGTGATGGGCCCCTTGGTCTGAAGCCGGCATGTCTGAGCAAAGCTCTTCATGGAAGCCCTGGGAATCTCCTCAGGAGCAGCCCCAGCTTCTGCCCCAGCAACACAGACTGGGAAAATGAGAGCTGCTCTCCTGCTGAACCTCTCATACCTGGTCAGCACAGACCCAAGGAGTCGTGAGACCCAGGACACAGAGTCAGTTTGTGACAAACTGTGCATTCTCCAGCCTGAAGGTCTGCTGGGTAAGTGTTTATGGTACCAGTATCTAACACCTCAGTTCCGTGGAGGCTGTCAGCCTGTGGCTGGTGACATTCAGAGACAGGGCCTTGCTCCTTTACAAAAGGTCACAAGGGTGACACAGGACAGCACTGGCATTTGCACTGTGGAAGTTCTGCACCCACCAGCGGCTCTGGGCAGGAGAGGACCTGTGCCTGACAAACCTTCCTCCACGGGATCCCACTGCCTGTACCTCTGGACACTACATCTGCCAATCCCCTCCAGCTCAGCAGTGCTCCGGGTGTTGAGGACCAACAGCCCTCCCCTTCAACCTAGCGTGCATGACCAATGGGTCTTCCCAGCTGGCATCCATGGCCATGGGGCCTGGCCTTGGGCTGTGCTGGTCTCTTTTTATGCAGGGAAACTGAGGCACGGGGCTGGAGAAGGGCAGGCCTGAGGGCACTTAAAGTTTGTATTAGTCATGAGGACAAACAAGCTCATTAATTTGGGTTTGGAAATCATACGCATGTGATCTTTCTCAGTTCAGTCACACTTACAAACTCAAATTAAACAGCCCTCCCCTGACCTCTAGTGTTTCTGCCAGTCTCAAGGTGACACTGAATCCAAATGGCAATCCCTGCTCCCCAGGGCGAGATGTTTTCGATGGACTTCAGAGGCTGCCTGGCTGCAAACTGCCCAAGGTGATGCAGCACAGACATGTCTGGTGCTACCTCTCCAGGGACTGGGTGCCTGTGGAAACTCGGGGCATGGACAATGTGAGGGGACACCCAGGTGCTGGAGGGCTGATGTTCCTAAACGGTGGGGGAAAGGTGGCCTTCGTGTTGGGGAACCTCTGTGTAGGCAGCAGGGTGCAGTGGGACAAGCCCACGAGCAGCTTAACCCCAACGCTAAGCTCTGCACCACAATCTGACTTGGTTCCCTTGGTAAAGAGATCTACTGACACACAACCCAATACCAGGGTTCACAGCCAGGTGTGAGGAACACCTGGAGATATTTGCCTGGAAGATGCTTGCAAGAAGGACATACTAGGAGCACTCAGTGTTGCTTGCCCCCTTCCCCAGCATCACACCATCTTGCTTGAGAGCTGGGGGATGGGAGGGGAGACGGTAGTGTCATGCAGAATAGAGCCCATCAGAGAGACAGAGCAGAACATGCTGCCACCCCAAACCAGCCAGTGCCCACAGATGAGCCCAGCACCACATTTCCAGGGGCTGAGCAGAGCAGGAACAGTTCCAACTCACAACCGAGGGACAGTGTCAGACACTGGAGGTGGCATGCCAGGAGAGGACAGCACACACAGGCTGGGAGGTGGGGGAGAGCAGCAAAGGTGCAGGCGGAGCATGCAGGGACAGGGGAGAGCATACTCATGAGACAGAGAGAAGGAGGAGGAGAGGAGGAAGGGATAATAAATAGAACGTTTTCTATACCTCAGCACCTCCGAGACAGAGGAATCGCTGTCATCAGACCTAGGGGCAGAAAATTAGCAGGATTATGGGAGAGAAAACCCAGACTAGAAAAAGCAGCAGAGGAGACAGAGATGGAGGATTGTTATTGCATCCAAGCCAGTGTAGGACAAACAGGAGGAGGAGGGGAGAGAGGGAGAAAGAGAAGCACATGTGGAGAACCAGGGGAGAGGGCAGAGGAGCAGGAGAGCATGTGAGGAGCAGACAGCAGGTCTCCACCAGGGAACGTCAGCGCTCCTAGCAATGCTCCGAGGCGAGGGCAGCCCAACCTGCAGAAGAGGCAGGCAGGGGCAGCATTGGTTGGTGTCAGTCCATCAGCTTCCTGTGAGCCCCGATCCGCCTCACCCCATCCTGATCAACAGCCTTTTCCAGTTGTCCAATCTTGCTTCGCCAAGTCTCCAAGAAGGGCTTAGCCAGAGGCCAGGACTCTGAGGTCCCGTAAGCGGCCAGCTTGGAGGAGATACGCAGCATGCAGGACAGGGCAAGGGTCCAGCGCGTCCCTTGCAAAGCATCTGCTCCCTCATCGACAGGAGCAGGAAGCAAAATCGGTGGCAGAAGGCTGACTTGAGCCAACGCAGGTCCTGTGCTCCCACACCCCACCATGGGATCCAGTATGTGCCACCTGCTGTTAAGAGCATGAGTCCCCATCACACAGATCCTCCCACCCCACCAAGACTTACTTATCCAAGGCAGACCCCTGGCTCTGGTTGCTTGTGAGACGAGAGAAGACATTGCGGTCGTTGCGTGGACGGGTGGGTGGGGATGAGGGAGGCGTGAAGCCAACATCTGGAGGCCTGAGCCAGGAAGGATTAAACGGACACATGACTTGGGAATTGCTCATGTGGTAGCTTCCTGGCACACCAGGGCCCAGCAAGAGCTGGCCCAGCAAGCATCTCTCCCCACATGTCCGGGCCACCCATCTCTCCCTGTCCAAGCTGCAATTTCTCCAGCTTCTGGGCTCACCTGGCAGGTTGCCCACGGTCATAGGATTTCCTCCTTGTCAGAGGTGAAGTGTCCGAGCCACGGGATTGCCTGGGACTAAAGAAAGTGAAACAAAAGTACCATAAGTCCCCGCTGCCTCTGCTGGGATCCCTCTGTGCTGGACACCCATGTCCTTTCCCAGCAAAGCAAAGAAGCTGGGATGCCCTGGAATCACAAACACAAGACCAGAGGACGCCTCAAGTCACCCCACAGAAATGGAGACTTGGCAACCCAAGAAGCATCCAAGAAGGCTGATAACCCAGAGTAGTGAGCCAGGGGCCCTCACATGCCCCATTTCTTTCCCTCCTCCTGGACTACTCATCTCTCCATCTACACGTGACACCAACCCACCCTGAGAAACTCTCCAAGGCCCACTGAAGAAATCCACCACTGTTTGCTGCAGACAGGCCTGGACAGATGCAGAATCGGCCTCACCCTTCCCACTCTTCATCTCCACAGCCAGTGCCCAGCTTCTCACCTGCTGGCCCAAGCCTCCCAATGCCCAGAGACCCATCACCCCATGCTCACAAGGTGCTTCCTCGCGTGGGCAAGCTGATGGTGCGTGACACTTTCTCCTTGTAATAGGGGTCTCGGATGGAGAAGCTGATCCCATCCTCTTTGATCTCCATGAGGGATGCCAAGGACTTGGTGATGTTCTTGGTGGAGACGTCCAGTGTGGGTCCTAGACACTCCGCTGACACTGCCTTCATCTGCCCCGAGAGCTTGGGCTCTCCCTAGAGCAGGGCAGAGGGCTCAGGCACAGGCAGCAAGGGGGGAGGACAGCGGCATCATCCAGAGAGCTGTGGGGTGGAGCAGCTCATGCTCTCTGGCCGCAGGAGATCAAGTTCCCCCTGAATAACGCAGGGATCCCATCACCATGCTGGCTCTCCATACCAAAAAAATGTGACAGCCTGTGCAGAACAACAGGCTTTCCACCACCTTTGCTCACAATGGATGCAGCACCAATGGATGGTGCCCACTTGAATCCAGGGGGTATTGGCTGGTGTGGTGGATGTCCCCCAACTCCCTAGAGCTTCAGAGGAGCAGAAGGCCTGTGTTCCCCCCTTGCCTAGACCTGACCCCATGCAGAGACCAGCCATACCGCCTTATGCCAGGCGTGGCTCTCCAAGGGTCAGACTACAAAGCAAAGGCCTGGAGCATTGCAGAACACCATGCCCCTCCATCCCTTCTCCCATTCCCTGTGACATAGCCACACTGAAAGGCCAACTAACCTTGAACTTGAAGTCATCCTGGCTGGCTGAGCCCTTCATGGTGAAAGACTGGGAGATGCTGCAAGGAGATGGGAGCAGAGATGGATCTTCAGTGCCAAAGTCATTTTAGAGAGCAAGTTGCCACAAACCCACCAGACAACTTGGGTCAGCCCCTACTCCCTAGCACGCCTTCTCCAACAGATGACGTAGTTCACACTCCCTGCTGGTGTTTAAGAGACATCTCTGCTCCCCTTCCCACTCACCTTCCATCGCTGGCCAGGCTGAATTCCGAGATCTCCTCATCCGTGCTGGTGTAGCCATTCTCTGTGCAGGAGGATGACAGCACATCAGTAGCGCAAAGGGGACCCCATTGAGCTAAGCCCCATCTGAACCGTGCAGTGCAGGGAGCAGTCGGGCGACTGGGTGAGGCCAGTCCTCATCCCTGTTGTGTGGCAGCCAGAGCACAAGTCCCCACTCGGCATCACTCCTGGGGTAGCCCTGAGTGTGCTGGTTTCTGCTGTGGCACCTTCAGGTGCTTCTTGGCAGGCCAGCATGGATCGGCACCTCACCCCACAGGCAGCGAGCCTGTCCCAAGGATGCACCAGCACGGGGTCCCACCTTGCTGGACATTCTGGATCAGGGCCTGCAGCTCGGGATGTGACTCCGCCTTCTCCCGCAGGGCATCCAGGATGGTGTGGTTCTGCGAGGAGCCTGTCACATCCGTCTGCCGCAGGCGCCCCTCCAGCAGACGGATCTGGGCCTCCTTCTGTGCCACCTGCAGCCCCTGGGGAAGGATGGCCATGCCACGCCTCAAGTTGGTGTCTCGGGTCCCTGCCACCAAGTCCCCACCCTGGTACCCTCCCTCCCTTTCCTGTCATGCATCCGAGCCTGCACCTTGTCAATGGAAGCCTTCAGGAAGTTGTCCAACAGGAGCCGGGCTTCAGCCAGGGAGCAGGAGCTGATCACCACTGAGGTGTCTGTGGAGTCGAGCTCCTCCTGAAACGTGGAGCAATGGGTATTGGATGTGGTTGGGTAGGTTTGCTGCTGGATGTGGGATGGGCAGAACAGGCACCATGGCCAGAACAGCACATTCACCGCCCTTCTAGCACTGCCCAGTCCTGACATTCACTCTCCTTGGTCTGCCCAAGTGACTACTGGGAAGATCCAGACATGGAGGAGGCCAACACTATTCAAAGGGTTTCTGGGTTGCTACAGGAATTCTGGTGCCCAAACTTAATTTGACACTAATCTCGCCTGACCAACACCAGCCTCACCTGAATCCACAGCAGACTGGCCCAAGGGCTGATGTGTGAATTAATTAATTAATGTGTGCCCCTTCTTCCCTATCAAGATAGGTGACAGCTGGGGACAAACCAGGGACAGCGCACAGCCTCTGGCCTGGGATGCAGCCGCTAGAGGAGAGCCAGGAGCCACACAGTGTCTCTATGGAGTGCCCAGTGTCTAAACTAGACAAAAAACCTGCAGGGTTTCTGCAGGAAAAAATGTCAGTCCTCTGCAGCACATGAAATTCCCATGGGTACAAGTCACCAACAGCCTCAAGGCAGAACAGAGGCTGCAGCTTCCCTGCGCCCTGGGGCACCAGCAGCCTGTCCATGGGCACGCAAGGACCAGCAGCGCAGCCCTTCACAACGGACCCTGCAACGCAAAGTGACAGTGTGGGTGCAGCCCCGCAGAGTGCGCGGCACAGCTCAGAGGACTCTGGGATGCCCAGCCTGGCTATGCCCACCCTCACCTCCCAGGGATTCTCCTGCTCCCTCCAAGCCAGCTGGGCCTGGTCCAGCCACCCACCTTGGTCTCCTCGATCTGCATGATGGTGGCCTGGCAGTCAGAAATGCTATCATTGATGTAGTCGATGTTGGCCCCCAGCACCTCAATCTCCTCGTTCAGCTCCTGCAGCCCCTTCTGCTCCTTGGGGCTCTCTGCCTGCAGTTTTGCCCTCTTGCCCAGCAATGCTTCCTGCAGCAGTGCCAGCTCCTCACGTTTCTGGGAAAAAAATGGAGCAGAATGGGCACTCTCAGCACAGTTATCCCACTGCCCCACACCCACCACCCAGCCCTCTCCATCCCCAGCACCACTGTCACCTTGATGAGTCGCTCCATGTCAGCCTCCAAGTTGATGATAGTCATCCTCTGCATGACGATGTCAAAGATGCGCCGCTCCAGTGACTGCCACTTGAGGCGGGCGGCTTTGCTGAAGGTCTGGCTTGCTCCCTTCTTGGGGAACTTCTTCCTACTGCCAGAGGGGAGAAGAGGCACATGGATGACCCACGTGGAAAGCTGCGCTTACCCCAAAACAATGTCTGGGCTCTGGCTGGCCAGGAACGGAGGAGGCATTTACATCGTTTCTGGATTGCCCCACTTTTCCATAGGAACAAGAGATGAGCCCAGCAGGGTGTGCTGTGGCGTTTAACGTTCACGGAAGGCCAGCACTGGGCTCAGGCTGAGGTGACAGTCACATGCTGACAGCACAGTCTGTCACTGGGTCATGGTTTAACACAGACCAAACACACAGCAAGAAGCTGGCATTCAATGTCCTCCACGAGCCAAAAGCCACACGTGGCAGTCCTGGGATGCCACATCACTCATCCATACAGCCTCTGCTCTGACCTGGCAGGCCGAGCCCCATTCACAGAGGATGAGGGGTCTCCCAGGAAATTGTTGATTTTCCTGTTCCACTGGCGCACGATGCTGGAGACAGAGCGAGCACCAGACTCAGGCTCAGAGGAGGTGGTGCTGGCTGAGACCTCTGCACCTGAGTCTTGCATCGCTGGCTTCTGGCTCGTCCTGCCCGCGACCCGGTCTGACATGGGCTTGGCGAGACGGCGCAGTGCAGAGACCTGCCCAGAGGAGGACAGGCCATCAGATGGGTACCCCCAGCCCAAACCTGTCACCATCAGCCCCAGGTCCCCATAGGCCCAAGAGTGGCAGCTCTGGAGACCTGAATCCCCAGCCCATTTGTGCCCCCTGGGCTTTCACCTCCCTCATAGGCCACCCTCTGCTGCTGTGCTCAGCAGCTCCAGGACACGGGCAATTCCTCTGCTGCCTGCAACTCTCTCTCACCTGGTTACTGAGCTACAGAAGTCCTCCCACCCTTTTGGGAAACCTGGTACCTCCCAGAGCTGGCACTATCTGAAGGACAGGACGCCTCTGAGCCAAGTGCTGGGTCCAGGACCACAGTGGGGACTGATGGCTACCTGGAGGAAGGGCTCCAGCCTCACCTCCTGGGTTTTCCTCCGCAGCACTATTTCCTGCTGCCGCTTCTGAGACTCCAGAGCCCGGATCTGAAACTGCACGGGAGAGAGAGAGAGAGACAGACAGATGGAGAGACCCCCTTAGAGTCCTGCACAGCCACCCCAGCGATGGGCACAGTCTATGGCTCCCACCACCCAAGCTTAGAACACTTACTTTGCCATGAACAGTCCATTTTTAACAGTGAGCAGGTTTCCAGCCGTGAGGCTGGCCCTGATGGTGCGTTGCCCCCTCCCACCCCAAGCATGGCAGGGAGCTCACAGCATCTCCCACAACTACACTGGGAGCTGCAGGAGGCCCTGGGGAACCAGCCAGCCAGCTGTGCTCTGCTGGACCTGACGAGGCCATAGGTGCAGCAGGACCCCGAGTTTGACCAACTGCTATTTATGATCAGCTCATTCTGTCTAAGCAGGACAAACATCCACCCCCCAGCCAGCCCTGTTCTTCCCCTGCACAGGGAGGCCCAGTGGCATGTGGGCAGGCTGGGTCCTCACCTCCTGCCGGCGCTGCTCCTTCTTGAGCTGCGCGATCTCCCGATTCCTCTTGGTCTCTGCCAATCGCCTCCGCTGCTGCTCCTCCCGCATCTGTTTCATCAGTGCAACCTGGAAACAGGAAAGTACCATGTGTCAGTGCAGGCATCTTACTGCCCCAGGGCACCCACCAGACAGACAGACATCCTGTGGGAAAACATTGCATCTCAACAAGGAAGCCAGACCAGACCAGGGCTGCCTCCCTGCCCGGCATGTCCAGCTACCTTTGCTTTCTTCATCTCGGCCACCTCTGCCTGCAGCTTCCTCAGCTCCCGCTCGTAGCGGGACTGGTTCTTCAGCAGGCGAGCATGCTCCTTCTGGGCTGCCTGGAGCTTCTGCAGGTCACGATTCATCTCCTTCAGCCGCTTCTCATAGTCTGCTTTGATCTTGTTTGCTTTCTCCTCCGTGTAGCACTCCATGGTGCCTGGGGGAGCAAGAAGAGGGCATGCAACAATGACACATCCTGCCTGGAAGCACTGGGCATCGCTCCCTCGCACCATCGCGGGCAGGGGGCTGCCTGGGGACACCCACTGGACGAGGTGGGTTAGGGTTTAGCACGGGGGGGACAGTAGTTACAGCACAATCGCTGGGCTGAGAGGAGCTGCAGCCCTGGACCTACAGCCAAGTGCATGGGTGATCCCACCCTGCTGAGCCTCGAGATCAGTAACGCTACATGGTCTTTCAGGTCCTCCTGTTCCCCTCAGCACCTCAGATTCCCTGAGCGCTTCCACATCTCATGAAGCAGTGTTCAAGACTAGCAAAGGCTTTGCCTCACCATCCCTTCCAGTCACCTCTCCAGCAACCCTGGGTCAGGAGCTCCTCAGCTGACACTCCCAGAGCAAGACAAGCAGGATCTTGGGGGTCCCAGGGGCTCAAGCAGAGGCAGGGGATGGCAAAGCTCGAACAGAGCCAGCACTGTGTGCAGGGGGTGGATACTTTGGCTCTGAGTCAGATGGGGAGAAATGGGGACTGAAGTCCAGTTCTGCAGGGATGGGACCCCATGGTTCAGGAGGTTCTCACTGAGGTTCTGCAGGACCCGGTCCCGCTCCAGCTGTGTGTCTCGAATCTTGTTCTGCAGCAGGATCAGCTTCTCCTCATACTGGTGTTTGAGAGTCTGTAGGCGCCGCTGGCTGTTTTCCAGCTCATCAATCAGCTTCTGTTTGATCTCTATCTCGCAAGTCAGATCCGCCAGGTCAGCCTGGAAATTCACGGCTGGAGGGCAGTGGGGGACAGTCAGGCTGGGAGGGATGGGGCAGCATTGCTCCCATGCCCCCTGAGCCACAGCACAAGAACAAGGCAGATGGAGCCAATGGGAAACCACACTGCTGGGGTGTAGCAGCACCCGAAAGGGTGCTGGAGACTCCCTACAGCATGCATGGTGCTTCCCCAAGCACCCCAGAGGAGAGATGGCTGGGGCACCCCAGCAGACTCTCTTCCCACAACCACACCTCAGTAGTGCCCGGGAGACATGAATAAATGTGCCCCCATCCCTTGGACTGCATGTGTGGCTCTGCACTTTACCCTTCTCCTCAGCATCCGAGTCCGAGTCCACTAGGCTCTCTTCACTGCCTGAGTCCTCATCTTCATCCTCGCGTCCATCCTCTTCCTCACAGTCACTCTCATCCTGATCCTCCTCCTCCTGAGAGACAAGTGCCTCACCTCAGCTTCCAGCATTGGATTGCCCCTCTCTCTGCAGCTCTTCCCTCCTTCAAACCTGAGCTCAGCCCACAGCAATGGCCCCAACCACAGGGCTCAGCCTCCCACACAGGATGCCCAGGGGCTGCAGCACCATTTCTGGACCCCCAGGACACGCTGTTGAGAGGAGCAGCTCAGCTCTGTGCCCCATCCATCCTTGCATCCATCCCCTCCCAGCTGAGCAGCATTGCACGACCACATCCCTTCATTCATTCTTGTTGAAACCAAGTCTGAACCACAGGCTCCTCACTCCATGGTGGGGCCAGCTGGGGAGCATCCAGCTCCCCTCTACTGTAGCACAGGGCCGTCACCTCCACGACCCCATCAGTATTCTGTCAGGACCAGGCTGGGCTTGGTTCCTTTCCCACAAGTGGCAATGACAATGCTCTGCACCCAAACACCTCTCCCTTGGTATAAGCATGAAGTCTGCTCACCTCTTCCACCTCATTCTCATCCATCTCCACCCCATTGTCCTGCTGCAGCTTCTGCCGCTTCTTAAATGCTTCCTTCTCCGGGCTGGGGGAGAGCAGAGGGTGCTGTGAGCCCCAGGGTGGGGAGCCCAGGAACAGGTCCTACCAGAGCTCCCCTCACCTCCTCCTTTTGGAGCCTTTGGGAAAACAGCCTCTGGGATCATGTGGTGGGTGAAAAGGAGACCAAGGGCAAGGCAGTGCTGGAAGGGGAACTCAGGGGTCTGGGCTTTGTCTGGGTGCCCTGGCTTTAACACGTAAGGGGGAAGAAGCAGGATACATGACCCCAAAAGGGCCGACAGACTCCCCTTTCCCAGCATTGCACAGCAGCTGCCTTCACCTTTTCCTCTGCTGCCTCCTCTCTTTCTTTTTCAGGCGCTCCAGGTCCTGCTTGGCCCGTTGGAGGACATCGGAGGCCTCCATATCCAGTGGAACGACAGGGCTGCACAGGCCAGCCAGGCTGGATGCTGGGGATGAGACCATGGAGAAGGGGGGCCGGGCAGAGACACGGGAGAGGCTGCGGCGCAGAGATTCGTTCATAGACTCGCTCTCCAGGAGCTTTGTCCTAGGGAGCGGAGACAGGATGTGATCAAAGAGGGGACATCCACTGTCTCTAGAGGAGGGGATCTTGCCTGACTTTCGGATGGTGTAAGCCAGGGCCAGAGCCACCACAAAGTCATTTCCATTCATGTTGGATTAGAAGGTCAGGATGCTGAGAGACAAGGTCCCAGGAACAGGCAAGAAACTGGGACGGACCCAGCTTTAGGGAGCCAGCAGCCCCTGGGAGACACCAGGCACTCCCATCAGGATGTCCCCCTCCATCAACAGCCACACAAAGGATGACAATGGCCAAAGCACTGCCCAGCACCAAGGCTGAGACTCCCACAGCCCCAGTGGTCTCAGCAGCTGCTCCATCAGGGCTTACGACTCACCCCAATGAAGCTGGAAGATGTAAGCCACACCTGGGCTCAGACCCCACTAGAGCACCCACCGGCCTGGGGACCCCAATGCCTCACCAGCCCTGAGTCTAGCTCACCTCAGCTCTTCAATCTCCCGGATGTAGTTCTGGATGAGGGCACCAATGGCTTCATTACCATCACCTGGAGGAGCAGAGGTGCAGGTGGGTCAAGGCACCACAGCACCCATCCCAGCTACACTGGCTGGGCTGACTCACCACACCACACTCAGCCTCACCTGCCTTGGCCAGCATGAGATTGGCCTCCTGGCTCATGAGGTGGGTGACCCTGTTGTTAATAGCATCAATGGCCTCCTGCATGGCCTTCACCCGCATGCGCAGGGTGTTGTTCTCCTTCTGCAGCATGGCATTCTCGCGGAAAAGGTCACTGTAGCTCTCTGAGCCATCCTCCCCGATGACCCGTTTGCCCTGTGGGGACAGGAGGGCAGTCCCTGAGCATAGGGTGAGTTGGGATGTGGGGGCCCACCTCTGCACCCCTGGGGGCAGCCCCAGCTACCAAAGCAGGGGCAGTGACAAATCTAAGGACCAGGAAGGCCTTAGCTCAACAGGCAGAGGGTGAGAGATGCTTCAAGGCTTCTCCCCGCCTTAGCATCCCTAGGAGACTTGCCCAAGGTCCTGCCTGTGGCAGGGCAGGAGCTGAACCCTCAGCCCTGAAGCCTCCTGAGCTCTCCTAGCAGCCATCCCTACCAACAGGGACAGAGCGCAGGAGGGTCTTTCCTGCTAAACCCACCCCAATTCAAACCTGAGGAGGAGGCTTTCTGCTCCTGCCTCCATCCCACCGCTGCAGGCTCCCACAGCCACTCACTGCTTTGTACTCCATCAGCTCCATCTGCAGGCGGGCAATCTCAGCCCGCAGGGCGCTGATCTGCTGACTTGTCTTGTCCTGGTTCACGACCACCTTGTTCTTGATGTTGCGAGCCCGGTTGGCGTACTTGAGCGTGTTGAGGGTCTCCATGAAGTCCCGGTCAGATGGGCTCACGCAGGCGATCATGATGGTTTGGCTTGGGGAGGGTAAGGTAAGGGTCAAAGGACAGTTTCCCCCACACTACACCAACTCAGTACCTGGACACCCATCCTATGCCCTTATGTGTTTTATAACCAAGATATAAACTGGATTCAGCCCTGAGCCAGAGCACTAGCAAGATCCCCACCACTCAGCACTGAGCAAAGCCAACCTCCACCAGCCAGCCCACACTCGCCAGGGTTGTTGGGGAAGAACGAGGTCTTTGGAAAAGCACCCCCAAGGCAGGCAAGGTATTCAATGCATCCCATGCTGGGCAACACCACCGGCCAAGTCCCAAATCCACAAGGACTCCAGAGCATTTACACCAGCTCATTCTGCCCAAGCTGGCCAATTGTACCTGGGATTCATGAGGAGCCAAGGGCTTTACACCCGCAAAGTGATGGACTGCCTGTCAGGGAGCAGACCCTCCCCACCAGTGGGCAACCCGTGAGGCACTGGAGTCCCGAAATAGCTCCTCCAGGGCTCCACAGACCCTCGGCCCTGTTTGCAGGGGGCAGCCCCTGTGGTCCTCCCCGGCCCCTGCCCTGGGACCCCCATACCTGTTGCCGCCGAGGGAATCCTGAAGCAGGCGAGTGAGCTTGGAGTCACGGTAGGGCACGTGCACAACTTTCTTGCTCTGGTCTCCGAGGGCGCTAATGACATTCCCCAAGGCCAGCTACCAACACAAAGGAAAGGCCACCCCCAAATTCAGCTTTTGCTGAGAACATAGCTGCCACTCAGCCAGCACGCTAGGGCATCTCTGCCACGCAGGTTTGGGTTCAAGAGGGGAAGGCACAGGGCTTCCCTTGCCAGTCTTGCCACTCGCCCCTCCACCCCTGGGCTCTGCTCTCTCCCACATGCACCGAGGAGCAGCATCGAGCCCTGGAGTTTGTTTAAGCTCAAGTTACCAGACCTCAACCCTTTGGGGATTTACACCCTTGTGCCCATCTGTACCCAGCCCCAGAGTCCTGCCTGCAGCAGCAGAGCTGTGCCCTCACCACTGGCATTTTGGCCATACCAGCCCACAGTTGATGGAGATGCCTTCCTTCGCTCTCTCGCCAGTAGCACCCGTTCGCTTCAGCCTCTCTGAGCCAGCCAGATCTACGAAGTGGAACTTGGCCGTGAGGGTCTCATACTCAGTGGTGGGTTGGGCTCCATCGACAAGGCTGGTCACCTCCCCGTTCACCTGCAGCCAGGCACACATGGAGAGGGTCACTATCACAGACCTGGAGGCGGCAGGAGCTACCTCAGTTGCACTCAGGTGGTCAGTAAAGCCTGAGCGTTCTCCGTCTCCATCCAGATCCTCAAGGACAGGGAACAGGATCCCACAGCAGCTTGCTCTGGGCCATCCCTTGGCCTTTGGCATCCCTGCCTTGGATGAGGCTGCTCCAGGGCAGACCTCAGCCCTCATTAAATGTTAATGCTGGCTGTTGCTGCAAAGAAGCAAGACAAAGCCCTGCCTCTCTCTGCAAGTCTTCAAGCCCTCTCCCCTCTCCCTTTGCAAGGGACCTCCACGCATTGCATAGGTCTCACCCAGGAGGCAGAAGCACATCTCACCAGCTCCGGGCGGGTGCACACTCTCATCTGGCATAGGTGTATGGTGAAGATGGCATGGGACCGGGAGCTCTGCACGTTCATCTGGGTGCTGGCGGTGGTGCGGGAAAGAGCCCCCTGCTTTAGGCACTGGATCAGCTGCAACAACATGGGGCAGAGAAGAACAAAACCTTCAAGAGCCTTGCTAGGGAGTCAGGACAGCACCCTGCGGCAGCCCTGTGGGCAGACCAACTTCTCCCTGTACCATCCTGGGCTGTTCTGTCCTGTCCCAGCTGAGATCCCCCTCCTGCCCTGCCTGGAGGGCACCTAGCCACCACCCCTTCTCCACGTCTGCTCCATCCTACCTCGTCCTGCGAGCTGATGAGGCGTGAGGTGACTCCCGTAGTATAAATGCTCCCATTGGCATCTTCATGGATTTTGATATTGGATTTGCGGTGGCGTGCGTCAGGGTCGCGGGCACTGTCAAACAGGTCCAGTATCTCCTCATTGTAGAGCTGAGGGGAGTGGAAGGGGGTGTGGGTGAACAGCAGTGAGCAGGAGACTGCTGGAGCCCGGCACAGTGGGGACTAAGAGGAGCTGCCCTCTGCCGTCCTGCTGCCGCAGCCCTGTGAGGAATGGCTGCACGGCCAGGGCTGCACCCGTGCTCACACACAACATGCATGTGTGTGTTTGTAGACAAGGCTGACCAGAGGGTTGGTGTGCATACAAGTGTAGGAGAGGACAAACACATGTACAGATGATGCACAGGCAAGGACTGACCTGCTCGCACAGGTACCCAGCTAGGACATGGCACCACAAGGACGGCTGTGGGCGTGCACATGTGCCCATCTGCCCCACGAAGCTCTGAGGTGCAGCTGGGTTGGTTCCAGCTGCCCAACCCTGTCCTGTCCCTGACCCACACAAGCAGCTGTGTGGGAATCAGGACACTCTCAGAACGCCCATCCCTGGAACCTGAGTGGACACTCAGGGCCTACACATGCCCCCAGCCTTCCCTACTCCCCCTAGAGAGCCCCTGGCCACAGGAGCCAGCAGAGTCCCTCTCCCACCACAGCTCCCTGAGGTCACCTCTGCTGAGTGGAAAGAGAACACGGAGGCCAGAGAGTGCTGGACAGGCAGGGAAAACCCTGAGGACTTGGACCTGACAGAGGATGCCCTTGTCTATAGCCTAACCCTGCAGCATCCTCTTGCCCTAGGGTGGAGAGACACCCCTGCCCATCTGTCCCCCTGCCACCACCACTCAATGCCACAAGTCACCCTCTCGCACCCATGTCCCAGTACGGAGAGAAGGGTCACCTGAGGACCACAGGCTCCTGGCCAGCCAAGTGGATCAGGCTAATCCGTTCCTGGCTGCCCCAGGTGAAAACGGGCTCCACAAGGATTTAAACCCTGCTCTGACAGCCTTGCTCCCAGGAGGAGAGTCACACGATGGGGATCAGCAGTGCCAAAACCTGTGCCACTGCTGGGACAGCAGGGTTGGCAACCAGCACGCAGCCACATGCTTGTGCTGCACAGGAGAGCCGATAAATCACAACCTCTCCTCAGGATGCCTGGACAAGGGTGGCTGCAGGACACGTCTCAGCACAGTGGCAGAAGAACTCCTGGGTTGACATCCATGCCTGCAGGGTGGACCAGTGGGCAAAGCCCTCGACAGGCTCCAACAGCCTCGATCACTGGGCCATCAGGCAGTGGGTTTTTGCTTTCCCCACATGTAACAGGGCCCTTGGAAAGCCCTCAAGCCCCACAAGCTGGCAGATGGCCCTCCCACACTGAGGCTGCCAGCGTCCCACTAGGCACAGCTGGCCTGGGGAGCATTACCATGATGAGCAGCTTGGAAACACAGCAGAGGAAGTCTTGTTCTCATCCTCCACTGCAGCCACCAGAAAACCATCTCTGAGGCTATTTTGAGAGCCAAAAGCACCAGGAGTCAGAGGTGGTGAAGAGAGAGCAAGACTACAGGAAATCCCCACAGCTGCTGGTGTGCCCCCATGCAAGGCCACTGCTCCATCCCCCTCAGGTGCCCCTGGGGTTGTGCTGGACCTCCTGATCTGCAGAGATGCTTACTAGGATGGTCTGGGACAGAGGCAGCACAGCCATCCACTCCCCAGTGTTCATCCTTCATGTGCCCCATCCCCAGCTAACAGGCCACCCAGCTCCACAGGGCAGCGTGGAGTCATCCCAGTCTGACTGGGAGAAACAGAGGCAAGGAAAACTATAGGGGGACAGCAGAGGAGCTCCTAGAGGGCAGACATGGGGGGCTGAGAGGGAAGGAAAGTGTCACATAGGGTGAGCAGGCACACCGGGCTGAAGACCAGTATCCAATCCTATAGGCAGAGAAGGCAGGTCTATGCCCCAGCAGTGTCAGGGGACCCTCAGTGGGGTCATCTGACAAGGGTCATCTTCCATAAGGGCTTCAGAACAGGCAAGAAATCATCCCCGTTTCCATCCCAGCCCATAGGATCTCTAGTGCGGAGCCACACAAGGCTGAGGATGTGTGGGAAGGCAGACAGGAACCCACACAGGCAAGTGGTGGGGAGAGAAGGATGTGGCTGGACACAACAGCAGTGTGGGAGCTAACAAAGGCTCTGCACATGGAGTGCTGTTTGGAAAGGATTTCTCCAGCAGGTAGGTCAGCTCTCCAGGTGAGGAGGTGACTCTGGACACTGCTTCACCTCTCTAGGCCACTGACATCTGGAGGAACCCAGATGTGATGGCCATCAATGCCATGTGTAGGCAATATCACAGCACGGGGCCTCTCTCTCTGCCCGCATGCCGCCTCTGGGCTGCGCCCCACATTGGGACACCAGCCAGATGAAGTATGTTGAAGAGCTCAGCTTTGCTCAACACCACTTTATGTTTTCTCACTAGGACCTTAAACTAACTCCCATCTTGAAATTCTTTGCACTTTCACCCCAGGACCAGCCCCCAGGGAAACCACTGCAGACACACAAGGTCCATGGGCTTTCTGGGACAAACTTCTCCAGGGAAAGAAGCAGTTAACAGAAGAGGCTTTTGAAATGGAGGCCAAAGTAGCAGCGGGAGAGGACACAAAGAAGCATTCTCAAGGTCAAATATGTAGCAAAGGACATGGGAAATAACAGCCCTTCTTCAAATCTCCCAAAGAATGGCACTTCTTCGTTTCCTTGTTTCACTGGGAACACTGATCCAGACCCAAGGGAGCAGGTAGGTTGCTGTCCTCGACCTCAAACAGGGTGAGCCCAGAGCCCCCAGATCTCCAGGGGCCCAAGGCACAAACCCCCTCCCTACGGAGGGTGCTCCCTGCTGGACAGGGCCAAGGTGTCACCCAGACCTGCTGTCACCCACCTCCAGAAACTGGGCGCTGACTTTGAACTCGGGTGCTGCAATGCCCTGACTCTGTGCCGCCCGCTTGCGCTCCTCGATGCCGCTGAAGAGGTGGCTGATGGCCCGTGGGATGATGCCCTGCTCATCCTCAGAGATGTTCACGTCGAAGCCAGTGCCCATGGTGTACGTCTTCCCCGCACCAGTCTATGAATAGGGAGCAAGTGGGGGGCTGGCTGGACCCTCCTAGGCTCAGGTCTGCCCAGTGCACCCCACATCTACCCCTGTCACCCCACAATCCCCAAATGCCTCTGTCGAGCCCCTCCCATCCCCACTAGCTCCCATGTTTCCACCCCAGCCCTGCCTCCCTCTCCTCCCATCAAGGCCATCCCCTGCCCCAGCTCTCACCCAGCCCACAGACAACTCTGTCCTCTCCACATCCAGAAGTTTATATCCCCTCCCACCTTCCCTAATTTCTGCAGATGCCATCACAGCAACCTCAACACAAAGCGCTGCAGGAGAGCCTGATGCCCATGCCAGAGCCCTAGGAGCAGGCAGAACACGTACCTGGCCATACGCCAGCACGGTGGCATTGTAGCCCTCAAAGCAGCCTTCGATGAGCTTGCCCACACATGTCATGTAGATCTGCTCCTGCCATGTGTCCAGGTCAAACACAAAGTCATAGGTGAAGGCCTTGTCCTTCCCCAGCAGCACTTGGGGCTCACCAGGTGTCACCGAGGTGCAGATGTGACATCCCTCTATTTTCTCTTTGGGCAGCTGGGGACGGATCCTGCAGGAAGAAAAGCGGGCTGAGGGCAGCCCTGGGGCTTACTGCAGTCCTGGAGGACACCAGCCTCAACCTGAGGATGCAAGCACGGCCCCTTCTGGAACCAAAACTGCTGTGGGCAGAGGACCAGCAGCACTTCTGCCTGCAGTGTAGAGCAAACAGTACAGAGGATGCTCCACCTCCTGAACTCAGCAACAACCTTGGTCCGTTTGTGGCTGAGAAAAGGGGTTGGTGCATCCCACCGATAGCACCAGCCACCTCTGGAGCCAAGGTGCCAGGCAGGGCTGGGCACCACGCACAGGCAGACCCAGTAATGACACCAGCCTGCCCTTAAAACTGCCCTTGCATTAACAACTGAACACTGCCCACACAGGCCAACCAGCCTCCCGACGCCTGTGCTGGCTCGTTCACCATGATGACCCTGTGCCAGGCAGCAAGCTCAGATCTGCATAGATACTGATCAATACATCAAAACAGCCCTGAAAAGAACAGCCAGGGTACTGGCGAGTGGCCAGGATGCGCTGCAACCAGCCAAGACGCCTAAAGTCAGCCAGGATGCGCTGCAGCCAGCCGGGATGCATTGCAGCCAGCCGCGCTTGCTTGAGAGGCAGTGAGATCAAACTGCAGTTACAAACGCTTGAAATGCAAAACACGAAAACACGACGAGACAGGCCCAGTGCCAAAACAACCACCAAAACCAAACCACCCAGCCCAACGGCTGTCCCCAGCCAGGGACTCGGCAGATGGGAAGGGGACAGGCGATGCTGTGCTGGGCTCCTGGCTCCAGCAGCATGCATGACTGACCTGTCGCATCCCAAATCAACCCCCCTTCCCCCACAATGAAAGATGTGAGTACAGCACCGGCAGAGCCATGCAGGCACAGCTCTGCTGCAACGCAGGCACTGTCGCACAGGAGGGCTGTAGCAGCTCCAGCTCTCAGAGGCTGTGCCGGCTGCAGGAAGCTGCCCCGTCCCAGAGGAATCGTGGAGAAAGAGGGAGCGTGGAGCCAAGTGCCATGGCAAAGAGCTCCCATTAGAGCTAATGACTGCACATCCCTGCTCCCTGGGTGCTCTATTAACACAGCTATTAATTCCTCTAAAGCCACATCGCTGGCAATGCAGCGAGCTGGGGCTCCGCATGAGCCACCAGGTTCTGCCAGCCTGTCTGGTGACAAGCAAAGTCCAGAAGGGCCAAACCCCACTGTGTTTGGGGAGACGGGGCGTCCCTGGGACAGCACAAGCACCCTGCTCACCCCGCCAAGAGCCTGTGGGAACAGCTCTGTATCCCTGGGTACATTTAATTTAGCTCAGCAGCCACAACAAAATGCACCTTCTGATGTGCTCAGCTCTAGTCTCGTTCTCGTCGCCTTCCCAGAGTCCCACCCTCCTCCAGGATAATTAACTCCAGCTTTAATTACTTTATGACCAACAAGATGTGCTTCCCCCTCTTCCCTACCCCAGACCTGCCCTACCCCTGGGGAGCAGGCAGAGGAACAAACTGAAACCAGAGGATTTGGGGAGTGTTTTTTTCCTCTTAAGAAAAATGAGAACAGGGCTTTCAGCGAAAGATGTCTGTCTTCTTTTACCGACTTCCCCCCAGGTGGTTCAATATCCAAGTGGGTTTGGAAGAGAGGATGAATAGCAATGTTGGAGGGACGTGCATCCATGTACTTTCCATAAGGCATTTGAGGACCCACCTTGAGCCTGTCCATGCTCTGGGCTGTTTCAGCTGCCCACACGCCAACTCTGTTATCTCCACCACTCCCTCTCCCCAAGTCTTGCTCCCCAGCCAACTCCAAGCTCCTGAAGGGCCCCATCACTCACCATGGCTCTCACAGCCAGGGGACCTGCGAGGGCTGGAAGGGGCCCAGGTGCCAGCATGCCCCCCCATGCTGTCCTATCTCCCCGAGGTGATTGGAGAGGCAGGAAGCCCCCAGGAGGGTGCAGCTCTCCAGACAATTGGCCAAGCATCACCAGGAGGTGTCCTTGGAAGCTGCTGCCAGCTGGTGTGCAAATAACACAGACCCTCACTACAAGAGCAGGGCAAGCAGAGTGGGAGGGCAGGAACCAGTGCAGCAGCTACAGTCCCACATGGGATGGTGCAAAGATGCCACCCAGCACGACCAGAGATCTATGTGGCCACCAAGAGACATAGCAGAGGTTTTCCCATACTGGTGGGTCCCATCGCTGCCCTGCCAGGAAGAACATCATCATGCCAAGCACCAGGCAACGCAAGACACTGGTTGGGCCAGGTAGGTGTTCACATGTAGTTCAAGCCAAGCCCAGGCACCACAATAGCTCCTTCAAACATGGTATAAACATCTGCAGAGCCAGCATAGGCTCTCTCCTTCGCCCCATCCTCAACTCCACCAGGCGATGCTTGTGGAGTTGGCAGCACTTGCTGTGCTCTGCCTCAGTTTCCCTGCTCTGCAACAGAGATCAGCAACTTCAGTGGTCATAAAGTAGTGGTCATCTGAGTGTGTTCTGGCACTCCTTGCCCCTACCTCTACCGAAAAAGATGCCGGCCATGTCCTGTGTGTCCATGGGTCTGCAAGAACTGGGTGCGATGCCCAAACTACGAGATGATGGAGCTGCTCCCTCACCTGCATCTGGACACAGCCAGCCAACCTGCTCTGCGCCTGGTCATGGGCCACCAGCCACAAGGACAGCTAGGACACCCCCTGAGGGCATGGCAGATCCCCTGGGACCCCATGGTACAGGCTCTTATGGCTCTGTGGCAATTAGGGACTTATCTGCTAAGCATTAAGCAGAATAATCCCTTGCTTAATCAGTGGGGTGCTGCCTCGCCACCATCCCCAGCTCAGGCACAAGCAGACCAGAGCTCAGCTCCACCAGGCGGCCTGCACCCGGTATCCCCACACTGGTGGGTGAGTGCTTCTCTGCTCAAAGCAAAGCAGGGAAGACACAGGCTGTCTTGGGGCCAGCAAGATGACCAGTACTAGCCCCCTCTCCCTCCTGCCCATGATGATAAACCAGTCTCAGCACAGGCAACACACCCAGGGAGGAGAGAGCTGGCAGCACCACAGCAGCATCATTAGCCTGGCCACCACCTCTGGCCCTGCCACACTCACCTCTCTGCAAAGAGACTGTAACAAGGGACCAAGCATGCAGGACAGAGCTGCACGGTCCTGGCCTAGTGTTTCTGCTGAGTGAACCTCTCAACTTCCCAGCCCAGGCACTGGACACACAGGTCTGGGAGGCAGATGGATGCAGAGACAGAGATGCAGGCAGGGCAGGAGCATGCCAGCTCCTGCATCAGCATCCAAACCAGGCAGCACAACTGGTGCATGTGCCAGGGAGAGCCTACAGCCACACAGGGACACAAAGGGGACCTCGGCTGGGAGCCTGTCCATTGCTCTCCTTCCCTTCCGTGCTGGGCTGGCAGGCTGTGAATGCCCATCTCCACGGCTGGGCTGCCAGGGCAACCAAGCACACAGGAGAAAGGGGGAGCGGGTCCCACAGGGAGGGGAGCTTCAGTGGGCACGCGGGCATGCTTGGCGGCAAGCACAAAGCCCGGGTTGTTCGGTGCCACTGCTCCATGCTAGCCAGGGCCAGGGGAACTGAGCAAGACCAAGAGCCAAGCACTGGGTGGGTACCACAGGGCAGCCGGTGTCCAGAGCAGCCTCACAGGGTCAGCACAGGGGTCCCTCCACCCCAGCAGCAGCTGCGGAGAGACCTGCCCATCCCAACACCTCAAGCTCTGCAATTGGTGGAGCGGATGGGGTTCACCACCCTGAGCACAGCCCGTATCCCCATGGCAGGGCTGGATCCACCAGGAGATACCACCCAGCCCCCCGTGCACTGAAGGGAGGCTGTTTCCTTGCACAGCAAGGCACAATTCAGGTGACATGGACTGCTGCCTTTATGTCCTCATGTGCCCCCAACTCCTCATCTTTCCCCCCTCCCAGCCCACCACTATGGCAACCCCAAGGGGTTCCCAAGCATCCTTTGGCCCCCAGCGCACCACCAAATCCGTGGCAGCAAGCTCCCACAGCCCTCCCACCCACAGCAGGAGCCTAACAACCCCCAGGCCAAACTGCCTGCACCCACAGCCAGGTACACGCTGAGCTTCCCCTGGGCCACACCACCCTGCCAGGGCACAGCCAGCCCCGGGGCTGGGTGGGCATCCTACCCCGTACAACCTGCCAGGAGAGGATGGCTATGGGGGCAGAGGAGACGCAGCCTCCCCCAGCACCTTACCCCTCAAACAGGGGCTGTCCCAGCTCCCCTGGGAGGTTGAGCACACACCCACTCACCAATATTTCTCAGCACTGCAGGGCAGCCTCTGGGGACTGGGGGCAACTCCCCAGCTGCCTTTTATAACCTTGTGCCTGCAGATGGGCAGAGCCTGCCTCGGCTGCAGCATGGAGCTCCCATTCCTGCGAGGCTTCTCCGGGTGGGAGCATGGCTGCATGCAGAACCCCTGCAAGGGGCCATTCCACTTCCCTCCTGAGGCTGAAGCTGAGGAGGTGGCCAGCCAGGCAGGGCTGGTTTCCCAGGGAGCTGAGCCAGAGCAGTGGATGGAAGAGCTCCACAGCATTTTCCCTCTCTGTGCCAGGCCCTGGAGGCTCAAAGCCACTTGCTCTCATCCACTTCATCTCCAGAGGGGCAGGGCTGCCCACTGCAATGCTGGCTGCTCCAGCACCATGTGAGGGGCTGAGGCACTGCCCACCGCCCAACTGCAGGCGCCTCTGCCGGTGTGGGCTGGTGGAGGTTGGAGCCAGCAGACCCCAAACAGCAGTGCAGCCTGGTTGCTGTGGATGTGCCTGCCAAGACAGGTGGGTTGGGCAAGCCCAGGCAGCACCTGGCTCTGCTCCCCTCCGCCCGCCTTCATCTTGCTCCCATTCCCACTCCCTGCATCATCTGTGTTCACCCCGTTCCCACCCCTGCATCACCCTACTCCCCACATCACCTGTATTTGCCTCACTTCCCCTTCCCACATGACCTTGCATTCACCTCACTCCCATCCCTGCATCACCTATGCTTGCCCTGCTCCCATCCCCACTCTCCCCATGGCTCCATTCCCACTCCCTGCATTGCCCCTATTCGCCCTGCTTGAGCTCCCTCCGCCTTCCCAGTACCAGAACTGAAGAAGCATCTGCCAGAGAGCCCAGACTCGTACGTAGCCCACCCACTGGCCTTGCCACCATCTCTGTTCCCCCCAAACTTGCTCTCCGTGTTTTGCTGCTGCCCTGCGATCCCACCCACCAGCACAGAGCAGGCAGGAGGAGAGCAGCTCCACCATTATCCTGTGCTCCCCTATGACACTTTGTGGGTCAAGGACACCTTGGCCATGGCGAACCCAACAGGGCAGACAGCATGTGGCACACGGGGTGCAGTGTGGTGGTGTACAGGGCACCCAGCCTGGCCAAAGAGCTCCCCAGGCAGCTGAGTGCTTCCAGCATCACCAGAGTAAGATCAGAGCAAAGCGCTCCAGGTTTTCCTGTATCTCCAGGCCAGCACAGCAAGTGTGGGGGTGCCAGCCTTCCCCAGCATGCAGCGGCCGCCCAGGCCTCAGCTCAGAGGTCTGCAGAATTGGTCTGCCCCCTTGCCCCATTCCTCCTGCAAGCACCAGGTCCCAGGAACACAGCTGGCTGCCGAGGGCTCGCTGTTCGCCCACAGGTTGCTTTGGACCCAAATCAAGACAAAGTTAAGCATTTAATTACCACAGAAGGGAAATGGCTCAGCAATCAGAGAAAATTGAATCAGGCTCCCAGGGGACTGCCAGGTCTGGTCAGCAAACGCTCCAATTAAGAGAAAGAGAAAGAGCAAGGCACCACCTAGCAGGAGCGAGCATAACACCGGCAAGTGCTGGGCTAAGCTCGCCTATGGAGCCACCCGTGCCCCGCAGCTGCTGCCTGTGTTCCTGCCAAACACCGCCAGGGCAGAGCGTGCCATGCGCAGCACGGCTGGACCAGCACCAGGGGAAGATGGAGCTCCTTGCCTGCCGTCTCCCTGCCCGCAGTGCCGGACAGGTCCCCCCAGTGCTGGTGTGTGTATAGAGGCATGCTGGACACAGCCCAGCCGAGGGACAGGCTTTCATCCCACATCCAACCCCTGGGCAAGTGACCCCAGTACAGATCCTCCACATGGATGTGCTGGCTGCTCCCAGCCTGCTCCCTGTGGGACAAACCCCACTGCCTTGGACCCCAAAGCCACTGCTCCCCGCCCAATCCTCCTGCTCCAGGCTTCCTCAGGCTTAGGGAAACTTTTAAATCAGGCCTTGGCAGCTGCCATGTGCTGCTCATTAGCTCTGGCAGGAGCACACCGGCGCTGAGCTGCACCATCTGCTCTGCACCGAGACCCACTCGGTGGCAACGAGGGACGTGCTGCATGGGCACCCAGTGTCCAGGGACACCCAGCCCGAGGCAGCGGGCAGAGAGCCAGGGGAAGCACGGGACAGTGCTTTACCCAGCCTGAGGGGAGAAGGATCAGGCTGAGTTTGGAATCTCTCTGGACTCCTTTTCACCCCACAAGTGACAGACAATGCCGTCAGCTCCGGGCTGGAACTGCCTAAAAGAAATGGCTGAAAAACACCATTCGCAAACAGCAGACCCACTTGTGAAGGGCTGCAGGGCCCGAAAACCCCACGTGGGGTGGGCAGCACAAGGAAACACTCATGTGGCACCACACGAGTCTCAATGCACACCCCGGCAGGGCCCCTGCTCCCATCTGACCACACAGAAACAGCCACAAAACCACCAGCTCAGTAGCAGCATCAGCAACTACTGGAGAGTGACAGGAAACCATCATTTGCAGGAGACTCTGGGCCTGACAGAGCCCTCAACCTGACCCTGTAGGACACAGAGGTGCCTTGGGTCCCACAAGAGACAGACAGACACACTTCCCCTCCCAATTCTTCACCCTGGTACTGAGGCCCCCATTTCCTCCCAAGCCAGTGAATCACACCCACAGTGTCTCTCCGTTCCCAGGTGTCCTGGTGAAGTCCAACTGTCCCAGTCTCACCTCCGTACTGGTGCTGCCATACTGGAGATAAGGCTTTCCCAGCTCCCTGAAAGCTTTCCCAGGGGACATCTGGAGAAACCCGCCCACCAGACAGGAGTGGGTGGCACAGAAGAGGTGCCTCTTCAACTCTTCGCTGCCCCCCAGACCCTCCCAAAAAAAAAAAAATCCCAAGCTCAGAGTCAGCAGGACAGGGGATGCCAGGAAGCACCCAGGAGCAAACCTGGCCCCACGGCTAGGAAGAGATGATGCACATTTTGCCCTAACATAGTCCTCAGGCAGGTGCACCATCAGATAACAGATGAGCAGAGATCACAGCAACATGGTCTGAGAGATCAGCTTCTCCCAGAGCAGGCACCAGCCAGGTTGTGCCTCCCAGCCCTGCAACACCGGGCCAAGAAAGTGCTTGGAGGGCAGAAAGGCAGGGAAGGACCAGGAGCCCAGCTCCAGCCTTTCTCCCCCAACACAATGCCTTTCCTCCTTGGCCTGCGTTGCTCATCTCCTCCCAAATGTGCACAGGGATGCAGACATCCCACCCCTGCCACCCAAGCAGAGTGCCATCAATGCACCCACAGGGCTCTGCCAACAGCTTTTTTTGGTTATTGTACCCAGCAGTGCAAAAGCTCTCATGAAGTTCACAGGACCCTTGAGACTTCTCAGGAAGAGCGTGCTGAACAGATCCGGCAAATCTCACCCTGCCCCACCAAGCCTCCTGCCACCGGCACTTCCATCCCTCTACCCTGAGCACCATCCCCTGGAACCCTGGGCCTCAGCACCCAGACGCCGCCCAGGCTGTAGCCAAGGAGGAAGGAAGAGCCCAGGGAAGAGGTCAGAGGCAGTTTGTGTGCATTTGCCTGCAACAAAGCCCAGGGGCCTGGTGGGGGGCAGGTTGAGGGGGAAGAAAGGACGACTATTAAATCTTTCAGAGCTGGGGAGGGCCAGAGCAGAGCAGGAATGCCCCTTGGGCCACCCCAGTGCCAGTCTCCAGTGCTTTGCCCTTGGTGCTGGCCCAGATGTGGGGCTGGTGACACTGGAAGAACAGATCCAGATCTTGGAGCAGGCTACTGAGCCCTCCCCCTGCTCCCAGGACATCACAGACACTTTCCCCACCAAGGAACCACAGCCCGGCACTGCCATGGGCAGGGAGGAGATCCACAGCCCCAGGGGTTACGTGGGCTGGGAAGGACCATGGGACAGGGGGGCTCGGGGTCAGGTTCACCTACAGCAAGCTGCGACAAAAACCCTCCCCGCTACGTCCTGGGCCCAGGGAGATGTTAGAGAAGGGTAAGGGATTTCGCTGGATTCCTGGGATCTTGGGCTCGGCCCTGAACCCTCACCTGGGACGATGATGGTGTTATGTTCACACAGAGAAGGGCACAGGGGCAGATGCCGAGCAGGCCGAGGCTGCCAGCCACCCCCAGCCCCACAGCAGCGCAGAGCCAGCAGGGACACAGGGACATGGCAGGGAAGCACGGGTCTGCCTGGCAGGGAAGGGGGACAGGATGCTGGTCACCTGCTCTCTCATCAAGCCAAGCAGAAACCCCTCAGCATGCAACGGGGCAGAGGGTCACCCCACAGCGTGCCGCTCTCCTGCAGCAGAGCCTGGTGGCAGCTGCCCTCACAATCCACCACAGCCCAAGCCTACTGGCTGTTTAACCAACGACTGGGACTGTTTTGACAGCCACCAGCAGGAAACAGCCCCATGGGACCACTGGGGCCAGACCCCCCTCCCAGCAGGAACAGCCAGGGCTGCCTCCTCACTGAGCCCCCCGCTCGGCGCGGGTATCACCTTCCCCCTTCAGGGCCCAGGAGCCTTGTTCCAACAGCTTTGTTTAGGGCTTGATCTCCTGCCTCCAGTTTCACTGCTGGCGCAGGAAAGCGGCAGCTGGCTGTGTCCTCTGGTTTAGAGGCAGCTTCAGCCTCCCAAGTTCCTGAGACTTCACGGCATTACATATTTAAATCCCTCACTGAGGGTGATGGGTGCAGGCACCAAAACCCTCTGAACGCTGCTTTGCTCCAAGCGACGCCAGGCAGTGGTATGTCTGCATGCTCCCCCTTTGTACCAGCAGCATCTCCACCCCCTTTCTAACATTTCTGCTGTAAAAGCCAGCAAGTGTGCGCCTGATTGAAGCCAGGCACAAACACCTGGGCTCAGCACTTCCCACAGAGACCCCGCGAGGCCTCCCACCCACCACAACCCTCCAGACCAGGAAGGCCAAGTCAACCCTGCTCGCTGAGAGCCAAGAGCACAGACATCCCTGTGTCATGCTCACCCCTGCATCACAGTGGGGCTGGGAAGACCCAAAGTGAAATCAGAGAGCAGCAGCTCATCCACATGAGTTCAGTACAGCAGCAAAACAGATATAGGACATGGGGGGCCCCACTGACACAGCTGAGCCGTCCTCAGTGGAGGCAAAGGATGGGGAAAGTGGCTGGGGGAGCCACACCAGTGATCTGCCTGCCCAGCACCCCCAGGCTGGAGCAGCTTCCTGACATATTTTGTTCCTGGGACCAGCGCTGCTGGCCAGGGAGCCACACAGCCACCACAGATGGGAGATGGGCACCCCAGGGCTAGGCTGTCCCCCCCATCCCCACAGGAGCCAGGCACATCCCATGCAGTGGTGTGCTTTTGCCTCATCTCTCCCGTGCACGACTCTGTGTCATCTGAGCAAAACCAGGCCAACATAAGCCAGACCTGGCAGGAGACAGTGTCCCATGACCTACCCCATGGTGTCCCACCAGGACCACCCCACAAGGGCTCAGAGTTGCAACAGCTCCGTGGTGATGATGGGCAGCGGGTACCAGGCTGCACAACCCCTCTTCACGCTGCAGCACTTGGGCAGCATGTGCACAGGTGTAGCATGAGTTGGGCTCACACCTTATCTCCATTTGGATTCAGAACTGCTCCAGCAGGAGCTGGTTTGGAACAGCTACAACTCCACCTCTTTGGGCACCAGCAGTCCCAGAGGCTTTGGGCTGGCAGAAACCATCCCAGCAGGCAGAGCAGCCCTGGCCACATGGCAGCAAAGATGTCAGAACCCCAGCATGGCCAGGAGCCCAGATGATCCCAGCACCTCCCCTTTTCCAGCTCACTCTCACGGAGCCAAGGCCACCCAGGGCACATGGCGATGGGTGCTGAGTCCATCCTAAGCCAAGCGACACATCCTGCCCTTATTCCCGAGGAGGAGGAGGTGGGAGCAGCTCTCTAGGGCAGGAGACAGCCAGCTGCCCATGTGGAGACAGAGCATCATGACCAGAACGTTTATAAGAGCAGCAGAGCACTGGGTTTAAATAGACTTGAAATCCGACTCAACTTCCTTCCCCAATTTCACAAGCTGCATTTCCTGAGCCTCTGCAGCATCTCTGCAGCTAGCGCAGCAGCTCTCACACAGCGGGTGCCCCTTTCTCTCTGATGATCTGGGCTGTTAGAAAGTGCCCTCAGGGAACATTTCTGTGGGCAGCGGCTTCTCAGACCGCGACAAGGGGTTCACTGGCCTCTGGCTCCATAGGCACTATGGCCCTTCCAGACACAGCAAAACCAACTCCGGGAACCAGCACGACAAGCCCCGCTCCCCTGCAGCTCCTCCGCAGCACCCCTGCAGTTGCAAGAGCTGAGGGCAGACAGCACTGATTGCGAGCTTGGGGGCTGTGGGGGGTGATGCAGAGGGAGGGGGAGGAATGAGGAGGAGGATGTGGGGTAGGGGTGGTGATGCAGGGGGAGTGGGAGAATGTAGGGGGGGGGGAATGCAGGAGGGAAAGGGGGGTGATGCAGGATGGAAAGGCGGGTGCTAGATCCTCAAGCGATGGCTGTGCTCCTAGATGGAGGACATGAGCACTGAGCTGCCTGCGTTGCAGTGACCCATTTGAAGGTCACCTACAGAAGGAAACAGCAGTCACTGCCTTCCCCGCTCTCTCAGCAACCCCCAGCAGCAAGTAGCGAGCACTCCCAGGCTGCCCTGCTTAGCACCATCGTGGCTCCTTGGCAGACACCGTTACACCAGCACAGGGCGCGTAGGCGCCCAACCCGACCAGTGCTGGCAGCTTGGCCCCATCGTTTCCTCCGCAGCGGCATCCGCTGCAGCTGGCAGGCACAGATGCACCCATGCAGCAACACGACAGGCTTTGCCCATCAGCAGTAGCAAAGGCAAAGCCAGCCAGCAGGGCAGGGAGAAGAAGAGCTGGGGCAGGATGCAGCTTTGCAGGCGGTACAGATCTGAGTCGCAGGTACAAATCAGCCCAGGGGCCAGGAGCAGCCACTGGGTCAGCATTTTGCTCTGCCAACAGCAGCGCTGCAGCAGGCACCAGCCATTCGGCTCCTGTCACAGAAAAAGCCTTAAAAACATCCCCGTGCCCCAGTTAGTGGCTCAGCATCTGGGTCCCTTGGACCCCCAGTGTCAACAGGGCAGTGGGGGTCAACCAAGAGGAAGACAGGAACATGTGAAGCTGACCATGAAATGCCACAGCACCTCTCCTGCCAGGCCAGGAGAACCAGCAAGAACACTCCCAAGGACCATATACAGCCACACTACCAGTGCTCCTCCACCCCACTCGTCCCACCTCGAGGGCTCTGCGAGGCCCAAGACAAGTCCTACTGACTGCAGCACCATTCCCATCATCCAGCTGTTTAACTCCAGCAGCACATGGCACCCTCCTCCAAAGCCACCATCGCTTCCCAGTGTCCCTGGCCGTCCCCCAGGTCCCACTTGGCCCTCCCCAGGTCCCAATTGCTTCCACCAGCAGCAGGACTCCAGAAAAAATGGCACAGCTGGCACATTCATGTTATCACAAAGGATTCGTGTCCTGCCATAGCCCAGAGGCATTCAGCCTCCTCCACACTTTGATAGCTGAGGGAGGTGGGATCTGTGGGTAGGTTTGCTTGGAGGGTGGGGGGTGTTGGAGACTCCTGCAATCTGGTCTCTGCACTGGCAAAGGAAAATAATTCTGGACAGAAAACCATCCCCAGACCCCGGCAGCTGCTTTGGGTAGGTGGTCCACAGGGAAAGCAGCTCAGTCCCTGCACCCCCCAGCCCAGCCTCAGAAGCCACTTTCCTGCCTTGAACCTGCTTCCTTTGTCTCACAGCCTCCTTGCTCCCAGCCCTCCTTTGTCCTGCCACCTCACCTTTGCCAACCCTTCACCCCAGCTGCCCAGCACTCACCGGCTGCACCGAGCGGGTGCTGGCTCGCTCCCTCAAGGAGAGAGCTGGACACCCCTCCTTGCCATGGACACCCCAGCTTCACTGTGATGCTGCATATTCAAGTCACCTCTCGGTTGTGGTTCCCCCTTCATGCGTGGGGAAACAGTCCTTAACTCTGTCACTGGCAGGGGTCAAAGGGGGAAGAGCCCAGAAGAGAGGACTCTGCAGCCACCATCCCCTGTGGCACCCACTCCATCTCCTGGGGAAAAGGGACCACAGCCTCAAACCGGGTCTCTGTTAAAAGGTTTAATCCCAAGAGAAATGCAGGATGGAGGACAGGAAGAGTCTGGCCAGCAGGCAGATCTCCAATCCCAGCCACCGGCATCACCCGATTCCGAGGTCAGTGTCTTGGCACGGACACCCGTGCCGTGGCACAGCCCAGCCCTGCCCCTGCGCGGCACCCCAGAAGCATCCACACCGAGCGAGAGTCGTCACCCTCCCCTCCGGCTCCTCCATCCCGCAGAATCGCAGCCTGGTCCCGATTCTCAGCCTCTCAAAGGGACCAAGGCAGAAAAATCCCCACAGCCGGCTTCCAGGGCAGGAAGGCTGGGAGGGCGGGCAGCGCTGGGAGGTGTCCTGGTGCACACGCACCCGCAGACACGCACCCGCAGACACACACCCGCAGACACACACCCGCAGACACACCCGCATGCACAGCCCCACACCCACCCGCTCTCCCCCCAGCCCTGACGCTGCACCCAGCAGCATCTTTTGTGCTCTTACTCTGCTCAGGCGGAGCTCTGCCCCGCTCCGAGGACTCCCGCAGCTGCGGCTGCCCGCAGCGCCCCGGGGATAGCGGGACATGGCACCCCCTGCGCCCCCCACGGTGACACGGGGAGGGGGAAGGGGCGCAGGGACCCAATCCTGCCCTGCCCCGCTCTGAGCCTTCCGCGGGAAGGCGGGTGCCGAGGCCCGGGCTCCGCTCCCCGGGGGCTCCGTCCCCTCCGCCGGCGCACGGAGAAGCGAACCGGGACAGCGGCGGCGCTGACAAAGACCCCTCGTTGAGGCTGTGCGGGGCTGTGCCCCCGCCCCCGCCGCTGCCCGCAGCGCCCCCCGAGCCCCCCCCCCGTGCTCGAGAAGCCGCCGCTGCTCCTTCATCGAGGTACACGGTCTGGCAGGCGCATTGTTCCCAGCCCGCAGCCAGCACAAAGGACACCGAGACCGCATCGGGAGGGGAGTGAGGGTGGCGGGGGGACACGACGACACGGGGACAGGCAGGGACCCCCTCCACCCCCCGGCATCTTCCCTGACACCACTGCGGGCAGGAGCTGCAGTCTGCACCGGGCGGAGGGGCTGGCGGCATCGCCGTCCCCAGCGGCTGGGGGGCAGGAGGGGGCGGGGGGCTCAAAACCTCACCAGGAGGGGGACTGATTGTCCCGGGGATGGGGGAGCTCGGTGCCTCGGGGATGGGAGGGGTGCTCGGTGCCCCGGGGATGGGGGGCCTCGGTGCCCCGGGGCGGGCAGCCTCCCCGCACTCACCTCACAGCCACCTTGACGCAGCTGTCCGGGGCCGCCATGCCCCCAGCCCCGGCTCCTCGGCTGCCGCTGCCCCGAGCATCCGCGGGGCGGGGCGGGGGCGGCCCCAGGTGCGGGGCGGGGCGGCCGCGAACCCCCCACGCCGGGCGGAGGCACCGGGAGATGCGGGGGGGGGGTGTAGCCCCGGCACACGCGGACACGCACAGGCACACGCGGAGGCGCAGTCGGGCACGCGCACACTCTCGCGCTCACACAGCCGCACTGACATTCGCGCACTCACACTCACACATTCGCGCACACGCGCTCACCCGTCTGTCGCTGCCGCCCCCTACCGGGGCAGTGGTCTTGCATCCGCCTGCACACGGCGGTACCGGGGCTGTACCGGCCTGTACTGGGCTGTATTGGGCGGTACTGGCGTTTTACTGGGCTGTACCGGGCTGTACTGGGCTGTACTGCGCTGTATCGAGTTGCACCGAGCTATACTGGGCTGAACTGGGCTTTACCGGGGTTGTACCTGGCCGTGCCAGTCTGTTCTGGGCTGTACCGAGCTATACTGGGCTTTACCGGGGTTGTACCTGGCTGTGCTGGGCTGTGCTGGGCTGAACTGGGCTTTACCAGGGTTGTACCTGGATGTGCCAGTCTGTGCTGGGCTGTACCGAGCTATACTGGGCTGAACTGGGCTTTACCGGGGTTGTACAGGGCTGTACAGGCTTTGCTGGGATTGTGCAGGGCTGTATTGGACTGTTCTGGGACTGTACCGGTGTGTACTGGGACCATACCGTGTGTGTGTCCCGAGAGCCACTCTGAGTCCTGTAGTGTGGGTGTTGCCCATCCCTGGGAAGCAGTGGGGCTCCAGCAGATGCTGGTGTGGAGGGAGCCCCAGGGAGCTGGGAGACCCCAGGGAGGCCATCAGCTGCCTGCCAGCCCAGTACTGCCCAGTACCACCCAGTGCCAGCCCAGCCCAGCCTGTAGCACAGTGCAGTCTGGTGCTACCCGGTGCATCCAGACCTGACTCCCTCACCAGCCCTGGAGCACCCAGGTCCCACTCAGGACCTCATTCCCTCTGGCCTCCTGTTTTGTCCCTGCGCCTGTCACCCAGCCCCTTTGTCCCCATAGTGGGACTGGGGAGGGTCTCAGCCAGCCCTGTGACTGGTGTGTGGGGATACTGGAACTCTCCCTGCCCAGGAGCGGGACACAAAGAGGGGATGCGGAGTCCCTGGGTCAGCCCAGCCCTGGCAGTGCTGGTTTGCAGCCCCTCAGGTGGCCCCCAATTCCCTGGCGTCGCGGCGAGGAGCTGGGCAGCCCACAAAAACCCACTGTGTGGATGACGGTGCGGGCACTGCTGAGTGTGCTCACAGGCAGAGACAGGGGGGCTGTCACCCTACACGCTGTCCCCAGCCACCCACCACTGATGAGGCCACGTTTGGCACTGAGAAGGGAAAGACCTCCCTGTGCATTAATGACAGCCCCACATGGTCCCCAGACTAAACTCTTCAGCCCCATAGTGCTGATCAAGGATGTTTTCAGCCTGACCTGGGGTGCAGTAATGTGGTTTGGAACAGGGGATGGAGACTGGGACGCTGTAGGTCTCTGCCCCTGCGAGCAGTGGTGCTTGGAGGACAGACGTGAATGACCACCTCCAGGGCTTTTCTTCCCACTTGGTTGGCATCACTGAAACACCGCCATGGCTTCACCTGGCCCCATCCCAGAGCTCTGCGGTGGGTGGGATGAGACCACCGAGCAGGAGGAGTCAGTGCAGGGCATTGGTGAGCTGGTTTGTCCTGCCAGAGCCACTGGGACAGGAAGGGCTGTTCACCCTGTGGGTTGCCCAAGGCCCTGCAAGAACCCATGCTGAGAGGCTAGGGGGTGAGGTTGATGGCATGGGTGTGACAGGACAGTGCCCAGGTGCTGACACAGCTCTCCAGCATGCCCAGTCCATACCCTGGGGCTGTATGGGCCAAGCAGCAAGCTGGGCACCCATGCAGCAGAGTACAGTGCCCAAGGGCTGCTGGCTTCACACTAGGAGCTGCTCTTGGGAGGTTAGGGAAGGGAACGTTTCCAGGGCCCATCAGGGAGCAGGACTGGGGACCAGCAGGCACCAAGGAGCTGAAGTAGCCCTGTCCTGGCTTCCTTGTCACCTGCCTTCACCTGGCTGAGGCTGATGCCAGGTGGATGTGCTGCCCAGGGACACCCAAAGCCTCTGGCTCAGCAAGAAAAAGCACCTCCCAGCCTGAAGCTGGTTTGGGACTTATGGATTTACCCCAGCTCCGCAGGCTGGTGTTGACGTCAAGGGTGGACAGCAACGGAGTGTGAGGGTAAGCTGAGACATGCTGAGATTTACTGTGGGGAGCCCAGGGCTGTGCTCTGAGACAGCCGAGATGGTAGCACAAAGCCAGAGTTGTGCCCAGTGTGGAGCCCAGCACCTGCTCTGGGGTCTGGATGCCTTCACCTCAACAGCATCATCCCTTCACCTCGTCTGCTCATGCTCCTCCCAAGGCTTCCAAGGTACCAGGGCCAGGTGCTGGTACCTGAGTGGAGTTGGCTTGGCACCTGCTGGGATGGGTAAATTCCAGAACACCTCATGCTGGTACAGCATCATGGGGATGAGCGGGATATGGCTTGGCTGTTGACCTGCAAGGATGTGAGGAGCTGGCATTTCTCTTCCTTTGTCCTTGAGGGCTGTGTTTGCAAGGACACTTGGGTCAAGGTGACATCCCACCCTGAGCTGCCATTGTTTCTGAGGCTGAACGCTTCCCTACAAAAGCTCCAGTCAGAGAGGGGCAGTGACTGTGCTGTGGGACTGCTGGCCCTATCTCCCTACTCCCACCCTTGTGCCAGCTCAAACTCAGCCAGAAATCAACTCAAGAACCACTCCCCCCATGGCCTCCAGATGATAATTTGGGGCAGATCAGCCCCTGGGCAACCCCAGGCCCCAGGAGAAGGTGAGCCATCACCACAGTATGTCCCCACCACAGTGTCATCTCTCATGTTTGGAGTCTCCAGGGAGCAACCACCCACCTCAGAAAGTAAAACACGCACCCCTCGCACCTTTCTAAGGGGATTGGGAAACCATCACCACCATCACTATTCGTGTAGCTCACAAAGCATGTCCTTAACCTCCCTCTGGCAGAGGAGATGCCAGAGCCTTGCTTGTAGCCACCCCGTGCCCCTTTCCCGGAGCAGGTGGGGGTGTGTGATAGTGTGCGTGTGTGAGGGGCTGCGGTGAAGCCAGGGCTGCCCCTGTGCACTCCTTGCTGAGGGGTTGCATCCCTGTCTGCGCTGCCATGTGAGCTCCCAGGTGAGCTCTCCAGTGCCCAGGCTGCAGCTGGAGCTTAGCAACAGCCACTTCGCTCTGATGAAATTAACAAATAACTGCCCTGGTGGGGAGCAGTCGGGCTCTGTTGATTCTGTGCCTTCCCCAGGAGCCATCGCTTTGATGCATTTTAATATAGTAGGGAGGAAGGAGCCCTCGTGTCCCAAGTCTGCTGGGCTGGAGCCCCTCTGGAACTCCATCCCAGCAAAGGGCTGGCCCAGTGAGAGTGGCTGCTCCAGCACTCAGCACCCGGTGCCTGGGGGGCTGAAGTCTGTAAAGTGAAAGCCCTGGGCAGAGTCATTCCCAGACAAGAATAACCTCAGCTGCCACTCGATCCCAGGCAGCGCTGAGCACACAGCAAGAACTGTGCTCCCCGTGCTCTCCCAGCTGTGGCACCTCTGGCCTGTGCCCCACATAACAGCAGGGATGTCTGTGGGCTGGATGAGATCCTCCTGTGGGCCAGGCTTGAACGGTGTGTGCCCAAGCCTGGAGGTACTGGAGTGAACAGAAATCGCAGCACAGTGTCCAGCCCTCCTGGTGGTTAAAGCCAGTGCTGCTGCACTGATCTGGACATGCTTTTGTGCCTCTGCCCCATGCCCACCTGTCTTCCTCCCCAAGTTTAGGCTTGGCTGCAAGCAGGAGGACTAGGATCCAGCAGAGATTTAAGGACATTGGGTCCAGCTGCTGCTATACCAGGAGACTCCCAGAGCTTGGCAGATGAAGAACTGGACCACAGGAACCCATGGATTCATACAGCAGGAACTCTTTAATGACCCATCCAGCTCTTGCAAGACCCTGCTGACATAGCCTTGGCCCATCCTGCACCAGCACTCTGGCTCCCCAGCCCAAAATTCCTCCTGCAGTTGGACAGAGCCCACCAAGACCCCAGGCAGAGAGGGGGTGCAGTGCCTCCAGCAAACCCCTGCAAGCTCCTGAGGGGACTGTGCCCACTGGGCTGCATCAGCAGACGACTCACAGGCGAGTGGCAGTGATGGTCTCTTGGGAGAGGGCTGCACTGAGACCTGGGGAGCCGTCTTGTGATGCCGCTGAGGTATCCTGGGGGGCAGAGCCCGTTCTTGTGCCCTGCAGTGTTTCTCTTGCTCTTAGCAGTGCCAAAGCTGCGTTCTCCACTTCATCTACCTTCATCTGGGTGCTGGCCGCCATCTCGTTCCTGGTCACTGCTACGAAGGATGGGTCACGGGCCAGAGCCACAAGGCCCCCGGAGATCAGAGCCTGCAGTAAAGGATGGGGTCACAGCCCAGTGAGACCCAGGCAATGTGTGGAGGTCCCTTGCAAAGGGAGAGGGGATCTCGAGTCTGTAGAGGTGTCCCTGGCTGCAAGCAGCCTACCCTTGCCTTCTTTTCCCTCTGCGATGGCTATTACCTATTGCTCATCCTCAGAGTTTAGCTTTGCCCTCCAACCTCCCCGCATAGCACCGCTGCCCACCCCTTTCACTCCCTGGCAGCCCCACCTTTCCCTCTGCCAGGCTGTGCCCTGCCTTACCTCCTGAATGAGGAAGGTGATGGCCGGTGTGGAGGACGTGCTTGGGTCACTGCTTTCAGCCTGCTGATATCCCAAACTGGATGCCATTCCCATCGGAGTCCCATCCTCTCTGGGCAGCTGGGTAAGAGGAGCAAAAAGCTGCAGCCGGGGAATGCCCGTGGAAGATCTCTCCTCCATGTCAACGTGGATGTTGCAAGTACAGTTCCCAGCCTGGACAGGCACTCCCATTCCTCCCAGCTCCAGATCACCACCCGCAAAGCGACCAGCAGCGCCACACGGGCAGAACGAGCTGGGAACAAGACTTTATCTCCTGCCCTGGCACTCGCCAGGCAAGGAGGCACTGTGGACAGCCAAGGGCAGCTAAAGGAGTGTGGGGGCAAACCTGCCTCAGCCCTTTGGTCTGCCCTGGCTCTGGACGTGGACAGTGAGCCAGAGAGATGCTGCCTCAAGCTGTCCCAGCTTGGATGAGCAGCCCATGCCCACCGCAGCAACGGAGAGGGGTCCTGGCTCCTTCCTCAAGCTGATCATAAAGGAAAGCTCCAGCAAAGCTGCCTTCATGGTGGAGAGCCCTAGTGACCAGCTCTTTCCGAGCATGGCTGTGACAACCTCTCCCAGGAGGGGAGGGAGGCTCATCCATGCCCCCTGCATTGCTGCCTCTGGACATCCATTGTTCCCTTTACCTCCTGGGTAAGAAGCTGCAGCCCTGATGATGGGTGATGGCCAGAGGTGGCCTCTCGCCTCCTGCTCAGCCTCCGTGGCAGCCTCTCCATGGGTAAGGGGTGGTTGCGCTCTGTGAGAGGGAAAGGTGGGGACATTGGATGGGCACAACAGCAAGGACGCCACTGCCACCCAGAGCTGGAAGCAGGTTAACTAGACTGGGGGAACCAAGCGCTTAGGAGTTCAGGACCAACCGAAGTCCTAGCAC
Organism: Cuculus canorus; assembly: GCF_017976375.1. Classification (NCBI taxonomy): domain Eukaryota; kingdom Metazoa; phylum Chordata; class Aves; order Cuculiformes; family Cuculidae; genus Cuculus; species Cuculus canorus. Next base: position 7,624,380 of record NC_071424.1, read on the forward strand.
CCGCTCACTGCCCTGGGCTGCCTCCTCACTCACCCAGGGAAGAAGTCCCTGTTTGTGGAAATGAACATGGTCTTGTGGCCCTGCTGCCTAGTGGTGGCAGGCCTTCCCCCAAATCAAGGCATAGGCTCCATCATCCTAGAGGGTGGGAAGGTGGGAGGAGGGTCTCCTGGAGCTCCCCAGACAGCTCCTATTGTGCTTGGGGCTCTCAGATAACATCCAAGTTGCTGGGGTCTCCTCTTCCTGCCTGTCAACATCAGCTCCTTGCCCCTACCCTGGCCCTTAGGCTAGTCCAGATCCCCCAGAAAAGGAACGATGTTGGGACTCACCCTGCGAAGGATGTGTGGCTCCTACTGGCCCCATCTTCCTCTGCACCTCATCCTCATACTCCATCCTGGCAAAGGCAAGCAGGTGGGTCAGCCTGAGCAGGGACCAAGGGCTGAGACTATCCCCATCCAGGGGTGCAGCCCTCCCCACCTTCTCACCCTGTGGAATGCAGCTGGAGGGGCAGACTAGAAGGGACTCCTGGGACGGATGAACAGGGTGGAGACCCCAAGAAGTAGGATTAAGTATATTCTTACATTGGTGTCCCTTATCCCTGTGCCCAGGCAGGTGCTGGTAGCTTCTACCTCAGCTTTGGCAGGGAAGGGGGAAGGGTCCTGCGATCCCTCGTGCCCTGTTGTCCACCTTGATCCTCATGGCACCAAGACGGAGTGACACAAAGGACAAGGGCACACAGGGAGTCACACATGCTGATGTGCAGAGTCACTCACCAGCCCTGGAGCTACCCTGAATGTTCTAGGGACACCTTGGGAGCACTAGAGGTCTGGGGACCAGTGTGTCTGTTCTCCTTGTCCCCCATGCCTGAGCCCTACCTCACATGCCAAGGGCTGATTCTGCACAAAGTTCCTGTCCATGAAGCCACCTTCACATCCAGCATGTGATTCCTCCCACAGTCTGCTGGGACTGATGAGGCTCAGCCACTTTTCCAGACCTTACCCACCTGTGAAGAGCTCCTGGGCCAAACTGACATGCAGCCAGCTGCCTGTGCAGCTCTGCTGGGAGTTGCCGGCACAGACCAGCTCTGCCCTTGCTGAACTGCCCACGCAAGGCTCTCCAGCCCTTACCTCTCGAGCCAGTAGCGGTTGGCGTTGTTGACGTTGGTGTTGCCTTCCTGGGGGAAGTCATCAAGGAAGACGGGGGAATCAAGGTCCTCACTACCCACCTCGGTGAACTGCAGGGGCCTCTGGCTGGCCACGTGGGGCTGCAGGGGGCTGCTGGGCTCCATGAAGCTGTCGACCTGGCCAAAAAGGCCACCTGTCCTCTGCAACCAACAGGGAGGGCATCACAGAATGGAACCATTGAATGGTTTGTGTTGGAAGGAACCTCAAAGCCCATCCAGTCCCACCCCCTGCCATGAGCAGGGACACTTCCCGCTGGATCAGGGGCTCAAAGCCCCATCCAACCTGGCCTTGAACCCCTCCAGGGATGGGGCAGCCACCACTGCTCTGGGCAACCTGGGCCAGGGCCTCCCCAACCTCACAGCAAAACATTTCTCCCTAAGATCTCATCCCAATCTCTCCTCTTTCAGCTGAAAACCATTCCCCTCACCCTATGCTATCCCTGCACTCCCTGATTAAGAGCCCCTGCCCAGCTTTCCTGGAGCCTCTTTCAATACTCGAAGCTGCTCTAAGGTCTCCACAGAGTCTTGTCTTCTCCAGGCTGAACAACCCCAACTCTCTCAGCCTGTCCTCGTACTCGAGGTGCTCCAGCCCTCAGATCATCTCCTCTGGACTCACTCCAACAGCACCATGTCCTTCCTGTGCTGAGGACTCCAGAACTGGACACAAGGTCTCACCAGAGCAGAGTAGAGGGACAGAATTTCCTCCCTTGCGCTGCTGGTTACACTTCTGATACAGCCCAGGACACGGGTGGCTTTTTCAGCTGCGAGGGCAGACTCTCTGCTTGTCTCTCTGCTTGGACCTCGCAGACCACTTGGTTCCAAAAGTCTCATTGCACAAGTGGGGAAACTGAGGCACTGAGGGGTAACAATGAAGCAGCCGCTCTGAGATGAGAGCCAGCCCCTCTGCGTGATCAATCCTGTCACCTCTGTGAGACAGCCCGAGCCACTGGCACCTCTGAACACATCAGGACGTGCAACTCTGCAATATCACAGCCGTCCAGGTTGTCTCACAGTCTCCTAGGGAGTGGGAAGTGAATCTCTTCCTGCTCTGATGATGATGATGACACATGAGCAGTCCTGCCTTAGCCTGGCAGAAGGTGTGAATAGAGCCCTCCAAGCCTGTGGGTTCAGTGCACCCCTACCACCGTATGAGGGCCCTTCTACAGAAGGGAAACTGAGGCAGAGAGCAGGTTGCCCAGGTGACTTAAACAGGATGTTCTGATGCTCAGAAAGTGGAAAGAATTGCTGATTCATCTTTGTGGTCCACACTGTCTTTCATAGCCAGACTCACCTCTGTGAACTGTCCTCCAGCTGCTGGTAGCCATGTCGATCTACCACCAACACATCAAAACGGCACTACCCAGGGTGCCCGAGGGCTGCACTCACCCTATATATCCCTTCCTCCATGGCAGCCTCTACCATTGCTCTTTCCAGCTCCTCCTCAGCAGTCAGGTCCCCAGAAATGGCCCGATGGATTTCAGGAGCAGCTTCTTCTTCAATGCTTCTCAGCCCAGCCTGATGGGGACAAGAAGGTACGGCTGGATGTGGCCTCTCCCTACCACCCTTCTTACTTTGAGCTTTGTAGAGGGAAACATGACGACGTGCTCACCTGGGAAACCAAGCTGCCCTGTGAGATCTTCTACCAGAAAGGCCATGGCTCACCCTGTCTGTCTCTGTGCTTGGCGGAACAGCTTCTGGCTGATGCTGTCCCACAAAGGGGTTTGCTACGGGTGGCCTGGCAAGGGGTCGGGCTGCTGGTGTGCAAGTGGTAGCTGTGCCTTTGCTGCTGAGGTGGAGATACCAGATGGGGCCTGGCTCTTTTCTGTGCCTTGCACCTCTGTGGCTTGGTCTTTTATCTCTACAAGTGATTTTCTCCCCATAAAGTCAGGAGAGGCTGGGGACATCCCAGCTGCACTGGCCAGACACATAAATCCTCTCCCATCCCACCCTGACAGCATCCTTCCGTGACTGCAGTGGTCCTGCTCAGGACCAGTCACATCATCAGGACCAGTCGCATCATCTCCGCTCCACCTGATGTTGCAGCAGGAAATGAGACATGATACAGAGTGCAGCAGGCACGCAGAACTACCCAAACGCTGCTAGGGTGAGGAAAGGAAGAAGGCCCCGGGAACAGACCAGATGGATAAGGGCCTGGATGAGCAGCATTTGGCCCAGACATTGGTCTGTTGTGGGGATTTCCAGGTCTTAAAACTGCTTAGGGAGGCATCAGACCCTGCTGAGCCTTCCCTGAGGCTGAAATCAGCGAGGCAGAGTCTAAATTCTCCTTTGCTTCCAGAGTCATTCATGCCCTGGAGACTAAGGTCACCCTCTGGGGTGGAGCGCTCATGGCCAGTTCATTGCTGGTTCACCTGGGGCCACATCATTTCCAGAGCCTGATGCATAGAGGTCCCTATCTGTCATTGCAGCTCTGCATCTCTAATTTACCATGAACTTTCCTGAGCTGGGAGAGTCTTCTTCCTGGATATGTAGAGCTCCCCACCACAGCCTGCACACCCCCAGGAAGGGTCACCCCTCCAACATCACACAGACTAACCTGGATCTCCACAGGGTTTTTCTTGGGACGGTACCCGTAATATTCCTCCTGGCGCTTCATGAACTTCCTGAAATGCTCTTGGATGAGGAAAGTAGCGTAGAATTTGCCCACTGTCACCTCATCATCTGGAGGGGAGGAAACCAACCTGATGACACCACCTATCACATGGCCTCGAGTTGTCGAAGCAGAACAGACCCTGACTAGTTGTTGCTCTGCTCCTCTGGGAAGTACCACCAGGTGACATACCTCCAATGGGTGGGATGACTTGGTCCAGAAGCTTCATACTTGTGCGCTTCCAGATTTTTTTTATAATGGTTCTGAGCTCCTCATTGGCCTGCTCGAAGTTACCTGTAAGAAAAGTTAGCATTCCCGGGGGAACATGACCATGAGTGAAGAAAAAGCATGTGAAAACCTGGCCAGACTTCTCCAGGGGGAGACAGCTCCTCTCCAGCCTCCTCTCCCAACAAAAATGAGCTTTTTAAGAATGAAGCTTTGATTTTAGCAAAAAGATTTGAAGTACGGAGTGAGTCAGACTTAGCAAAAAGGTGGAGTGCCAGTGCTACTGTCTCTGTTCTGGTGATGAACAAAAGATTTCAACCTCCCCTTTGATGCTCTCACAGGCTTTACCATTCTTGCTCACTTGCAATCCCAGTCTATCCCCATGCGTGCTCTGACATCTCCTGTGTTCCTCCAGGAATGCCTGCACTGTGCCCACCCCACCTGGAGGGAAGACGACTGTGCCATGCTGCTGGAAGACGCCAGGCCCGGCAGCCCACCACTGCCCAGCCTCACCTCCTGCCAGAGCCAGCTGCCCAGCCACAAAAGCAGCTTGTGTGACACTGCCTAACCCACACGGCATGGAAACAAACTGGTGGGTCATCTTCCCAAAGCAGGACTTTGCAAGCCATGCTGCTGGCAAGGAAAGAGGGTGAAAGCAACTCCTCCCTAGCACACCTAAATTGGGAGATGATGTGTCTCCTTCCGTTCCAGTTTGAGACTATAAATCATCAAATCATATTCACGGAATGGTTTAGGTTGGAAAGGACTTCAACGCCCATCCAGTCCCACCCCCTGCCATGAACGGGAACACCTCCCACTGGATCAGGGTGCTCAGAGCCCCATCCAACCTGGCCTTCAACACCTCCAGGAACAGGGCAGCCACCACTGCTCTGGGCAGCCTGGGCAACCTTGGCATCCCCACCCTCACAGAAAAACATTCCTTCCTAAGATCTCATCTCAAACTCCCCTCTTTCAGCTGAAAACCATTCCCCTCATACTATCCCTGCCCTTCCTGATAAATAGATGGAGAAATGCAAAAGTGGAGCAGGCAGTGCTGCTGGGCAGGGGGAGATCTGTCTACACCCAACACTGCAGGAGGGAAGCTGCTGGCTGTTTGTTGTGAGAACTGGGTCAGAAAGGCTCCTGAACTGCTCAGGGTGAAGTTACGCAGTGAGGTGGCATTGGTTCACTCTTTAGCGCTGCAACACATGCGCCTACAACTACTGATATTCAACAGGAGTGGCCTGAGCAGTCCCACGTATATCCCCACCGTCTACAGCCCAATGGGATAATTAACAGCATGAAGCTGAGAGTTGCACAAGAGGGTCTGGCTCCATAGGGAAATGCCCTGAGGCGCCCAGACAGAGTGGGGGAACAGTGTGTAACCAGCTCCTCTTCAGGCCATAGAGGCAGACAGGAGCATCACTTACCTTCTGTCTTGATCTTGAGGGCTGTCCTCACCAGTGCAAAGAGGGTTGCATTGAAGGTGACGGTGCCATCACTGTTCAAGGGCATGTTCATGCACACCAGACGCTGCACAGCAAACCAACAACTGTGACCCCAAGCAGCAGAGCAGGCTGGAAGCCCACGAACACAGAGCCTGGCCTGGCCAGAGGGCAGCCACGCTGGCTGGGAAGAGGCTCTGCTCGTCGCACTGAGCTGCTGGCCAAGGAGCCTTCCCAGCTCTACCTGCTCTGCCCAGAGCTATAGGGCTCTGCACCACCACTTGGCAGCACATAGGCCAGCAGCAGTGACACCACTTGTCCTAACCAGCCAGCTAAACCAGACGAAGCTGAGGGAAGGGCCAGGACGGATTTATGAAATAACCTAACCCATGGGGCATAGAAAATTACAGATTCATAGAATCATTTAAGTTGGAAAAGACCTTTAAGATTGTTAGGTAGTGGACAGGTATGATTGGACTTGATGATCCCAAAGGTCTTTTACAACCAAACAATTCTATGATTCGAGTCCAAGCGAAAATGTAACACTGCCAACTCCATCACTAAACCCTGTCCCTAAGCACCACATCGCATGTCTTCTAAATCCTTCCAGGGTGGTAACTCTACCACCTCCCTCAGCAGCCTCTTCCTACCCTTGACAACCCTTCCAGCGAAGAAATATTTATTTCCTAACATCCAGTCTAAACTTCCCCTGCTGCAACTTGAGGCCATTTCTTCTTGCCCTATCACTTGTTACTCGGAAAAGGGACCAGCACCTGCCTTCCTACAATCTCTTCTCAGGGAGCTGCAGAGAGTGATGAGGTCTCCCCTCAGCCTCCACTTCTTCCAACAACTAGGCCCCAGGAGACAGAGCATTTCCCTCAGGAAGATGGGAATCATCCTGCATTGCACTCTACCGTCCAAGAAGTGCCCCAGGCTGCAGTGAGGGATCTAGGGATCAGACTTACAATGGAGTTTGTCCAAGACCCACAAGGGTTTACACCAGTGCCTCAGCCCCTGCCCACGTGGTTTACACGTGAGACTCACACAGGCCCTGGATTTGTGCAGGATAAACTAAGCCAGGAAAAGTGCACTCGTGCCCTCAGAGCCAGTGTTTCCAGTTTCCTCAGTGCTAAGAGCCCCTGGAAACAAACTTCTACAGCTCAGTTGATGCAGCCAGGTTCTCAGGCCCAGTGTTGCCCTCCTGCAGGAGACGCAGAGGTGGGGCACCCCAGTGTGGCTTGGATGTCCCTCTGCACTGAGGGCTCCAGGTCGGGCAGCAACAAGCCCGCTGGTACCAACAACCCCCTCAGGGTCAGGCTGAGCACAGGCAAGCCCTTATCTTCAGGAACCACATCATCTCCATGCAGGTTAACAGCATCTCTCCTTGCCCCCAGAATACTCCCCTCCATTAAATGAGAGAGTCTATGGATAATCTAGTACACTGACAAGATGATGGATTGGCACCCTCAGCTTCCCTGGGGCGGCTGCAGAGACAGCTTGGGGCAGGTGCCCCTGTGCCCACATCCCCTGCCCCAACCCCTTGGCTCTTACCTTACAAGCTACCCGGTGTGGGCAGAACTTCCCAAAGCCCAGGGGAGGCTGGATGCGCCTCAGCAGAGTCACTACATCCAAGTGTTTGATCCTGCCCCTGTGGAGGCAACAAGCTGCATCAACAAGCTGTATGGTGGCAGACATGGGGGACAGGGGCCTGGGCAGGGGCTGGGTGGGCTTATCCTTGTCACCTGTCCCATGCCTCTGCGGTGGGTGAATCCCTACACTTCCCTGCACTGCTCTTGGGGAAAGCAGCTGTTACACATAGCACTGGACAGCAAAGAAAGGTGTGCAATGAAGGTGGCACGGAAAGAGTTGGCAGCATCAACAAGGCTGGATGAAGAGGGGACTGGAAGTTTTGTGTCCCCAAACATCCTAATGGCTTGTATCGGCCTTGGAATATGCTGGCAAGTCCACATCCTCCTCTCAGATGCTGGGATTCAACTCTTAGAGAGCGCCACAGCTCACGCTGCCACACATTTCAAGGCAGCCCACCTCACGCTTCCCACAGACCATCCCCTCTGTGCCACCCACCCCCCACCACTCACTTGGCCTCAGGGTCGTACTCAGCCCAGATCCGTTTGAACTCATCCAGGTGATGAGGCCCAAGGATGGACCAGTCACGGGTGAGGTAGTCAAAGTTGTCCATGATGACTGCCACAAAGAGGTTAATGATCTGAGGGCAGAGGGGTGGGTGTGAAGGATACGAGTTAGGGCAGGGGTCCCCTGGAGCTAGTGGATGCTGTGGGTCACCCCAAGCAGGGATGGATCTCCCACTCAAGGAGATCACACAAAAGGCTGAAGCAGGCACAATGCACCCTCTCCACCCTTGCAAGAGCCAACACAGACACATCTGGATGGCAGCACGAGGGCTGTGGAAAGAAACCAACAAGGGATCCTGGGACCCACAGGAGTGAGGTGCCATGTTCACAGCATGGCTGGGTACATGGGCTGGGAGGACGATGCCCATGAAAGAGGGTGCTGTGGGCTCAGCCCAATGAGATGCAAGGGTAACTCAACATCGGGGCAGCCCAGGGTCAGGACTAGGGGTGCCAGAGAGAGCCCCTTGGGACCCAGAGTACCAGGAAGGCGCAGAGCATGTAGAAGCTGATGAAATAGAAGTAGGCAAAGCCCGTGCCGCAGGTGTACTCCTCGCCCTCAGCATAGTCTGACTCGGGATCGCACAGTTTGCCATAGCTGCAGTCCAGCAGGATCTCCTGCCAGGCCTCACCGGTCGCACACCTGGAGACAGAGGATGTGTGCAGGTCTCTGCCTGCCCTGGACACGAGCTGGGCTGGCAGAGAGGGCTGCAGGCAGCCCAGCACACAGGGGAACAGGGAACCACTGGGAAAGGAGCAGACAGGATCCTGGGCTTGCTGTGCTGCTGTGGGGACACTGCTATTGAAAGCTTCAAGGTAAAGTTTTTGGAGTCACAGAAAGCTTTGAGCTGAGTTCTTGCTTCCCCTTGGGTTTCCTCACAATTCACCAATTAAAACCTAGTCTGTGAGTAGAACCCATTCAGAATAGAAACCCCAAAGTGTCCCTCTTTCCTGCAGCTCAGCCACTCCTGAAATGTTTCCCCTGCTGCAAGAGATTCTTCTGTAGGGCAAAAAAGAAATCAACTACAGAAATGCCAGTCTCCCTGGTGGGCTCCCATGCCAGCTCTGAGCCCAGCTCCTTTCTGGAGCTGTTCGCTCGCCGAGACAGGGCTCACCTGAAGAGCAGCAGCACAGCTTGCGGAAAGGTTTGAAAGTTGTTGTTTCGGTTGATCTGGGTCCCGTCCACCATGGCAATCTTCCCAAACATCTGTAAATCACATTGTCAGGTCCCCAGCACCTTTTCTCAGGCACTGACCACCTTCCAAAGCAGCACTGTCTCTGAGCAATGATTCCTCTTGTTTACATGGCTTTGAGTTTTCCCCAGAGAGACTGGGATCAGAGTGTCAGTGCTCTGAGGCTCCTGAGTTCCTTGGAAATTCCTGCCTATGATGAAAGAGCCCCTGCCTATGCTGCACTCCATCTGGGCCAAGGAGACAATGTCTTATGAACAAGCACTGGTGACTGCGTGTCTAGGTTGTGCTGTTGACTCCAAAAGTGCTATTTGCTACATGCCCCAGGTGTCCTGGCTGCAGCCAGGGGACAGGAGAAGGATGCTGAGGCTGTAAGCATCCTTGAAGACCAGGGTAAAATGTACCCATCACGTGCAAAGTCCCAGGGAGTGCCTGCTAGAGGACCTAGTCCCTTTCCATGCCATCTTCCTACATGCTATCAGGCTCAGGGCATCTGTTTAAGACAAAATCCCACCCCTGTGCCTCTTACCTGCATCCCAATCACAGCGTAGATGAAAAAAAGCATCACAATCAGCAGGGCTACATAGGGCAGAGCCTGTGACAAAAGGACCATGGCTCATGTAAGACACCAGCCCAGCATCGAAGCAACCGAGGGACAGGAGGCCGCGTCCAGCTCTACTGGTGAGGCTGGCATCCAGGCCTCTGTGTTGGGAGGACACAGCCTAAGTTCCGCCTGTTCCTCTCACCACCCTCCCACTGCACCACTCCCCAGTTCTCATGCAGGGGAGGCTTATGCCAATCCTCAAGGGAGCACCGTGTCCCTGCAGCTGGGACAAAAGCTGAGCACAAAGCAGGGATGCCCAGGGCTGAGAGAGCTGCCTGCTGAGATGCTGCAGCGCACCCTGGAGCTACCTACGGGGCACAGAGGCCAGCCTTACTGCGACCAGGGCTGATTGGCTCAGGCATACCCTGCTTGCTTGCTTCAACCCAGTTCTGACCTGTGGTGGTGTCGGCCAGGGAGATCCCCTGCATCTTCCCACCCATATAGGCAACATTCTCCTGCACATCATAAGCCCCTGGCCAGCTGCCTGCCAGCAATGGAGCTTTCCTGCTCTGCCCAGCGAGGCCAGGCTGCTTGCCCAGTTAGCCAGAAGATCAGAGCCTGCTGCCACCCTAGGGCATGGGACAGAAGTGCTGTTCTTTATGTACCTGGAAGGACTTAATGAAGGTCCACAGGAGGGTCCTGACACCTTCCCCCCGGCTCAGCAGCTTCACCAGCCTCATCACCCGGAACAGTCGGAAGAAAGTGATGGAGACACGCGAGTTGTCATCGGGGTCCTGCAGGCAGATCACAGCACTTGGAGGGCAGCAAGTGCTGGTGCCTCCAGGCAGACAAGGTGGGGTCCAGGTCCTGGGGCAGAGGGGTGACAAGATTCCCTCCCAGGCATCAGTCATGGTCCTCACAACCCTTGCCTGCATGGAGGACCAGACTGCAAAGAGGGTGTGCCAGCACCTTCCCTCCAGCCTTTCCAAAGCCCCTCCCCAGCCCCATTGTTTCACATCACTGTGTGTGTGTGTCCCCTCCCGATCCCCGTTCCACACCCCCCCCCCCCCCCGCCCCCGGCTGCTTGGGTTGCTCGCTTATGGATATGAGAACGAACGGGTTAGCTGAGGAGATGGGACACTGCAGGGAGAAAGGCATGCTGTAACGCAGGCTGGGAGAGCTGTCAGTTCACCACACACCAGATGGGGCAACCCAAGGACAGGCGCAGGTCCCTCCAGACCATATGGGATGCTTCTACTTCAGAGCCTATTTGTAAGGGTAGCTGTAGGCCAGGCAACAGGCACACGAAGGGTTAATGATGGCTGTTTAATCACGGAAAGGTTGGTTTGAGAAGGTCCCAGCAGAGCTTTCATGAACCAAAGGAGGGACTGACAGCCCGAGGACAGGGTGGCTCTGGGAGCTGCTGCCACCTGCAGCGATTCCCTGGTTTGGAGGGGCAAACAGCCATGTCCCAGGACTGTTCACCAACAGGCACAGCTCCAAGGCTTAAAGGGCCAGGTCTTGTCTGGGAGCAACTGAGACTCTGGTAGTTGGAGATGCTGTAGCATGGCGCAGCTTCAGCCTCTGCCACCAGGAACCATGAGCAGACCCTCATGGCCTCCAGCAGGCACTGCCCACCTTGGCTCCATCACTGCTTTGGATGCCTTCCCCACTGCTTCTGCAGCCACACAGAGCTTTACTGCTACCACTGGATCCTCCTCACTCCCATCATTGCACCCACTTGCTCCCAGCTATCTCAGGGCAACAAAACCCACCTTTAAACACCCTTCCCAGCAGCTTCATCTTCCCCAGCCTGGCATTTCTGAGTTCCAGTTCTGCACTGGAAAACACTAGCTCCTCTCCCCATTCATCTTTCTTTTGCCTTTCACCCTCCTAGTGACCATTTTCCACTCTCCTCTAACCATTTTTCCAGCTTGCAGTGTCAGAGGCTGCACTTGCACAGACAAATCCCCTCAGGCCTTACGCAGACAGGGTGATGGTCAGAGGAACCAAGGCAAACTGCTCCACCCTCACCAGCCAGGGACACCTTTGTAAGAGGCTCCATTCAGGGCAGATATCACAGTGCTGGGAAGTGGGATGGTGGAGGGCAGGGCTGGGGCAGCAGAAGAGCCCAGGAGGGCTAGGCCAAACAGGCTCTCAGGCTGGGAAGTGGTGTCCATAGAATCATGGAATAGTTTGAATTGGAAGGGACGTTAAAGCTCATCCAGTTCCAAACCCCTGCCATGGACAGGGACATCTCCCACTGGATTATGGGACTGGACTTCCAACCTGGCCTTGAACCCCTCCAGGGATGGGGCAGCCACCTCTGCTCTGGGCAACCTGGGCCAGGGCCTCCCCACCCTCACAGCAAAACATTTCTTCCTAAGATCTCATCGCAATCTCCCCTCTTTCAGCTGAAAACTGTTCCCCCTCATCCTATTCCTGCACTCACTGATCAAGAGCCCCTTCCTAGATTTCCTGGAGCCCCTTTCAGCACTGGAAGCTGTTCTAAGATCTCCCCACAGCTTTCTTTCCCCCAGGCTGAACAACCCCAACTCTCTCAGCCTGTCCTCATACTGGAGGTGCTCCAGCCATCACACCATCTCCGTGGCCTCCTCTGGACTCGCTCCAACAGTTCCATATCCCTCCTGGGCTGAGGGCTCCAGTACTGAATGCTCCAGGTGGGATCTCACCAGAGTGGAGCAGGGGGGCAGAATCCCATCCCTCACCCTGCTGGTCCCACGAATTTGGATACAGCCCAGGACATGTTTTGGGTTTCTGGACTGCAAGTGAACTCCTCCAGCTCATGCAGAGCTTCTCATCCCCCAGCATTCCCAGGTCCTTCTCCCCAGGGCTGCTCCCGATTCATTCTCTGCCCAGCCTGGATTTGTGTTTGGGATTGCCCCAACCCAGCTGCAGGATCTTGCCCTTGGCCTTGTTGAACTTCACAAAGTTAATGTCTTGCTCCATGTCTCTAACAGCAAGGGGAGAGCTACACACTCGAGAGGGCAGCTGGGTCTGGCGTGTCTCAATGCAGGACACGCAGGACACATGCAAATGCTGGCCACGGGCATGCTGGCACAGCCATGGGCAGCAGAAGGGAAAAGAGAGCACGGCAAGCACATGCAGCTGATATTTACAATGCCATCACAGCCTCCGCCGAGGCAGTACAATCCACCACTGGATGCAAGAACAGTCTGTCAAGAGAACAAGAGAATGAGCAGCAGAAGTGAGGTAGGAATGAGAGGGAGGGAGGAATAGGTGGCTGAAGAAGAAGATACAGACACAGAAGAAAGAGTAAGATGGAAATTTGGGAAAAGAGGAGGAGAGCAGGGGAAGGACAGGCAGCCACTGTCACTTGGGCTTACGGACAAGGTGATGTGACTTTTGAAGGGCAGAGGTAGCAGATAGATGGCAAGGGAAACACACTGATCAGAAAGGACTTACCCACTTCTGTGCCCCACCATACCTCACCTATTGTGACCTACATCTCTAGGGCAGGGGGTATGGGCCAGGAAATCTAGGGCAGATCTCAGGATGTGTAATTTTGCTGCTTCTCATGGACTCCCCCAGATCAGGCCCAGGGCAGAGACACAGAGAAGCTCTGGGGTAGGGGAACTCCTTCCCAGCAGACAACAACACCTGACCCTTCATGAGGTGGTCCAGTCTCTCCTGCACAAACCAAGCTCATTCCTGGGCCAGTGATTGCAGGAGGCTTTAGGTAGGATGGGAGGGTTGGCCCTTGCAAAGGGGCTGAGCTTCCAGGACAGGCAGTGGCAGGAGGGACACACCAGCATGGACACTACTAGCCCCCAACACTTCAGAGCCTGGAGCAGTGCTGTCAGAGGGGCCCCCATCTCTCCTGCCCCAGACCCTTCAGGACCTCCTGGGATCTGAGGGAACCCAGTGACTGAACACCCAGGAGAATCTGGTGGTGGTGACTGACAGAGGGCTCCTTACCACACGACTCCCCCTACTGCCTCACCTGGACAGCCCCACGTAGAGAGATGAGGGAGGAGAAAAGAAGCAGAAGGGAAAGAGAGAGCAGGAGAGGACAGACTTTGCAAATCACAGTCGTGTGCCTGGGTGCCACCACAAACGGCTTGGCTGCAAGGTGTCACCTGCCACCTCTGTACCATGGTGCTGGCTGGTTTTGTGAAATCCACCCTCCCTAAGTCCTCCAAAGTCTGCCTGCGCTGACAGGGTGATCTGTGGTGGGTGCAGGGGTTGCAAACAGCTCCTGGGAACCAGAGGTAACAGACCCACCTTGCACTGACCTCTCAGCAGAGAGACTTATTGGAAGGGCAGGTGAGGTTGCCTCGCATCCGCCTTCTAATCCAAATCCCCCTGCACATCACCAGATGGCTGGGAAAAGCTTGGCAATGTTGGGAGGGGAAATCTTGGCATGCAGAACTGGGGGAGAGGACCAGGAAAGCTCAGGCGTGATAGGACCATTCTTGAAATCCTTGGGGGTTCTGCAGAGCCCTGCTGCTGCCAACCGTGCTGTGGCACAGAGAGCACAGCCCTGGGTCAGTCCCAGCCAGGGCACCAGACTCCTCCTAGTGCCTGTGACCCACGGTCCTGAGCACCCCCATGGCTGAGCATGGCCCTACTTTGACACCCATGCAAACTGACCTGGTCTCCTGCTCCACAGGGACTGAAAATCTCTGCCCAGCACAGGGCCCTGAGTATTCTTGGAACTTCACTTCTGATTGACAACAACATGAGGAAGGATGTAGAGCCCTAGGAAATTATACCCTACAGACAATGGGAAACAAGGTCACAGGCACAGAGAGCTGGGAGGCCAAAGACCTGATGACAGATGAAAGCTGCTGGCACTGGCATGAAATCTGGGAGTTCATCAAGGCTGAGAAGCCCAGACACTAGAGGACAGCAGTAACGGTGTGCAGGGCTGTGCAGGGAGGAGCATGTTGCTGTCACAGGGGAGGAAGGTGGGTGATTTTGCTCATCCTAGCTCTGAGGCCTGGACCACACTCCAGAGAAGAAGGTGACTGCCACCAAGGGTCCCTGAACACCCTCTCCTCCCCAGCACAGAGAACGGATGAAGATCATCCTGCACAGGGGTGGCAGTGGCAGCAGCTCTGCCAGACATGGCCTTGCAGTGGACCAGAGCTGGCAAGTCCTGCTCCTGAGAGGAAGCAGTAGGTGAAGGCACTAGAGAGTGTTAATTTATCTTCTACCCAATCCTACAACTGCTTACAGCGTTATTATCATATCTGCAAAATGCAGCACATGACCTCCTCGTGCAGAGGGGCATTTTCAGCACTAGGATGTGGATGCCCCAGTGCTATGAAAGGCAGTGGCATGCTGGCTTCCTAGCACTGCTCTGAAAATGCTCCCAGCAAAGCGCTTACCTTGTAGCCACTGCCTACAGCCACAAAGCCACGCAGTTCATATAGCGCAGAGCTTCTGATGTAGTGTCTAGAGATACACGTGCGCACATATCCAGGCAGTCTGTGTATATGTGCAGATCACTGTGTAAAGGGCCACAGGCAAAGCAAACACCTTGAAATGCGATGAGTTCAATCCTCCCCTGGTACGGGACAGCAGTGTCCAGTAGGTACAGGCAGTTTTCTTACCACCTGCACTGATCTGAGGCTGGACACACCAGGACTGGCTGTCCAGGCATGCATGTGGAGAAGACAGGCAGGGAGAGTGGGGCAGAGGCTGACACAGGTCTTGCTGCTCATGACTGTTCCCTATAGGATCCCAGTGCCCACAGATTTGTGGGAAGGAGGCAGTGTGACATATCGGCTGGCTGGGCATGGTCTCCTATGTTTAAACAGTGCTTTAAGATCCACAGGGCCTCGGCTGTGATCTCCACACACTCGTGCCACGGGCTGATCCTTGTCCCTCTCCAGAACCAAGCAGAGTAGAGAACACCAACCCTCTGCTGAGCTGTACATCACACTGGCATCCCTGTCTCAGGGCAGGCGCTGCGGCACAGCCTCGAGTGGGTGCTGGCAGCAGTGCTCCGCAGGGACACCCCTGCGTCCGAGCAGCCTGACACTTACGTCAATCTCACTGAGGATGACATCAATGATGCTGCCAATCACTATGAGGAAGTCAAAGACGTTCCAGGGGTCCCCGAAGTAGCCCTGTTGAGGAAGAGCCAGAGAAAAGGAGTGAACATCCAAAGATTAAGTCGAGGAGTAGAGAGATGCTGCAACCCAGAGAAAGGAGTGCTGGAAGGATCACCAGTGACGTCTGGCACCTCAGGGAGAGGCAGGAGAAGGGATGGAGGTCAGACCTTGGAACCTCTGGTCAGTCATCTGGTCCTGTCTTGCAATGATGTGAAATGAGGAGGGTGGATTGAGGCAGCTAGAGCTGTGACCTTACCAGTGACAGATGACCCTGAAGATGGGAACAGTGCTTAGCTGGGTTGGGTTGGATTTGGCTAGCAAGGGTAGCCCTGACAAAGAGTAGTCAGGTCCTGTTCATGGGGGTCCCCAAGGGTCTTACAAAGGTAAGTTCTCCAGAGTAATAGGCCTCGGGGTACTTGTACTTGAGAGACAAATGCAGGGTAAACGGACTCCCCCAGGATGGCCTGAAGCCCTCTCCTGCTCTTCAGACCATCTCTTCCTCTCACCTTGACTTTAAAGGCCATGAGCTTGAGGATCATCTCCAGGGTGAAGAGGACAGTGAAGGCTACGTTGAGGATGTCTGAGACGTGGTTCATTTCTGCAGACTGGTTGTAATGCTAAGTAGAAAGTAGAAAGAGCCACATTAGCTTGTAGCTGGTCCAACCACTGTTGTGAGCTCAGAAGTGTGTGCTGGATGCAGATACCCCCTCCACAGACCTATGGTTCAGCAATGGTCAGCAAAAAGGAAATTTCCCCCCTACAGCCCCATCCCTGGGCTCCCCACATCCAACCAGTCCCAGTTTGCCCCTATCTCCAATGGTGCTGAGCACACAGCATGAGTTTTGCAGTGTAGAAAAGACCTCCTCCCCAGAAGCTCCCTTGGAGACGACAGGGCTGAGCTAGCCACGGACACCCCTCCATGACCACCCATGGTGACCACTGTGCCCCTTACCTGCATGCCCAGGCAGATGGTGTTCAGCAGGATCAGGAAGAACATGAGGTACTCAAAGTAGGAGGAGGTGACCACGTACCAGATTTTGTACTGGTAGGGGTTCTTGGGGATGTAGCGGCGCAGTGGGCGGGCCTTCAGTGCATACTGCACACACTGGCGCTGCGGAGAGGAGGGCAGGTGTGAACCCACAGTGGGCACAGCGCATCGCCAGGGCACAGGCACAGGGTCAGCACCACTGGCAGCATTGTCCCCACAGACGCAAGGTGGGTTCCCCGCCTTCTTCTCAGCCCAGCAACTCAGGCCAGGCACCCCCACAGTTCAGGTATCTGCTGTGTTTTCTGCAAATACACTGCATGGGACTAAGTTTCCAAAGCCACTGCTTGCCTCTAAAGATTGCCATGCTGCCCTTGTCCAACACCCTCCAGTCCTGAGTCTGCCTGGTTCCCATAGCACCTTCCCAAGGGTCTCTCAGGTCTGGCCAAGAACAGCCTGAAGACATCATGCAAACCAGGGGTGAAAGGGACACTGGGTTTTCTCTCTGCACCCGAAGGATACCGAGCAGCCCAGGGCCATCTCTGCTGGGTTCATGTGCCGCACTCATCACCCCTGGCACCTTCAGCTCAAAGTGCCTACGCTGTCCCTGCAGGCTTGCTCAGCACAAAAGCACATCAGCATCTCCTGTGGGCCAGCAGGCACCCCTGTCTATCTGTCCTCCCCAGCACACGTCATGTTCTTTGCTGATGCCTGTCGCACTTGTGCTGCTTTCAACCTTGATGTCCCCAGTCAGAATCACAGCATAACAGCATCACAGAAGGGCTGACAGTGGAAGGTGCCTCTGGAGATGGTCTGGTCAAAGCAGGGCCAGCCAAACCTTTCACCCAGGACTGCATCTGGTTGGGTTTTGAATACCTCCAAAGATGAGAGACTTCACAGCCTCTCTGGGCAATCTGTTCCAGTTCCTGACCATACTCATCAAAAAAAAAAGGGAGGGAAGGGTTATGTTTAAATACAATTTCTTGTTTTCTTCAGTTTGTTCCCACTGCCTTTTGTCCTGTCATTGGGCACAACTGAAAAGAGCCTGGCTCCATCCCCTTTATACCCTCCCATTAGGTATTTACACACAGAGATGAACCTTCTCTTCCCAATACTAACCCGACTCAGCTCTCAGTCTCTCTGCACATGACAGATGCTCCAGACCCTCGGTCATCACAGTGGTCCTTTGCTGGACTCACTCCAGTACGTCCATGTCACTTTCGTACTGGGGAGCCCAGAACTGCACACAGCCCTCTGCTTCAGCTCAGTCTGGGTACTCTGTTTGCACCTCAAGGCCCCCTCACTGGTTCTGGTCCACTCTGCCCTTCCCTTGGAAGGCAAACAGACCCAGGGCGAGTTCCACTCATCTGCACCACTGCTAAAGGCTGATCCAAACCAGTCATTGCCAGCAGTGCCAGACTTAGGGTTGGTCCACCTTGCCCTTTCCCGTCTCATTACCTGGTTCTTGTTCAGCTCACAGTTCTTGTACTCGCTTTCCCCCTGCTCCTGGAAGGTGACAATGACAAAGCCCACAAAGATATTCATCATGAAGAAGGCAATGAGGATGATGTAGATGATGAAGAACATTGCAATCTCCACCCGGTAGTTGTAGATAGGGCCTCTATCCTCAGCATTAGTGTCAATGGCCTTGTAGAGCAGCCTGCAGGAGGGAAAGTGAGGCAACAGAGTTCCTAATTAGGCAGGAAAGACCATTTCTCCTCTTGAAGGTTACAGTGAGCTCTGGAAGCACCCCAAATCCAACAACAGTGGACAGGGTTGCTGGTCTGACCTTGTCAGCGCCACAGCCACAGTCCTGTCCCTCAGCCTGGGCAGCTCTTTACTTTACATTTCTTTACCTGCTGCAGGTAAAGGCCTGCAGCACTGACCTGCTCCCAGCACAGCCCCATCCCTCAGCCAGCCCCACACACGCCCAGACCCACTGTGGCCAGCCTTCGAAGGTGGAGACGGTGAAAAGTGACATCATGGCTGAGAAGACATTGTTGAAGTGGAAGCTGCTGTGAAACCAGACACGCTCCTGTAGCTCAATCTGCGTGGGGTCCCCATCCACGTAGTTGATGAAATAACCCCTGCAGCAGAAGAGCTGTGAGGTTCACGGGGCACGGCCCCATTCAGCCCACCCACTGTGGCCCTTCCCCAGGGCTCTGTAGTCGCTGGGAGGGGAGTGCAGTCCTGTGCTTGTTGCTGATCTACCCCAAGGTGAGGGAGACCAGCAAGAGACCTCAGCTCCAGTTTTTTGATGCAGCATTCCCGCATAGGAGCACAGGTGGCCCGTGTGACACACAACCTTCCCTCCCCGGCCAATGCCCTGCTGGGGCTGAGCTGCAGAGAACTCTTACCTGCACTCCTTCTCTGTCATCTTGGATGGATCTGTGCATTCATAGAACTTGCCCTGCATTTGAAAGAGATCAGATGTTGCTGTGACTTCAGAAGCCCTAGGCAGCTTTGAATTTTCCCCAGTCAGTCCCCACCCTGTCTCAGTGCTGACTCCAACCCCGGCATCACACCACCATTGGCTTCCCTCCTGCCTGCCGACACCACCCAGTTCACAGGGTGTTTCAAGAGCCGTGGAGGATCCTGGGGTTAATCCCAGGCTGAGATAAGTGAACGTTGCCTGGTGATGGGAACAAATCTTCCAGGGCCCTGACCTGAGACCTGTCTAGCTCCTCCTGTCTGGGAGCCAGCAATTTGGAAAACAGGGAAGAAAGCTGCAACCGTACAATTAACTAAAAGTTAAGGGATGCTGTCAGATCTGCTCAGTCTGCAGGGTGCCCTGAACACTCTCCCCACCTTGACTGGGAATTTAAGCTCAACTATTAGAACAAAGGTGACCTCAGACAGGGTCAGCTCAGCCATGGAGCAGCCAAGGCCCGGAGAGCAAGAGTGGTGCTCCGGGGAAACGCTTTGCATCCAAAGCACAGAGGAAGTCAAAAGCATTTGCTGCCTTGGAAAGGGGAAAATGAGGCACTAAGTGGGGCAAGGTAATCTGGTCCTTTTACGTGTACTGTCTGGCCCTGACAGTATCCTGGGTGTTTCCTTCCCATTGCAGGCTCTCCTGCTGGGAAGTCTGGTGAAGGTAGGTCTTCCTGCAGAGCACAGAGTACAGCCCATGCTGACCCCAACACTGGGAAATGCCATCCCCAAGAGCAATGACTAGAGGAGCCTGCCCAGGATGTGGCTGAGCAGAATGTCTCTCCTGTCCACCTGAGACACCTCTCACCTTGAAAAGCTGGACCCCGATGCAGGCAAACATGAATTGCAGCAAAGTTGTGACAACCACAATGTTTCCAATGGTCTTGATTGCCACGAACACGCACTGGACCACGTGCTGCAGAGGTCAAGGACAGTGCACACGTGAGTAGGCCTGGGGCAAGCCCCCACTGCACATCCCACACCCTCACACTGCAGGGATGGACCTTGGGAAGATCACGAGCCTGACAAGAGCAGTGAGATGGGCAGAATTCTTCCACAGACAGGGAGTAGGAATGGGGTTCCTGGTCCTGCAGACCCCACAGGGCATGATGGCTGAAACACAACTTCCCATGAGGACTCCCATGGGTCAAAGACGCACAGCATCAGCTTTCCTCTTACCTTCAGCCCTTTTGCCCTGTTGATGGCTCGCAGAGGCCTCAGCACCCTTAGCACCCGTAGGATCTTCACCACTGAGATGGCACTGGACCTGAGGAGGAAGGCAGAACTGAGACGATGAGATTCCCCTGCTTGGGGCAGCCTGGCACAGCTTGACTGAGCAGCCATGGAGACTAGGCTGGGAATAGGGATGAGGGGCAAGGGATGGCAGAGACACGTGGATGTCACTAAGCCATCACCCCACACAAGGCCAAGGGGTGCTGGCAGCTGAAGAAAGCAGATCCAAAATTGAATTCCTACTTAGATCTTCACCTTCAACACTCAAGGAGTTTGCATCCCTGTCTCCCAGTTTTCCATGCCCTGTCCCTCCAAGCATGATTTTATGAACTCTAACACACAAGCTAATGCCTGGCCCTTGGGCGGGCTGCTCCTTCTCCATCCAGCAGAGACAGCTGCAGTACCCCAGCTAGCCTGAAAGTTAAATAGACCTGTGCCCACCACGTAAAGTGTGGAGGTGCTTACTCGATTCCCCTGGAGATGAGGGAGACGGCAACCACCAGCAAGTCAAGGATATTGAAAGAATTCCTGCAGAAGGAGCCTTTGTGCAGGAAAGCACCATAGGTTGTCATCTGGGGAGCAGAAAGAGGTAGGAGAGAGGTCAAGCAGGGCTCAAGGGTCACAGTCCCTCCACAGCCCTGGGACAGACAAGGCACAAGGGGCTTCTCACAGCTCCATCACTTGGGCACCCTATCCTACTCAGACCTCTACCTCTCAGCCAGGCAGGAAGATGACTCCAGCTGGAAACCCTCTGTGCTGTACTAGCTGGAGACAAAACACTTCCCAGTCATTCAGTAAATTAAAGAGGAAAAGACTAAAGAGACCTGGAGTGGGAACAACATGCCACAGCTGCTTGAACTACTCTTTTACTCCACAGATTTCCATTGTTTTCTCTTTGTCAAAGTTTTTTTCTAAAGTACCACAGAACAAAAACCCCAATGCCATGGCCTATCTGTCTCAATGTGACAGCATGACCTCACTGGAGGGGACACATGGCCTCTGGGGCAGGTCACCTGCCACTAGGCTGAATGAACTCTGGCGACATGAAGATCAGTTGGCAGCTTCTCATCTCTGGGTCCTCAAGCTTGTGCCCGAAGAGCTTGAGTGTCCACGGCCAGAACAGCCTAGAGCCATATGCTGGGTCATGTCCATGGCCAGAACCATGAGACAGAGGGACTCACCTTCAAGGCAATTTCGACTGTGAAGACAGAGGTGAAAGCAATGTCAAAGTATCCAAGAACCTGGGAACAGAAGCACCAGAACTGGATGAGATTTGGGTGACGTGGGAAATGGTCCAGTATATTCAAACATCCTGGCATTGTGGTTTTCCCTTCATTGGGTAGACCGGTGAGCCCATCTAGCTCAACAGAACCTGCAAACCTAGTGCCAAGAAGACTCCCGATCTTCCCCCAGCTCTGCGGATTTTCCCCAGTGCATGATCCAACCTGCAGTCTGGGACCAAGCTCAGTTTCCAAGTCAGTGAGGCTTGACACGATTCACTTGAAAGCACCTGATACCAAAAACACTGAGTGCCCTGGCAAGCTGTCTCGTGTGAGACCTCCGTAGTCCCTGTCAGGCATTGCACACGTATAGACCCATCTGTGCCTTGTAGACCTGTGGTTACCAGTGCTCCTTGCCAACAGCTTTTCGAGGTGCTGCACACATCAGTGGTCCAGTTTGCTACGTCATAGGATGACCCTATCCCCAAGAAGCCACCACAGCCTTGAACCGACCTCATACATCCTATCAGGTGCATCTTTTCACCCAGAAGTAAACTGGGACATGGAGTAGTGGAAACTTGTCCCAGCTGTGCCCTGAATGGAAACACATCCAGTCTCTCCCCCAAGTGTGTTGCCCTCCCAGAGGCAGGGATTAAATTACAGCTGCCTGCTGAGGCTTGACATCTGGCAAGCAAGGCTCTGCTTACTGAGGGACTGTGGGCCTCCATGAAGTCTCCCCTACCCTTCCCAACCCTCCACAGGTACATGAGCACCTGGTTGCGGAAGGATTCAGCCCGGATGGGATCCTCAGCTGCCAACGAGATGCTGCTGAGCAGAATGAAGAGCAGGATGAAGTTGGTAAACCAGGTGGCATTGACAATTCTGTGGCACAGGACTCGAAACCTGCCAGGGACAGAAAGAGCATGGGATGCTGCAAGGGGCCAGAGAGACATCAGATAAGGCCATGGAAACCTGGAAGAGGGTTATGGCGAAACCTCAAGGACAGGAAAGCAGGAAGGGATGCCTGTGCCTCCCCTTTCACAGCGACTTTTCCCAGTGAGCTGGCTCCCTTCAGAGCTGGCTGTTACACACAAACAGGAACCCCTTGGGAAGGGTCAGTGCCAGAGGTACCTGGGACAGTCCTGACTCCACAAAACTGGGAGAAGGGTCAGTGCCTACTTGTTGGTCGGGCTGAAGATGAAGAAGGAGCTGGCTTCAGGCATAGGAACAGCCTTCTCTTTCAGCTGTAGCTCTGCAAGGGGACGCGGACGAGGACTCAAGGGGATTTCAGGCTCGTCTTCCTCATCATCGCCTGCAGGGTGGCCATAACGGGAGGAAAGGAAAGAATTATCCAGAGAGGAATAGGAAACGTGACCTTATGGATAATCTTCTAATCCTGTGATATTGATCTGAGATCTGTGCCAGAAGGTCACAGCACCCAGAATCTGGCAGAAGGTCACCACTTCTTCCCCTCCTCACACAGCCAGGGTTCTGGGACCATCCCTCTGCAGTGCCTCCTCAGCTTTCCCACAGCACTGCCAATGTCAAGTCTTACCTGGGAAGTCTGCAGAAGGGTAGGGGTCTTTGATCTCATTGACGTTGGATTCAAATTCATCCACTTTTAGCTAAAACAAGAGACAGAGAGGAGGACATGCAGCTGTGTGTGTCAGTGTTTCTGCCAAATGTTGCATAATATCCAGACCCTGTCATCTTGCAAGCCATGTGGGACAAGCAGTGTCTTTGCATTTGGCTTGTACAGCACCAAGAACATTGAGTCCTGGCTCAGAATGGAGCAGAGTGAGGGGAAACACCTCAGGGATGCTGCAAAGTGAACAAAAAGCAATATCAAGAGGATGGGAGAGGGGTACGTGCGCTGGGCAAGAGCCTGGGGTCGTGCATCTATACCACAAGTGGGACAAGACATGGGGTGACTCCTAGGTGAGTTCCCATGGGACGTCTCTGGGAAGTGGATAGGGAAGTAGCCGCTGGTCAGATGCTTATGAGAGGCAGCTCAGCATGCAGTCAGCACATCTAAATAGAGTGGTTTGCATACAGGTCGTGCTGGTGTAGACATAAAACCTGTCTGGGATCCTGCAGACGTGCTCTGTTCCCCTTCACACTGGTGTGCACCAGTCCATCTCAAACCCTGACAACTGGCTGTGACCCAGGAAATGAATCAGAGGAAAAGAATCCCCAGCAACGGTCCTGTTACCCAGGCAACATGCCCTGCCTGGACCCGAAGAGCACCCATCACCAGAGGATGCTAAAGCGAGAAGTGATTCTGGCAACGTTGAGTCCAGACCTAGGCTGGTGAGTCCTGGCTGGTGGAGGAGGAGTCTGGTCCCCCACCAGGAGCTCCCCAAGACCCAGCCCCACCAGCACTGACCTTGGCTGTTGTAGGAATCCCTTCTCCCTTTGCTTTCTGCTCGAGTTTCTTGGCCAGCATTTGCTTCTCATCTTCAGATTTCTCTGGGTAAGCTCTGAATGGAGAGGAGGGGAGAGCAGGAACTGAACTCTAAGCAGGGCCATGGGTGATGCTGTTCTGCGCCCTCACACCAAAGCACCTGGTTTGGGACCTGCCACCAGCAGGGATTGCAACACTCACCTGGACATCTTTCTACGTTTGCGTTCCTCTGCTTTGGCCTTCTGGGCTAAGGTCAGGCTTTCAGCCTCAGCCAGGTTATCAACTGCGATGGCGAGGAAGACATTGAGGAGGATATCTGGAAGGACAGCGCTAAGGACATGAACTTGGTTTCTCTTTGGAAGATGTGACCATGACTGTCCATGGTTTCCAGGGTGCCCTGAGAAACCTTCCTGGAGTTGAGCCCTTGAGATAACCTTGATATATCCATCCTCATGAGTACTAAGCTCTGGGATGGCTGCCCTCTCCCCACTTTAGCTCAGTCCTTCCAGCCTGGACTTGTTACTGCACTGACTGATGGCTGAATCTCTGCTTGCTGGTGATCCAGTTCTGCCCCATGGTTTGTTTTCCTCCAGACCCCAGAACCCAGCCATCACTAATGCAAGCCCTGAAGCCTGTTGTTGGTTTCCCTGCTGTTCAGAACGAAAACGCTTGAGGCAAGCACTGAAAAGCTTAAGAAAGACATCCCCCCACCCCCCTCCCCCTTGGCTCCCTTCACAGTCCTGTGTAGCTGATGCCATGGAGCTGGGTATGGGGAGCTTAGGCCTGGCTTGGCAGGCGGAGGATACAGTTCCCGCAAACAAAGAGGATGATGAAGTAGATGCAGACTAGCATGCCGGGAAAGGATGGGCCCCCGTAGGCCATGATCCCATCATACATGATTGAATTCCAGTCCTCTCCAGTCAGAATCTGGAAGCAGAGCAGAAACAAGGACTTGCGAGCCCCCCCAGCAGAGCATGGCAGAACCCCACAGCTCAGTCCCACCCTCCTGGCTCCAGCCCCAAACCCTCACAGCTGGTACGACTCAAACAAGGGAAATTAGGGTAGCGTAAAGGCTCTGTGATATCAAATAATTTTTTTATTTGATTGTTTGGTGTTATTTCACCTTAATTTAGCCCAGGGTATCACAGAACCTTTATGACCCCCTGATTTCCCCTATTTGGATCATAACACACAGCCCCTACAACCCCACAGCCCAACCCCACCTCCTGCTCAGCCCTGAACCTGCACTTCTCCTTGTGACCCCAATTGCAACTCCCTGCTTGTACCTCAAAGTCACATCACCTCCCACCAACTCACATCTCTCTGAGCCCTAGCTCCTGTCAGGAGCCCAAGGGGCAGGCGACACCCAGCAAGCAGCCTTCCAGTCCCCTGCAGCACTTCCCACAGCCCTGTACCTGGAAGACACTGATGAGGGCTTGGGGAAAGTTGTCAAATGTGCTGCGCCGCACTTCCATGTCCTCAAAGTCAAACTTGCCTCCAAAGAGCTGCATGCCCAGCAGTGCAAAGACGATGATGAAGAGGAAGAGGAGGAGGAGCAGAGAGGCAATAGAGCGGACCGAGTTGAGCAGGGAAGCCACCAGGTTGCTCAGAGATGTCCAGTACCTGGGGAGAGGAGAGACAGGAATGTGCAGGAGGCAAAAGAGTGGGGAAGGCTGTGGGCAAGACAAGGTAGGAGCAGGGAACAGACCACTTGGTCGAGTGGGATGTGCTGGCAGGCCAGCAAGGGGGGCTCTGAACCAGCACCACTCGCAGGCTGGGCACTGGGACTGCTCCAGCCAGGCCCCTGGAGGTGGAAATGAAGCTCCAGGCATGGCATGACAGGCAAGATGCCCTGCTGCCTGCTCCAGACACCAGCAGACAGGATGGGGAAGGGGGATGAACACACAGCAGGTTGGTGCCAGAAAGAGAAGCCAGGAGTCCTGGCCCACAGCGCCTCCATTTACAACACCTCAGAACCCAGGGCAAGAGAGGGACCTCAGAAACTTCCAGCAAGCCCTGGTCTGTCCTTCTTGCCACTCCCAGGCAACATCCTGGAGACAGAAGTCCCCAGCTTGGCCTTGTTCCTCCATCCAGGAGCTACCAGCTCAGTGCTCGCTGCAGTCCTCCCCAGGGACAAGGCCAGTGATGCCTGGGGACCATGAGCCACCAGCACACACAGAGATCCCTCTCCAACCTGGTGATCTTGAAGATGCGGAGGAGCCGGATGCAACGTAGTACAGAGATGCCCAGGGGTGACAAGGTGCCGAGCTCCACCAGGATGGTCTCCAAGATTCCCGAACACACCACAAAGCAGTCAAAGCGGTTGAAGAGTGACATGAAGTATTGCCGTAGGCCCAGCGCGTACATCTTCAGCAGCATCTCAGCCACAAAGAGTGCTAGCAGGACCCGGTTGGCATTATCTGGGGTGGGAGATCCAGCCCATCAGAGCGTGGACCTCTTACCTCAGAAAGGCACAGCAGGAAGGGAAATAGGCCAGTGCTGCTCACCTTCCTCTTCTGCTGACCAAGCCCTGAGCTGCAGCTGCAGCAAATGCTGTCTTTCAGAGAGCACAGAGGAGAGGAACTTGAGGAGGAGGCAACTTTGTACTTACATGTGTGAAAGTGTGGCTGTACTGTGCATGTGAGTCCATGCAGTGTGTGTGTGTGTGTGTGTGCATGTGGCTGAGCTGTGTCCGTGTGTGTGCAGCTGTGAGCCACGTCTCTGTGTGTTTGCACGTGGGTGGGTGCAGAGAGCGTGATTGCATGTGGCTGTACTGCATGAGCGCATGCAACATGTGTTTGCGTGCTATGCATGTGCGAGTGCAAATGTACATAATCTGTGTGTGCTCACCATGCAAATACACCTCCTTGGGGATGTACACGTGTATAACTACGTACCACACATGTTCAATGTGCAGTTGTGTGACAGTGCAGTGGGGATGGTGTACACACACACACTTGTGTACAGGCTGTGTTCGTGTGCATGAACGAGTCTGCATGTGTCTAACAGCCCCTGTGCCATGCTGGAGTGGCTGTGCACACACAGGAAGAACTCACACATGTCTCCAGGGCAGCAGGGTGTCCAGGCCCTCTCTCTCTCTCTCTCTCCTCAGTCTCTTTGCTCACCTTGCACTTGTGTCAGCCATTCAGGCTGGAAGTGGTGCTCCGAGGCGATGGAGAGGGTATTCAGTGCCACCAGCAGGATGACAAGCCAGTAGAAGAACTTGGACTTCACCGCATCCCTGCACTTCCTACGAAACATTCGGTTCCAACGCCTCCACTGACGGCTGGAGAGATGGGCAAAGGGTCAGCAGAGCTGAGCAGCAGGTCCTGTCTTACCCAGGGCTGTGACTGCAAACTGCAGAGCAAAGCCACCCCATCCCTTTTCTCCAGGCACCTTCCCTGAAAAGGGCTGAGAAACGTAACCCTGTCCCTGTCCCTTGGTGCGTTCACTCAGGCATTGTGATTCCTTCACACAAACACCTCCTGGCTTTTTTTTTTTGGCCTGCAATCACCACTGTGTGGCTGCACCAGGCCCAGCTCCTAGATCATGCCACGAGAGGATGCTTGGAGCTTGATCCCAAAGTGAAGACGTTGTTCACCTTGAAGTGACTTTTTGCTGGTACCAAAGGAAAATCCCATTTCCTGACAGCAATGTTTGCATTTCCTCCTGGGTACACAGCCCCCAGCTTTCCTCCATGATCTGCCGGCTGACAGGAAAGCCTGATCCAGCCAGGACAGTGAGTGGGAGACCCTGCAAGCCCACATGCAGAGCAGCAGATGGTTCAACTATTGCAAACTTACAAGTAGAGAATCCACTTGTTCATGCCCTCAATTTCATACAAGCTCTCTGTCTCTGACCCTCCTTCGTCCGATGGCAGCATACCTAAGGAAGGAATGACATCCAGGCTTTCCTTGGAGCCCTTGGGAAGAATATGGGGAAGGGAACCTCTCCCAGGAGTACATGAGTAAGAGCTTCCCCGTTAGAAGTGAAATAAGAAATGCCATTTCAGGGAGAGTTCAGGCAGAAGGTTTTGAGTGTTGGGTGCAAATCAAGTGGGAAGCGCTGGGAATGCCTGCCCATCAGCGAGGGCAGCAGCAGTGCAGAGAGGCAGCCTGAAGAGCCAGCAGTATATACGTGGGCTCGCTCAGTGCAAGACGCTCCCAGCACAGAGAAACTGGAATCAGTTGTGATCTGAGCAAATGCTGAACAACAAGAGCATCAGCCATGGTGTGGAGGAGGTATTTTGACTTTCCCACTGTTTCCCAATGCTCTTTGCAAACAGGTCTTGCTCAGCTTCAGGCATCAAGTTAGGCGGGGTGGCAGAGCAGACACAGCACCTCAGCGGAAGAGCTGCCCAGGCCTTGCTGAGCCTTAGGCTAGATGTTTTGTGTATTCACCTCATTCCCTGAGCACTTCTAATCCCTTGAAATTGTCAAGCAATAGCAAGAAATTCATGCATGTTAGTGTGCAAGCTAGTAACCCTGCACTCTGCCCCTGCACACAACAGCCCACGTGCTCCTCGTGGCCTCTCATGGCCATTCCAAGGGCATTTTGCCAAAGGAGACCTAGGCCCTGCTAGTACTCTGCAAATATTAAACACAGTGGTTGAGGTATAGCACAGGGCCACATTATTGCAAGTTTGGGTCAGATTTGATAAAAGTATTCAGGAAAGAAAAAAAAAGTAGAATAAACTGCGCTGCGGAAGTCAGAGCATTCTGTTTCAAGGCTTTCAAGGAAGATGAGTCTTTATGACTTCTCTGAAGGTCTCTATGCTTCCTGTCTAGGACAGTCAGTGTTAGGTACCTGACCCTCATGCTAAGAGTCTTTGACCAAGCACAGCTGGTACCTTCTCCCCTGGTCCGGTCACTGTCCATGACCTCAGCATGGGTGATCCAGTCCATGTAGCCTTTCAGATCCTCCTCTAGCTGCTGCTTCTCCCGCAGCTTCTGAAATGTCCCCCGTGACTTGGCCTTCTCGCGCTCTTTGGTGAACTCACTAGGATAAGGCAAGCAGCAGAGTGAGACTCAGGAAGGGGATGGTGTGGAGGTCAGGTACTACAGTCCTGAGCCAGGCCAGTCCTAGCAGGAAGATAAAAGCCTGGAATACCCTACCACCTAGTGCTACCACTAGTGTTTTTTCTCTTTCTTGGCCCTGTTCCATGATGTGAGTTCAGATCACCTGATGGCAGACAGGTTTTTTTCCCACCTCTGGCTGCTCTTCAGGAGCTTCTTGTTGTAGGATGCTGTGGTTGGGTAGGTGCTAGATCTGTAGTTAGACTTAATGCTAGACATTGAAAGCTGTGGGAGTTCTCCTGCTTTGCTAAGTATTAGAGCAAGTTGGGTCTCACTCATCTTGGGGCGCAGAAAGCTGACCCAAGCTCTCTACGTGGGGAAGATGAGATCATCACACAGCAACTAAACAGGACACTCTTTTCATGGTAACATCGAAGAGGCAGATCTGCCAGTGCAGTAGGTCTCACTCTTCTCATTTTTTTTTTAATTAATTTCTTTCATCTCCTGGAATCTGGCAGGGCTGTGGATCTGCTGCCCAGCCAGCCTGGTGTTGTCATGTATTAGTACTAGGTCTCAGGTATTATAACAATCATTAGACACACTAAGCCTAAGGACTTGTCAGGTTTTGTCTGGAGTTTCCTAATCTTAAGCATATTTTAGCTATATTTGCAAATATATTTCAGAAGCTTTTGCTGTGCCTGCAACTCTTCCAGGACCCAATGACTATTGTCCTGGTTTTACAGCCAACTTCATGCAAGGGTTAGGTGCCTGTGGTCTGTCTCATGGTTTTTAACTTGTTTTAGTTACATTAACCTTGTGCAGTTGTATGGCTCACACAGAGGAGGACTAGCAAATCCAACTAATTAGGGCATAAGTAACCCTGTGAATTAATAGAGACTATGAGTGCGATCCACTTGCATACACAGGACTGAAACACCTAAAAAAGACCCTCAGCCTACACAGAACTGAGAAGAAGAGGCCCCACCACTCCTCAGGACAACACGCAGTTCCCAGCAATAGAATCAGGATGCTGACACCACCACAGCAATGCAGAATGGGCTGAGTATTGCACCAGAAATATTGTATGCAGAGCAGCTTAAACTGCAACTGCTGTGGGAATTTGCATTAATTGAGTCATTTGGCATAGGAGCATTATGGCCTTCGTAGCCAGACTGATGATAGCTTGTACTTGTGTTTGGCTGAGGCTGTTGAAGCATTAATTAGAGTAACAATAGTTCTCTCTTGAATTCCTTGCATTCACATGTAAGGTGTTTTCCTTAGGTTGGCCATACGGAAATCCTGTGTGCTCACAAGCTGGCAGCACTAGGGGTGTCGGTGAGAACGAGTGTCTCAGCTCACAGCTGTGGGGTAAGGACTGCTACTTTGAGTGCACCTTCTTTTGCTGTGAGACCTGGCAGACCACACGACAAACACTTCACCACGTGCTTCATAGCTCTGTTTGCTGACAGCTCCTTGTGCTATAGGGAAAGGATTTCTGCATCAGGTGTTGAGCTAAAACCTCAGGCAGTCATGGACACAAACCGACAAAGTAACTCAAGGCTGAGGGTTTCTAAGAATGCAAAAAAAAAGGAGGGAGAGGAATGGGAGAGGAAAAGGAACAGAAAGTTTTCCAGGCTTTCTTCTCGTAGTTAAATTGAGCCCATGTCCCTGCTCTGATCATGCTCACTGCTCTGCTGGCAAGGAGAAAGGACAGGGTGGCACTTACCCACTCAGCACCCCCAGCACCAGGTTGAGAACAAAGAAGGAGCCCAGCAAGATAAGGCTGACAAAGTAGATCCAGGGCCATTCATTCCCAATAGCATCATTTACCTGGCAAGAAGAGAAGCAGATGAAGCTTCTGAATGCACTGTCTGGCATCTGTCTCGGCTTGGGGCCCCCTCAACAGCCTCTGGGAGCTCTGCTCCCTCTAAAGCGAGTGCTTGGGATGGCAGCAGGCAGACCTGACTCTGAGCCCTGGCACCTTGTCTCTGCATCTGAATTTAGCAGAGGTAATTTCAGACCCAAGCATTTTGGGAGCAGATTTAAACATCACCCCGATGCCTAAGCCTCAGCAAGACAGTCTCCCAAGGACTGCAAAACATGAGGATATGCTGGAGAAACATCCACCAACCAGTGGCTGTGCCTGGCCTGTACCCCTTCACAAAGCTGGGAGCTGGAGCACCCTCCTGTCTGTCTGGTGAGTAAGGACAACTCGAGCAGTGCCTGCAGAGATGCAGAAGACATGTGTGGTGCAATATGGACGTGCATCCCAGCAGGGAGCTTGATGGAGCAGGAAGTCTTTCACTGCTAGGACACCTAGCCCTGCTACAGGTCCTGTATCCTGGAGGGAATTTCTTGTTTTGAGGAAGGACCAGCAGTCACCTCTGCCAAGCTGCTGGAGCCTACCCAGTAGAGGACTTCTGTCCAGCCCTCCATGGTGATGCACTGATAGACAGTTAGCATGGCAAAGCCAAAGTTATCGAAGTGAGTGATGCCGTTGTTGGGT
Source organism: Cuculus canorus (assembly GCF_017976375.1). Classification (NCBI taxonomy): domain Eukaryota; kingdom Metazoa; phylum Chordata; class Aves; order Cuculiformes; family Cuculidae; genus Cuculus; species Cuculus canorus. The sequence goes on from NC_071424.1 coordinate 7,655,619, forward strand.
CCTATCCAGCCGCTTCGGCACTCAGTGCCATTGATGGTGCAGTGTCGCCCGTGGCCAGAGCTGGTACATGGCGCTGGCTTCTCTGATGCCACCGTGGCAATCACATCTGAGGGAGAAAGCCGTGGTGTGAGTAGCAAGTCAGGTCAAGCTCAGCAGGCCCCAGCACCTCCCAGCCTCCTGCAGAAGCTTTCCAAAAGAGGCCTCTTTCACCACCTTCTCACACCACATACCACACCAAGCTGTGTGCTGTACCAAACATCTTTCAGTCCTGCCCCACTCTCAGGCCTGACATTGGCAAGACGAGACTTTCTGCTACTCACAGAACCTCTGTGGTCCCCATGGCAGCCACAGAGACATCTCTGCCATATTACCTCCCTGACACAGTCCTACCTGTCCCAAGGTAGTAGCAGGTCTTGTGCATCTTGCCCTTGAAGAGTTCTTGTCCTACAATGGCATAGATGATGATCATGAAGAGAACCAGCAGGGCAATGTGGAGCAGGGGCACCATGGCCTTGATGATGGAGTTCAAGACGACCTGAAGGCCTGCACCAAGAAGAAGAGAGAAAAGCTCAACCACTTCCTAAACAGCTTTGAGTGCACCTTGCATTTCTGCCAGCTCCTCTGACAAACACCCTCTGAAATGCCCCATGCCAAGGGAAGAGCGGCACAGGTGGGTTGGGACTGAAATCTCTGAAGCAAGAAATCCTCTCCCTACCCACTATCACAGAATCATAGAATCATAGAACCATAGAACCATAGAATCACAGAATGGCTTGGGTTGGGTTGGAAGGGACCTCAAAGCCCATTCAGTTCCAATGCCCCTGCCATGGGCAGGGACACCTCCCACTGGATCAGGTTGCTCCAAGCCTCATCCAGCCTGGCCTTGAACACCTCCAGGGATGGGGCAGCCACACTGTCTCTGGAGAAAGCCAACCTACAGATCCCCAGTGTTGACAACTTCAAGCTGCAGGGATGAGCAAGAACCTGTGGCTCCTCCACACCCAACTTGTAGCTGGGCTTGATCCAGCAGCAACAAGAAACCTCCCCCATTGCCCCCCACCCTGGCTAGGCACAGGGGTTCAATCCATCCGCCAGCCCTCCCTGCTAGCAGGGCACCCAGCACCCACTCGGTACTCCGGACACGAGGCGCAAGGGTCGCAGCACACGGAACGCTCGTAGGGCCTTCACATCAAAGCCGCCTTTGCCGCCTGAAGTCCCTCCCTGCTTCGCATTGACCTGCTCCAGGGTCATGGTGATAAGCCTGAAAGAGCCGGGGCAGGAAGTGAGGAGGGGGCAGGGAGCACAAGGAAGGACAGAGAGAAAGAGAAGGGCATGAGGATGGAGACCAAGAAATCTACGCTAAGGTTTCAGATCTCTGCAGGCAGGAAAGCAACAACCTTGTCAGCCAAGCTCAGTTTGACCCAGGGAACAGCTCTTGGCTGGACACCCCTCTGGTGGGTGCCACCTTCACTGCTGAACAACCAGTGACCCTTCTCACTCCCTGATGCCCAGTGGACCCTCTCTCCCCGTGTGCCAAATCGCAGAGGAAACCACGCTACTCCCACTCTCCAGAGCAAGGAGACCTAAGAAGCATCAAGGAGTTGGACAGGAAAAATGGGAGTTAGAGAGGAACCCAGGGGCTTTCAGAGCCTGAAAAAGAGGCTCATGGGAGAAGGTCATGAACTGAGTCTATGAGATGCCCCCAAACTCACAGCAGTCACTAGAAAAACTGATGTAGCTGATGGGCTACAGACCAGGCCTGGTACAAGCTGAGCACCAGCAGCTTCCCTTGCTTGCATTACCCTAGAGACACGATGGAAAAGTCGAGCACATTCCAGCCATTTCGGAGATAGGCATCCGTATGGAAAAGAAACCCGTAGGCAATTATCTTGAGCATCGCCTCAATGGCAAAGAAGATCAGGAAGGCATATTCAATCTTCTCCTGTGTATTGGAAAAGCAAGCAGGAGAGGATGCTCCGTTAGAGCAAGCTGTCACCTCCCCTGTATCACTACCATCCACAGCTGCCCCCCACGAGTCTCTGGACCAGCTCCTGTTGCTAACCCATCTGTGATCTCCCCGCACCCTCCAAGCAGCGCTGTAGCTACCCTGGCGGGAAGGAGTGGCATGCTGAGCCACCACATGCCACTCCCTGTCCTGCAGCATGCGTCCCTGCAGCGGCACACAGCCAGGACCATGTCCCTGGGCTAGGGATGCCTGTTCTCCCTAACTCAGCATGTAAAGGTGCCCGGCCCAGGGCACTGCATATCTCTGGTTCTCATCCCAGCTGACTCACCCTCCCGCCCTCCCACAGGCAGCACTGACACCTTCTCCTCAACTTCTTCAGCTGAGGTTGAGACCTTGCCAGGTCTGTTCTGGAGACACCACACAGTCACCAAGGGACAAGCCAGCTGCACTGTAGCGTCCCTTGTGCCCTAGGCTCCCAGGGAAATGAGGCCTTGGGCTCAAGACCTCCTGCCCCGTGCCAGATGCCTGCCTGTCAGTGTGAGCTGCTAGAAACTGGCCTGGGGGTTCCGCTGGGCAAGAGGCATTGCTCATGCTCACAGGCAGGACCTGGGACCCCACTCCAGGGGCTCGGCACAGCCTTGCAGCCCCAGGGCCCAGAATAGCTCAGCTTTCCCCAGAGTACAGCCAGGAGCTGCCTGTGCCCACCTGGTTCTGCCTGTCACTGCAGTCACCGCCCTTGCTGCTGATGGCCCTTTCCAGACTAGGATTAAAATCCCTCTGAAGCAGCTAGATGGATGGGGCTATTTATATTTCTGGTTTTCCATGGCCCCTCTCCTCCCTCTGCACCACATCAAGGGCAAGGAGCATCCTTGTTTGGGCTCTGCAGGGAATTGCACCTAGAAAGGCAGAAATGTCTGTCTGAGACCAAACTGGAGCAGGTCTCCACTGGGGGAGACTGCAATGCTGCAAGCATACCTTCCTCCCCAAGGTCCTGCTGGCTTGCCAAATGGAAAATGCTGTCCATTTCAGCAACCAGGGCCAGGGCCCCAAGAGAAGCATTGCTTCTCCAAAAGCAGAGGCCATGCCAAGTGTCCCTGCATGACTGTCACCCATACAAGTGCCATTTCCTTCTTAGATCTGAGGGCAACCATGGCAAGAGCAGAGACCTAAGCATTGCAGTTGTTGGTGTTATCAGGGCTCTGTCTTCAAGGTTTTAACTAAGGCAACTCAATGCCATTTGCCTCCTACCCTTATCAGTGACAGATCTCCCCTAGTCTGTCCCCAAAGGCCTGTCCTTGTAATCCCAGACATGTGAATACAACTATTGTGAGGATCATTTCAGGTATAGAGGGACTGCAGAGCCACACTGGAAGCCAGTATTGTGGGTGGGTGTCTCCACTGCTGCAAATAGAGGAGAAATCAGAGAGCCCACCACAAGCTACTGAGCCATGCAACTGCCAAGGCCCAGGTTAGTGAGCATCAGGATCCAACCAGGAGCCCCAGCATTGCAAAAGCTATTGTAATTCCTTGCCCTACTCCATCCAGCAGGACAGAATCAGTCTCCAGTGTCTCTGACTGCCAGGGATCTTCCTCTAAAAACCCCCGCCCCAGAATCAAAAGTGGCTTGATGTTCCTTGAACATCCCTTTGAGAAGCCCAAACCAGATGAAGATGCCCAGGGTACAGCCAGTGAACAGCAAGGTTCCAACCCTGGGTGAGGGAGAGCCAGCAGGCTGCCCCCTGCAACCTGGCTACACTCCCTCCATCCTGGGAGAGGAAGTAATTGCACACTTGCAGTACCAGCTCACTGTTGTGCTTTGCACACCCAGCCACAAACACTGAGCCGGATTATCTTGATCTCTCTTGCTGGTGTCACTTGTCTAGGATAAGGAAAGCTCTTGGCATGGCCACCATAAAGGTTCTACACAGTGATTCACGAGTGCTGGCTGGAGGGATTCCCCCATCACCCATCCTACAGCTGTTGGTGCAGTTCCCCTGGCTCATCTGACTATAAACTGTGGACAAGTGCTGATGTTAGCGGAGCAAAAGGAGCCAGGTCTCTGACTAGGAAGACATCGCACGAGCATCTTTGTCAGTGGGCTGAAGTGCAGTAGCATTTCAGTGGGGCGGTCACAGCAAACTCTCTCTGGATTCTCCAAGTGGTAGGTTGTAGCTGCAAGACACAGACTGGCAATGAAACTCATGTGGCCACAAAGCAATGACCTGAACCAGGGCAAACTAACTGCCAGAAGAAAGAAACTAAGAGATATTTTGTCCTGGCAGACTTTATACCAGCTCAAGTACTGTATGTCCTGCCCTTGGGGCAGACCCCACTTTATTTGCCCAGGCTGATTTGAGAATAAGTCCATCACACACCTCACCCACCTATGGTGCTGCCCATGGTGCAGGTCAGCACGGAGACCTGGGCACTCATGACCCAAGTGGCCACCCCGTGTTTGTGCCATGAGGGGGACACAGAAGATCCTGCAGGCCCTGCACATGCATGTAGAGGCACAGCTCCACTGACTTCATGGAAGATCTGGCCAGTTTCTAGCAGCTGAGGATCCACTCTGTGTCCCCTCATCAACTTCAGAATTCAGAGCCGGCTACCTAAGGTAGGAGGCTGCTTAGGAAAGGGTGGCAGGGCTGCCTGGCAGAGACAGGATTGGGTGCATAAAGTGTCTAACATTCAAAAAAACACTATAAAAAGATGCAGGTCGTTACAACACACCAGGCTACTACACACACACATGCTTCAGCCACGTTAGGGACACAGAGTAACCTGAACTGTGGATACTGAATAAGCCACAGAGCAGCAGGAATAACAGCATGCACCATGCCGATGCAATGCAACATGACACAGCTCCAGGCTGCTCAGCAATGTCAGTGCCCAGCTCCTAAAGCCACGCAGGGCTCTCGAGAATGAGCCCCAGCTCCATGTCCCCGGTGTCTCCTCGGGGAGTCTGGGAAGCAGGCCTTGGTTGAAGCTTCTCAGCTAGCCAAAGTGGGGGATAGATGGTGAAGGGACAGTGTGACTAACAGCCGGATAGCCATGCCTGCTTCCCAACAGAAGACATCGATGTGCAGCAGGACTCTCAGCACTCATACTCTTCCCTGACCCCTCCTAACTGTGCCCATCCTCCTGCCCTCCTCCATGCTCTCTGTTCCTGCACAACTTGCCCCTCCACCTCCCCTATAACCTCTCTGTTCCGGTCAGACCCTGCTCCCCTCTCCTCCTGCAGCTCCAGCCCCCATCACCTCTGCTTGTCTCATGCTGCCCTTCACTGCCAGGCTGAGGCAGTCATCACACATCTCAGGAGGCTGGAGGCTGGCAGGGATCTTTGGGGATGACCTGTTCCAAGCCCTCATTGCTTAAAGCAGAGCCAGCTTATAGCAGGTTGCTCATAAATTTGTCCACTCAGGTTTTGAATGCCTCCAAAAACTCCACAATCCCCCCTCGGCATCCTGTGCCAGTGTCAGACCACCCTCCCAAATAAAAATGGGTTTTATAAGTGCACCGATGGATTGACCAGAATGCAGGCACAGACATTAGGAACAGGCTGCCCAGGGCAGTGGTGGAGACCCCATCCCTGGAGGAGTTAAAAAAACATGTATCTGTGGCATCTGGGGACATGGTTTAGCCAGCACAGTGGAGTTGGGCTGATGGTTGGACTTGATGAGCCTAGAAGTCTTTTCCAATCTTAATCATTCTACGATTCTATGCTTCTAGGATGTGCTGAGCAGGTAGCTGTACTGCTGAAGTCTTTCATAAGGGCTTTTTAAACACTTATAAGGGATTTCTCCAGAGGCTTGCAGCAACCATGCTTTGCAAAACAGAGCAACTCTGTGTCTGTCTCTCCGTGCCCTGAATGTGGATGAGAGAAGCCCTGCAAATGTGAGAAGAAGAAGAAGGGGACAGGACAGCTAGTGAAAGCATGAGAACACAGTTAAGGCAATCTCATAGGCTCTCCTATGGAAAATCAAGACAAAAATGAGGGCTGGAACAGAGGAAAACTCCTTTGAGTACATGGGGAGAAACCCTGGTACCTGGCATGGAAGTGGGCACACGCCACAGTGGAAGCCAGACAGGCCCCTCGGGACAGCTGCGAACCATGCCCAGGGAGAGACATTGAGAGAAACATTTCTGCTCCTCACAGCAGCCTCTATCACAGCACGGGGGCATTTGGGATGGGAGACAAGCAGGAAAGAATTTGTGAGTGGTTTTGGATCGTTTGCACAAATTCTTTGGAGCAGGTGGTTGGACTGGATGGTGTCTAGAGGTCCCTCCAGCCTCAGCTTCTCTGTGATGCTGTAATTCTCTGCCATATCCCCCAGCCACAGCTCCTCCTTTCCCATAAACAAATGACAGGCCTCGGCTTGACAAACCCCAGGGCTGCAGGGACAGGAACCAAAGAAGCAACAAACCACTCCAGCAGCTATACAAGCATGGAAGAGTTAGGCCCTACAATGAGTTGTTCCCCACTGGATCGCCCTCACTCACTGTCCACAGCTCCTCATTGCTCCATGTCCTTTCCCTGTCACACCAGCTGCCCCGTGTCTGCTCAGGTGTCTGTGGGACCCCTTGGTGCCATTCCTGCACTAGACACCCCAGGTCTGCTTGGTTTGAAAAGGCTTTCCTGAGGGCTACTGCCTCTGCCAGTAAAACCACGGAAAGGGAGAATGACTTTGACACAATACAGACATGGGCTCAGTTGATGCCTGTCAGACCCAGGATGCGGAGAGACCAACTAGAGGAAGAGAAATCCTAAGGAGCTCAGCTAATCCACCCTTCTCCAGGCCTGTCAGCAGACGGTCAGCAAGGTCCCTTCAGAGGAAGCTTTGCTGTGGAGCTGGGGACCATGGGGTATCCTGGATATAAGGCAGAAATTTTTCACACTGAGGATGGTGAAACACTGGTCCAGTTTGCCTGGGGAGGCAATGGAGGCCCCATCCCTGGGAACACTGCAGGTCAGGCAACCTGATCTAATTAAAGATGTCCCTGCTCCTGCAGGGGCGTTGGACTGTATGGACTGTAAAGGTCCCTTCCAACCCAAAGCATCCTATGATTCTGTGATCCTGCTGGTTGGAACAGGCTTTGGAATCTGCTGTATTTTCACTGGCATTCAGAACAAGTGGTCCAGAGCAGCAGTTTGGGGTCTGGGACACCAGCCACAGCATCAGGCATCTATACTCCTGTAACTGAACTGTGCTAGGGGCTGTGTTCAGGCTTTAAAACACAGACAACCTTTGCCTCCTGTGGCAGAGATAAAACCAATGCAGACCAAAAGAGTGGGATCTTCAGAAGCCTTTAAACTCTATCCTTCATGTTAAACATCCATGCTACCTAAACATCGAGCCATTATCTGTGACGCTAACACAACACCCACATGTAAGCCACTATCTTTGTCACTAAGAGTGTCTTCTGTACAGTCTGAGCTCCAGCACTGTCCCCACTCACCAGGCCGCATGGTCTACCTACTATGCTCACAAAGCGCATAGGACTCAGCCCTGCTGGTCCTGGGTGCTCTGGAAGAGTGGTCTCCCTCTGAGTAGTCACCCTCGGGTCCCATTAGATGGGACAAACAGGTACTTCAGTGTATGCAGTATGTCAAAACACCACCAGAACTGCAGGAGGAGACCAACTGCCTCAGGAAGCCAACTTGATTGAAATTTGCCTTTATTTCTCCATTGAACATCAACGGATTCCAGGCAGCCAGCTCACAGGCAGATACCTGTATTTTCTTGGGTGAATCCCCTTGAATAAAGAGCCTTGCTGAATAGGTTTCTGAACTTTCTTGCTCCTGGAGCAAGGCATCTAGTGAAAGACAAATCAACTGCGTGATTTGCAACTCACTGGGAAGTTTGGGACCTCAAGTTAAAGTGAAAATAAATGCTGTGAATTTTTGATCAAATTAAAAAGTCAGGGTCAAATAAAAATTTTAGATCTTGTTAGAATCAGACAAAATTATACAAAAGAAGCATTACCAAAAAAAATCTTCTGGATCAGAAGAAATCTAATCTAGAAATAATAATTAATTATGTTCAAACAAACCAATCATATTTCATCCAGGATAAAGCAAAACTGCTTCATAGAAGATATACGGGTTATTAAACACACATTTTTCACCTCTCCAAATGACTTCTAGTTAATAAAGCCTTCATGAGCCCAATTTTAAATCTACTGTGAACTCTGTGTAAAAATCTTTCCCGGGTTCTCCTGGAAAGACAGTGTCACAAGCATGGCTGCTCTCCAGGTTTCCCAACAAAGTGGCAGCAGAAGTCTCCCAGATGATCCTCCCTTCCTGAGACCCCTTGCCAGAGACCTTCAGATTTAAAGCAGAGTGGCTTTCACTGCATTAAGTGCCTGGGACACAGGAGGCTTTTCTGCCGGAAGCTGGGGCTGGACAGGCTCCTGCACACCCATTAGCAGTGAATTCGGATGAAAGTGAGCCCCAGTCCTGTCTCCACAAATAACATAGGACACTGGTCTAACTCTGTTTCCCCTCACATGTTTTGTCTCCTCAACAATCTCAATGTCTTTAGGTAGAATCATGGAATCATGGAATGGTTAGGGTGGGAAGGGACCTTAAGGATTATCCGGTTCCAACCCCCCTGCCATGGGCAGGGACATCCCACAAGATCAGAGGCTCCAAGCCCCATCCAACCTGGCCTGGAACCCCTCCAGGGATAGGGCAGCCACCACTGCTCTGGGCAACCTGGGCCAGGGCCTCCCCACCCTCACAGCAAAACATTTCTTCCCAACATCTCATCTCAGTCTCCCCTCTTTCAGCTGAAAAATGTTCCCCCTCGTCCTATCCCTACACTCCAAGGTCTCCCTGGAATAAATAAACAAAGTCCTCTCTGGAAAGGACTGGGCAATGAAGAGAGACAACTAAAAAAGTGACAAGGAGAAATTAAATGCATCTCATTTAGCGTCTCTCTGCTGCACGCAGAAATGCCTGCAACACACCTTTTTTGCACTACCTGTGAGCTCTGGGCAGACGGTAGCCAATACCTGAGCTGCTGGTGGTCTGGCTTAGCTCTCAGCTGGTATTGCTCCTAGAAAGCCACTAGAATGACAAAGGGGCATGAAAAGCAGGGATGAAAGAACAGAAGCCTGGGGCTGCCAGGCTCCTGATACAGAGGCCTGTTGGCATGGCAACAGGCTGAAAAATCCCCCAATAGGATGCAGTATAAATAACCTAATATACAGTGAATATAAATAGATGGAATTTCACTTATACCTGACCTTACTCAGTTCGTGCCTGCCTGTCTCCCATTGATGGGAAAGGCTGTTGGTCCTTCTTGGGCGGCATCCATCCCTGCCTGGGAGCACCGTGAGGCAGCTTGACCGCCATCGTGCCACACTGCTGCTGGGCTTCCTCCAGTTCTGTCCTCAAAGGCATCCTCGTCTCAGCCAGATTGCAACCCCCCTCCAGCGGGAGGCCGCTCTTCCCGCTCTCCCCACCTCCTGCTTGCCATGCTCGACTTGCTTCAGTTTTGCTTTGCCTCTTTAAACTCTCAGCTGAGATAACTGCACTTTCCAAATCCTGTTGTCCCCTCAACCGGGGAAGAAGCCAAAACCACTGCGTTGAGATAACTGTGCCCCGAGAAGCTGGTCATGCACCGGGAGGCTGAATGAGCACCCCAGCAATGAACACTCTGTGGGTATTTTTGATTCCCCTCCTCTGTGGACCTAGCTTGGTTTTATTTTTAAAAGATGCAGTGACCCTTTACCTTCTTTTCCCAAGGAAACAGGAAGTAAACACTGTCTTCACTGTTGTTAAAAGCCTTTTGTGAGGTAAAGAGGCAAAAGCAGTTCAAGGAACTAAAAAGATGTAGAAGTAAAACCTTGCTTTGCATTTTGTATCACAGAAACTTTGATATCTTTATATTTTTTATTTTATATGCTTTAATAGTTTACCCTGGAGAGTCGCTAAGGCAAAAACCAGAGAGGTGCTTTTTTAAGTCACAAGTTGCCAGTGATACTTGGACCCAACTCACTCCATCCCAACACTGAGGTGTCCAGAAATGAGCAGAAGAGAACATTTCATTAAAAAAGGATGTGTTTTGATGCTTTGATTCAGTCACCGAACTCAGACTCTCAATGGAAATCAATGAGGATTGAACCACAACAGGATCTGAAGAGAAGGGGTGGGAGGGCAAACTAAAAATAGTGCAGATTATTGATTTGGATCACATCAAAACATCTTATTCCAGCCACAATGGAGTGAGTAGGAAAAAATGGAATAACTGTTCAGAAAGGAGCAAACTCTGCTTAACAGAGATAGGTGTTTTCCTCTTAAATAAAAAGTACAAAAATTAAAACAGAGTTTTGAAATGAAAGGTCAGAAAAAATTATTCCAAAAATGCTGAAATAAACCAGGAATTTGTGCTTTTTTTGCACCAATTCTTCCTTCCTGCTGCATTTGATGTCAATCCAGGGGTGGTTTCAGCCCCTCTGAAAACCCATTTTGCAACGGTTTCTCCACAAGTCTGCCTCTCTCTGACTTAGCAGCATCTCTTACTGAACCAGTCAAATCCAACTGCAACCCACAGGGCAGCAGCAGATGCCCCCACTCCAGGTATTGCCCCCCATGCACAATTGTCCCCACACTGAGGGACCAGCTCTGCAGAGCACCTGAAGCCAAGCAACTGGCTGTCCAGTGGGACAGCAAGACTCATGGAATGCTTTGAGTTGAAAGGGATCCCAAAGCTCATCCAGTTCCATCCCCTGCCAAGGGCAAGGGCATCTCCCACTGGCTCAGGGGCTCCAAGCCCCATCCAACCGGGCCTTGAACCCCTCCAGGGATGGGTCAGCCACCTCTGCTCTGGGCAACTTGGGCCAGGGCCTCCCCACCCTCACAGCAAAACATTTCTTCCTAAGATCTCATCTCAATCTCCCCTCTTCCAGCTGAAATCCATTCCCCTTGTCCTATTCCCACACTCCCCGATCAAGAGCCCCTCCCCAGCTTTCCTTACCAGGCTGGAGTTGGCAATATTGGTGTCATCCTCAGGCATTGGCAGGTAGATGGCCAGTGCAACACAGTTGGCGAAGATGGTTAGGAGGATAATAATCTCAAAGGGTCTGAGACGAAGTGTTAAGGAGTGGAGACAGGAACAAAAACCCAGGTACAGCCCTGCCCCTGTCTCTGTCCTATCCAGGTCTGTGTGGGTAAACCCCACTGGCCGTCACCAGTCAGAGTTCACCCTCTGCACATCCTCATTGGTGCCCATTTCTCAGGTCCCTGGGGAGGGAGGGAGTGGGCCAAGATGAGATGCAGGGCCTGGCTACTCAGGACGTGCTAGAGAGGGACACATGGGGAGGGGGCACAACTGAAAATGCTGCACTGGGGAAATAACAAGGGGATAGGAGAGCTGGTAGTTTACCCCCTCATCCTTCAGTGAATCACCCTGAAGAGTCAGGACTCTCTTGCATAACGGAGCCCTGCTACAGCTCCGAAATGCTTGTGCCTAGCCATCACACCACTCAGCTACGCATGTACTTAGAAGTGAACAGGTCTTTTCCACTCATCTGGTGACCTTGTGCAGCAAGAATACAGCTGGGAACAGCACAACACAAAAAGGTCCAAGAAATATATTTAGTCAAAATGACATCAGGAAAAAATTTTTCACAGAAAGGGTCACTGGGCACTGGCAGAGGCTGCCCAGGGAGATGGTTGAGTCACCTCCCCTGGAGGTGTTTAAGGGACGGGTGGACGAGGTGCTGAAGGGTATGTTTTAGGGAGTGTTAGGAATGGTTGGACTTGATGACCCAGTGGGTCCCTTCCAACCTAGTTATTCTATGATTCTATGATTCTAGTTTCAAAGTTTCTTGGCCAATAATTTTTCTTGACAACTACATCTCAGTTGCCCCTGATCCACTTGCCTTGCCTGTACTCCTGGAAGCCACTGCAACTAAAAGCTGATGGAGGAAATGAAAAAGTTGGTCTAACTGCCCACTGGGCCAGACCCACCTACAGTGTAAATCAACAAATAATGACTTAAGTCAACAAATAGTGATGTAAATCAGCACGTTCTCCTCCAGCCCCTTCCCCTCACTATTGTCCTACCAGCCAACATCCACACTCATGAGCACACCCATCCCCACCTGTAACTACCAACCTGCCATCACAGGCAGACTGGTACATCTCAGCCAGTGGGTACAAAGGATCCAGTACAAGACAGGATTTCCAACCATCCCCAGCTCACTTTGGGTAGACCTTCCAAAGGAGAACAGCTCCCAGGAACACACTCTGTGGGAACACCTGCAGCTCAGCCATAAAGAATGATGCCACTATAGAGCCCAGGACAGTCCTCAAAACCCGCTAACACAGCAGAGAGGCCCTGCAGCCGTACTGATGCTTCCCTACACCATATTTAATCAATTAATTAGCTCACTTTCCAGATAATTACTCTGAGGCCTGCCTTGGGAAGCAGTGGCCATACCACTGTTCAATCCAGCATCACGGGGCAAAGGGCACCTACGGAGCATTCTCCACATATTGGCCTGCTGAGCTGGCTGAGCGGTGTCAGCTGTGTCTGATGTTCATCACGGGTTATTTTGCCTTTTCTGGACCCTTTAAAAACTAATATCAGCTGGAAAAGCTATTCCCTGTGTCAGAGGTTTCCCTGTATGCTCTGACAGTGAGAGCAGCCCTCCTTGAAGAGTGACCTATCTTGTAACTGGAGCTGGAATCAGCTTGCTGCTTCTGAGCCTGTGAGTCTGGCACTGTAATAGGGTAGAAATGCAGTGGGACAGATTTAACCAAAAAAAAGAGGCAATGAGCACGGCTTCTTGTGCCTCTTGCCACTGACCCAGAGCCTCAACACCCTCCTGATCTCTTTGTCCTGCAATCCCACTTCTATCTCTCCAGCAGCCTCCTGCCACACAATATTCAAGGGTCCCAACATCTGCTTTGCAGCAGGAATCAATGCCTTGTGGCTCTGTGGTCCTACAGGAGTCCCCAGAACCGTCACCCATCTGCTTTGAAGTCCTCCTGATTGTAAAACAACCTGGTATACCACGGTGACACCACAAAACTGGACATGTGCAACCAACCATTAACTTGCTGGGCTAGCTGTTGAGCACAGCCATTTGCAGAGTACTCAGATTTCCCTGTGCTAACAAACATGCTTTTTGAGATGTGAGCATAAACCCCACCCCTGCCTCATGCCCGCCTGACTTTCACCCACCCTAAACTGAGTGCAGTGATGCTCCCCACTCTCCAACTGCCTGGAAAAGACCCTGTCCTCTCCTGTGGCTCAGCTTGGTGCTCTGACAGCAGAAATAGTACAGGAGAGATGGGCCAAAGGAACAGGAACATTTGCTGCCACACCGAACCCAGATGCAAGGTATTCCCATAGAAAATAGGCACTGCTAAGCTCCCCTTGGCAGCTTGCCTGGCCCTGAAGACCATAAAAGCCTGCAGGAATTGGAGTTGTCCTGTCACGCCTTGCAAACCCTGTTCCCTGAAGGTGAAAAGATGGGTGCATTCGGGTATAAATAGAGCCAGGTGCAAGAGAAGCATTGAAGAAACCTGATGGCCTGGATCATTTGTCCTGCACAGGTCAGAACCATCTGGATCTGCACCTTTCCTGGTGGGACACCTAGCTCTCCCCTCCACACTCCCCTTCCAGGGCACTAATGTGGGAAAGACCCTCACAGCACCAAACTCTTTCTGGCACACATTGGCCCTAGAGGAGGAATGCGGTTTAGCATATTAGAAGACACAAGTCCTATTTCCAGGTCTTCCCATGCCACTCTGGAGTGTACGCACAAGTTTCTTCCACACTCAGTGCCTATTTAAGACACAGACACAGCTCCCTTCCATATGCTTGTAGAACAACCCAGTCCTCATGCTAAAGAAGCAGAAATGGAAAATTCCTCAATTTTAGCTCTTCTCGCTCTCCTTGAAGGTCAGTGACCCCCTTTGCAGTGAAGGAATAAAGGCTCAAAACCCACAGCCAGCACAGCACCATCAGAGGGGTGAGCATGGCTGCCAATAGGCACCCTGAGCTTTGAACAAGCTGGCATCTCTGGCATTGCTGGGGCAGAGTTTTGGTGTTCCCATGGCATGATGTGTACAGCAACATAGCCAGTCTAAGGCAACCACGCCACCACCACGAGGAACAAAGCCTGGCTAGGGCTGGGATGATCCTGCCACATTCAGTAACCGAAATGAGAAAAGTTGGAGTGGAAGAACTGGATTTGCTGGAAACACACGCAATTTCATTAGTTTTGCTTGAACCCTAAAGTTTTGCTGCCAAAGTGAAATGTTTTCTCCCACTCTCTTCCCTTACATAAAATACAGGTCAAAAAGGTGATAGATCTAATAGCCTAAAATAGTTCCTGGATGGGTGGCAGAAACACGACATTTTGGTGTTTCCAAGCTATAATGCCCCAGTGAAAAGATGGCCAACAAAGAGCAAGCACCCAAACCCTATCCCTAAATTAAGCCAGAGGCACAGGGAGATATGGGCCCTCTGACAGTGTCTATCACAAAAGCCTTCACTTGTGGCAGCAGTGCCAGAGAGGGGTGAGAAAGCAGGGGCTGAGAGGGCAGTGGTGTTGGCAAAGATTCAGGGTTGCTGCCAGATCCCACCAGAGGGCAGGGAGCAGCTGTGGCACACGCAAAGAGTCATCCCAAGCAGCCTGCCACCATCTTGCTACACAGGCCAAACCTCTCCCCTGGGGCAGCCTGTTGTCCCCAGCTCCATCCTCAGCCCCCACTCCCCCAGCCTGGCCCTCCTCCTCTACCTGGTTCCATCCCCACCCCGGGATGGCACTGTGCCCGATCCTCGCATGCCAAATCTTCTCCCCTCTGGGGCTGTCCCCTGTTTCTCCCTAGCACAGTTCTGGTCAGCACAAGATATGTTCCTCCCACAAGTCCCTGGATACCCAGGCTATCCCTGCCCATCCCCATACCACCCTGCCGAAGGTCCCCATAGCCTGACCCAATTCTTAGCCCCAGCTTCCCCTACAGACCTATTCACACCCCCAGCTTGCACAGCCATTCTTTTGCCGATGCATCCTACTGGGGCTCCTCACACACCTTGTTGCCTTTTACAGACAGGATGAGACAGCCAGTAACAGGCTTGGAGTGGGCTGGCAGCTCTCCTGCCTGCAGCCCACAGAGCCCTGCTCCCCAGCACCCCTCCCCAGCACCCTTCCCCAGCACCCCTGTGCCCAAGGCCACATAGCCAGAAGGATACTTCCACTCCACGATGCTGATGCATGCCTTACGCAGAGGGTTTTGCAGGGTTAAGCAGAACAGAGCCCTGGGTGGCCAGGGGGCTACTGGTGGCACTGGCTTCTTGGTCTTCTCCTTCTGTTGCCTTTTCTTCACATCGTCCTGGGGAGAAGCAGGCTCCATGGTGTTTCTCCCGTAGCCAATCCTCCCCCTCCTGCCCCACGGCCGAGCCCCCCTTCCCCGGGTCGCAGCCAGCTGCAGCCCCCTTCTAGCGGCGTCTGTCTCCTCCGCTCACCCGGGGAGGTGGTGGGGGACTGAGTGCTGGAGTCTGTACTCGCATGGACAAACACAGAAAGCATGAGTTTAAATTTAGATTCCGGCCTGGCTCCTGGGGGCTGCCAGAGCTCCTGAGGCAGCAAAAGGGCCTCTGCAGCTGTTGCTTCTTTGCGGGGCGCGCTGGGAGGCGGGCGAGTGCTTCGGATGCCACTGCCCCGGGTGGGGGTGGGAGCAAGCTTCCCACACTGGGCACACTGCTTCTGAAAGCAAAGCACCTTTGTCCCAGGTCAGCTCTTCCCCAGGTCCCTTGGCCTCCCTTGTCCAAACTGGGAAGCTGGGCTGCCTGGGACGGCGTGCGCAGCCTTATTTGCTGAATCACATCACTCAGGGTGAGATGGAGAACCCAACTCTGGCCAGTTCCCAAAGAAGGTTACCCCACAAACCCTTTCTCTGCAGGGTTTCACCTTCATTTGGTGCAATCTGCTCAGATGAGCCCTGCGTTCTGTGATCCTGGGACTGCAGGGCCTCTGGGGCTGGGGCTGTCCCACTGGCAGGGACTTGGATCCCAACCTCAGAGCTACAGGGAGTCACAGTAGTCTGCTTGCAGACTGTGGAGGTATCAGGAGATGCAGGAATCCAACAGGCCTAGTCTGGATTGTGTCCTGGCAAGTGCAGCTAGCCTTGGGAAAGCCCAGCTAGGTGAATGGTATGAACTGTTAGAGTAAATCCCAAGCTGAAAAGCAGGCAGGGAGAGTGGCAGGTTATTAGCATCTCTTCACAGCAGGGGAAACTGAGGCACCAGGAAGGGGTGCTGCTGGGGTTTTCCTGGGGTTTCCTGGACTGAGTCAGCAAAATAATTGCAGTGATCTTATTAGTTACGGTTATGTCCTATGGCAAAGAGTAGCAGTGTCCTACAGAGATGCTACAGTCCAATGGGACTGATCAGCTGTGCCAACCCCATGCATCCCAGAGAGCTGCTCTTTCCACTGCACCACACTGCCTTGCTCAAAGCTTCCTCTCCTTTGCTTTGCAAGGTTATCCCACTGCAAAGGGAAAAGCTCTTAGAGCTGTGCAGCAGGCTGGGTCAAGGGTCAGGAGGGTCACAGTGTCAAGGGAACTGATCTCTCCCTGCCTGTGGCAGAGAGACAGCGTGGAAAGCAGGTCCTGCCACTGCTCCAACCCATTTTGATGCACTTTGGAGGAAGGGGCCCTCAATTGTAAAAGGGTTAAATTAGGAACCTGCCCTTTCTGACACCATTCTGCTGCATTTTGTGAAAATCAGAGTCAAAACACTTCTGCTGAGGGTTTCAGCCCTATCTCCACATCAGGCAGGTCCTTGCATGGTCCCATTTCTCATTTAGTCCTTGTTCTTCCTCCTAAAGCCTAGTGAAAGCCAGGAGCCGTATTTCTGCTGCTGCCTGTGCAGGAGAACCTGTCCCAGCCGACAGCAAGGATGGGGGGCCCATCTAGCGGTGAGCCCGAGGAGAAACAGCTGCCCTTTGGCACCCTGGAAAAGTCTCCTGGGAATTGGGAGGGCTGTGTAGTCGGGCTCAGGCAGGGGGGTTTGTGGGGAGGACACTCAGGACCTCTCCGTTCTCCTCTACACCCCTACGCTCACACACCCAGCTGGCCACCACTGCTCACCTTGCTATGTTCTGTTTCTCACAATGCTGTGCTGGCAACCACCAATACGGCACGGCTTCAAGCAAACACACTGCAGCACTCTGCTTGACCGAGGTGTTCCTTCCTGCCAGGGAGGGAAAGACTCCTTCCTCGGGAAACCTCTGACCATTCACCCCCAACCACCTTAAAGACTTCCAGGCCTTCAGGTTTATCTCCAGATCTGTAACCCCAGAGACACGGCATGGCCCAACGCACAGTAAGCCCATGGTGGAGCCCAGACATGCCAGGTGGGCTTCCCCTGCTCTGCAAGGCACGGGGACAGGACAACTGCCTCCCTCACGGGGGCTCCAGCAGTCACCACACCAACCAAAACACCTCACACTTCCTGGCACAGGCCCCTCCCGCCCCTCTCCCTCTTCTCCCCGCTCCCCCCCTTCCCCTCTCCTTCTTTCTCCCCTTTTCCCTTCTTTCCCCTTCCTCTCCTCCTTCCCTCTCCCTTTCCCAATCCTCCCCTCTCTTCTCTCTTTCCCCTTCTCTCTTCCCCTCTCCCCCTTTCCTTCCCTTACATCTCTTCCCCTTCTTCCCTTTCTTCCTCTCCTCCCCCTCTCACTGCAACTGGTCAGAACGTGTTCTTTGCCCACCTCTTTGTCTGTCCCCTCCCCCTGTTGGTTCCCGAGCTATAGGGTCAGTCTCTGAGAGGTTTTTTGTGATGGACCTCGTATATACATCTGTGAGCAAGTCTGTTCGTTGCCACTCATGGACCAAGGGGCCTTCATTCCGATCAGCCAGAGAGGACAACAGGATGAGGCCACTGGTTCAATTTGTATTTTAGTGAGTGCTAAGCATGCGTGTACTAATTTGTGTGGCCAGTCACGTGTTTATGTCTTTACGCGTGTGCATCTGTGCGTGTGTCTGTTTGTATCCATAGAATCATAGAATAATCACCAGGTTGGAAAGGACCCACTGGATCATCGAGTCCAACCATTCCTAACACTCCCTTAAACCATGTCCCTAAGCACTTCATCCACCCCTTCCTTAAACACCTCCAGGGAAGGCGACTCGACCCCCTCCCTGGGCAGCTGTTCCAGTGCCCCATGACTCTTTCCGTGAAGAATTTTTTTCTGATATTCAGCCTGAACCTCCCCTGGTGGAGCTTCAGGCCATTCCCCCTTGTCCTGTCCTCTGTCACTTGGGAGAAGAGCCCAGCTCCCTCCTCTCCAGGAGTTGTAGAGTTGTAGAGAGTCTCCCCTCAGCCTCCTCTTCTCCAGGCATGAGTATGTATGCACATGTGGGTTTGTTTCCATGTGCATGTATGTGTGTGTATTTGTATGTGTATGTGTGCCTGTATCCATGTATGTGTATGTATGTGTTCATGTGTGTCTGTACCCATGTGTGTGTATGTATCTCTGTCTGCATCTGTATATCCGTGTATGTGTGTACCCGTGTGTGTATCTGTTTCTATCCGTGTGTGCATCCGTGTGTGTATGTGTATTTGTGTATGTGAGAATGAGTGCACCCTCAGCAAGTTGGCGGATAGCACCAAGCTGAGTGGTGTAGTTGCCACACCAGGACGGGATGTCATCCAGAGGGACCTGGACAGACTGGAGAAGTGGGGCTTTGAGAACATCATGAGGTTCTGCAAGGCCAAGTATAAGGTCCTGCACCTGGGTCAAGGCAATTCCCATTTTCCAGAGATGATGAGGGATTATGTGATTGAGAGCAGCCCTGCAGAGAAGAACCAACCATGTCCTGGGCTGCATCCAAAGCAGCGTGGCCAGCAGGGTGAGGGAAGTGATTCTACCCCTCTATTCCTCTCTTGTGAGACCTCATCTGGAATACTGTATCCAGTTCTGGAATCCTCAATGTAAGGATATGGAGCTGTTGGAATGGGTCCAGAGGAGGGCTGCAAGGATGATCGGAGGGCTGGAGCACCTTCCCTAGGAGGACAGGCTGAGAGAGTTGGGGTTGTTCAGCCTGGAGAAGAGAAGGCTCAGAGGAGATCTTATAGTGACCTTCCAGTACCTGAAGGGGGTACAGGAAAGGGGGAGAGGGGTTATTCATAAAGGCTTGTGGTGATAGGACAAGGGGAAATGGGTACAAATTGGAGAAGGGCAGATTTAGACTAGACATTAAGAAGAATTTCTTCACCATGAGAGTGGTGAGGCACTGGCCCAGGTTGCTCAGGGAAGTTGTGACTGCCCCATCCCTGGATGTCCCTGCCCATGGCAGAGGGGCTGGAACTAGATGATCTTTAAGGTCCCTTCCAACACAAACTATTCTATGATTCTATGATTCTATGATTCTATGAGTGTTTATTTGTGTGTATGTGTGCATGTACGTGTGTGTGTTTGTGTGTGTTTCTATGTGTGTGTGTGTATCCGTGTGTGTGTGTGTGTGTGTTTGTATCCACGTGTGTGTGTGTGTGTATGTATGTGCATGTATGTGTGTCTGTATCCATGTGTGTGGATGTGCACAGGGATGTGTTGGTATTTTGGGGTAGGGGTGTGTGTGTCCCTACTGGGAACCTGTGCTCAGCCTCACTCCTGGCTGGACCTGGGGGTTTGAGCTGTGGCAGGGTTAAGCAGCCCCTAGCAGGGATGTGTTTCATTTGCAGAGAATTTACTTCCCACAGCTCCTGATCTTTTCTTGTTACGTCCCTTGAAGATGTGTGCACGGTTTTCATTTTTAGGTGGATAGAAAGCATCCCTTTACCAGGGTTGAACCTACAAAGTCAAAACTCCAGATAAGAAGGTTGTTCAAATCCCCAAATAGATGAGAAGTTCCCATCCTGTGGACAAGGGGAAGGCTATGACTTCAGGGTTTTTGAGTTTTCTTAAAAACTCATGAACACTGGCATATAAAATAGCTCTGCCTTGGATTACTTAATAACAGAATGAAGTCTTCTGGCCCTGCAGAGAAGGACTGGGAGGTGCTGGTCGATGAGAAGCTCAACATAAGCCAGAAATGTGTGCTTGCAGCCCAGAAGGCCAACCGTATCCTGGGCTCCATCAAAAGAAGAGTGGTCAGCAGGTCAAGGGAGGTGATTCTGCCCTTCTATTCCTCTCTTGTGTGTCCAGTTCTGGAATCCTCAACATAAGAAGGCTATGGAACTGTTAGAACGGGTCCAGAGGAGGCTACAAAGATGATCGGAGGGCTGGAGCACCTCCCATACAAGGACAGGCTGAGAGAGTTGGACTTGTTCAGCCTGGGGAAGAGAAGGCTCCAAGGAGATCTCATAGCGACCTTCCAGTACCTGAAAGGAGCCACAAGAAAGCTGAGGGAGGGGCTATTCACAAAGGCTTGTAGTCATAGGACTAGGGGCAATGGGTATAAACTGGAGAGGGGCAGATTTAAACTAGACATACGGAAGAATTTCTTCACCATGAGAGTGGTGAGACACTGGAGAAGGTTGCCCAGGGACGTTGTGGCTGCCCCATCCCTGGAGGGGTTCAAGGCCAGGTTGGGCAGCCTGATCTAGTGGGAGGTGTCCCTGCTCATGGCAGGGGGGTTGGAACTAAATGATCTTTAAGGTCTCTTCCAATCCTAACTATTCTACGATTCTATGGGAGGGAACAGAGACCCTGTCTGCCTCATAGCTGGGAAGAGGGTCTGCTGGCAAGGCTAATGCAAATATTTTTGTGTTAGTTTTGGAGGCTGTTTTTTTTTTTTTTCTTTTGATTCAGCCTTTCATAGCTGGTTCATTCACAACAGACATGACTTAAAGCATCACTTTATTGCATGAACATAAAAGTAGTCACTGCTTAGCATATCTCAGAACAAAGCGTATGCAGAAGCAAATATGGTTTCAGTATTGCCACCTTCTGTTTGTGTACTGTTTCTGGATTCAACCTTCATTTGGAAAAAACACTCTTCCAGAGTTCTCTATTTGAATTGCAGTAGCGCAAAGGGCTCATAGCATTACCAATAGCCACCACTCTTTCTACCCTAATAATATGCTGCTCTCAGTTTCCCACACCCATCCGTTTTTCCTGGCCCCTGTTCCATACAGCCTTACTCTTCATACTTGGGGATCCTGAGGAAACAGTTGCTACTTGTGGGGTGATTTAACAACCCTTGACGTAGGAACTCAGGTCTTTGCCCTCACAATAGTCTCTCCAGCCATACCTGGAAAAGAAATACATGATGTAATTTGAGGGGTTAGATAATGATTGAATTGGTTATAACCCCAGACCTGGTTAGTCTTTGAGAATCTTGGGTGAAGAAAGCTGGGCATGAAAGATGTGAGTCAATGGAAATTCTGAAGAGCTCAATCTAGGGAGCTGGGAAAGGGGAAGGAAACCAAAGGGAGAGCTCTGGGAGGGGAGGAAGATTCAGAGAATTAAGGCGGGAGATGGGAGCTAGGACTCCTCAGTTCTTTCTGCACTAGGAGGACTGTGCTGAACTTTCCCAAATACAGCTTGTCACCCCCTGCCACCACCACCAGTCAATAGCAGGGTCTTCTTTGGTGTCCTCTACTTGCTCCTCCCCAGGGCCCACTGCAATTATTCTTACCAGGGACTGAGGCCCTTCGCCTCTTCAGCAATCTTCTTTGCACACTGAATGTCATCCTCAATATTATTATCTAGTAATGCTGTAGAGAAGGGGGGAAAGGTCAGTAGGGAGGAAAAAGGATTAAAGGGAGAGCAGGTTTAGATGGGCAAAGTAAAAGGTGTTCATCAGGAAGGGTAAGTGGGATACTGAGGAGATGGATGAATAGAAGGATGCATACAGAGAAATGCCCAGAGCAGCTCTAGACAGATGTCATGAACAGATATGGGTGCTTTCATAAAGTGGGAAAAGGTCTTTGCTCTGTTTCACTGCTTACCTGAGCAACGGATATGGCAGGCATTCCTGGATCCACGGGTCCTGCCATCCTCACACCAGTACTGACTGTTGATCTGAAAAATCCCATAGTCCCTGCTTGGACCATCGTCATGAAACGCTTTAGTGTTGTAACTGCTCTCGTGTGCCACCAGACAGACCCCTGCAGGAGGAAGAGAGTTCCTGGAGGAGGAACATCAAGGTGTGCTCAGGGTAAATAAGAGAAAAGTGATGAAGGGCTCAAGGATGAATGAAGAGCTGCAGAAATAAAGTGGTGATACTGTAAGTCTGAGAAATGGATGGGTAAATGCTTGGAAGGATAAAAGTCTGGATAAGTGTTTGTTGTGTAAGCAATAGAAGGGGAAAAGGAAGAGGATGAGGAAGAAAGATGATGAAGTCAAAGGGATGGAGGGACAGAATAGTACTGCTAGAAGATTACAAAGAACCTGAGAAGGACAAGGGTAGTATAGGCTGAGAGGCCCAGTGGGAGCTCATTGTACTCACAGTCAGCTACAGTTTTGCCCTCAAAGCCCTCAAAGCCATTTTGAAGTAGGATCTTCACCAGGTCACATCGGGGGATTATTTCTCCCTGGGTGCCTGATAGAACCAGGCCAACGAAGACAGGAAGAAAGACAAAAGGAGTCATTGACTTTCTCATAATGCAGTCCACAGCCAGGAAGTGCCAAAGCAGCTTGGGCTGTCTGTCTGCCAGGACTGCCTGCAACACCAGCCTTTTATTTGCACTCCCAGGAGGAGGCCCAGTTGGCCAGCAAAACATGTCTGGGAAGTGTGGGAGGGCCTTACAGTAAGGAACTGATAAGGGAGTGGGCCAAAAGCCAAAGACAATTCCAGGGCAATGCCCATACCTATTCCAGCAGCCCTGCAAGGCTGGGGTACATGCCTGTGTCACCATTATTATGGCTTTGGTTTGTCTCATTCTCCTTTTATCAGTGAAACTGAAAGGAGAGAATTCTGCACAGGCAATTATGAGGCTAGAATTTCCCTAATGACATGAGAAGCCCTGTGTGAGGTAGACGTCTGAGCAATTTCCCCCAGAGACAACCTTCCAGCACACCAACATTTCCTGTCTCAAGCATTTTGCATCTTGAGGGCTGGGATTGCATTTCCATAGGGTTGTTCAGTGTGACAAACGCCGAACAAGTGCATGGAGGAAGAGTTTCCACTGCAGTTCCCGCCAGGGGCACCCAGACACCTCATCATGCAGGCCATCCTCTCCTAGCAACTCAGGAAGAAACATAGAGTGCTGAGAATGGAGGGAAATTCCCAGCTTTGGGTAGGACTTGATTTTGTTGGGCACCAGGTGGACATGGGCAATGGCTGGGGGAGCTCCAAGCAATGAGTTACTTATTACAGGAAGGAGGTAGAGCGTTCAGTCAATACATGAACCAAATGCTAAAGGAATGGTTGTCCAGTTGGCTGACCTGAAGAAAACTGCATTACTGGAAAAGAGATTGCAATAAGATGATAGTGCATCAGTAGAGTTTGCATGCCACACAATGACGTTGTTATTATCATGCAGAATAAACACAATCATAATACAAATGTTAGACATGATACATAGTTAGAGCTCCAACGCTTTTTTCAGGACATGGGATTGGCTGAGGTACTCCATGCTCCCTGGACCTTGGGCTTCAATGGCCAGAGCTGCTTGCAGGTCTCCACAGCTCCCAGTGCGATGTGAAGAACTACACAGACTGTAGACTTGACATGAGGAAGCATTTCTTTACCAAGAGGGTGGTCAAACACTGGAACAGGCTCCACGGAGAGGTGATCAATGCCCTAAGCATGGCAGTGTTTAAGATGCATTTGGACAATGCCTTTAATACCATGCTTTAGGTTTCAGTCAGCCCTGAAGTAGTCAAGCATTTGGACCAGATGATCACTGTAGGTCTGTGTCAACTGAAATAGTCTGGTTGGGTCTATCCTGTTCTGTTCTGTTCTATTCTATTCTATTCTATTCTATTCTATTCTATTCTATTCACAGTAGCTGAATCTCCGTGTCAGACTGACTTAGGGATGCCGGACACACACCAGTCCATGACACCCTGCAGGATGCCTCTGAAGTTGCCACAGGATATATCCAGTGGTTACTCTAATATCCCTGGAAAGCAGTGATATGTTGTCCTGGGGACTGGTAAAAAAGCAAACATGATGCCCATCTTCGAAAAGGTAGAGGAAGGAAGGATGCAGGGAATTCCTTGGCAGTCAATCTCACCTCAGTGCACAGGAGGATCATGGGTTCAGTCCTCGTGGAAGCCACTGCCAGGTATGTGAAAGACAATAAGGGGACTGGAAACAGCCAGCATGGTTGGCCCAGGAGCAAATTGTGGCTGAGCAACCCAATTGCCTTCTAAGATGAAATGACGACTTCTGTGGCTGATGGGAAAGCAGGGCTTGTGTGCCTTGTCCTTTCATAAGGCTTCCAAGGCAATTTCCTGGACAAGAAAAGCAGGTGATAAGGGCTGGATGGATGAAGTGCAAGGTGAGTGAAAATGAGATGAACCTCCAAGTGGAGTGGATGCTGATTCTAAGTTTTAGTGGTGGTCGCTTTAGAGTTGATTTCCTCGGAGGCTGATACTGGAGCTAATACTGCTTGCATATTCATGGACAGAATGGAGAATGGACAGGGTTTGTCCAGTTCATTTGCAGCAAAAACCTGTCTAGGTGGTGGCTGGTAAAAGCCCATGATGTTTCAGAATACCTTAAAAATATCTTAGGATCATCAGGCAGGCAGGTGCCTCATACAGGATGGGTCCCAGTTAACAGTTATCTTTTGGAATTATTGTGGTATGGGAACATGCACTTTTAGTCAACATTTGTTCTGCTGTATGGGTTTCTATAGATAAGAGAGGCCAGGGTTTAGGAAATAATAATGCAATTTGTCAGCATGGCTTTTGATTGGGGAACTGAGAACTTAAGTAAATTAAAAATTTCCATGGAAGCTGTTTGGACAGACCAAGCTAATAACTGGTAGGAGATAGGAAGGAGATGGGGAGGAATTGACTGGTGGGTGAACTTGGCAGGTAATTAATTTTTGGGGTGACGACCACAGAGTGCCCCTAAAGACCCCTTGGAGCATGTACAGAAAGTGCAAGGAATGGCTTGGCATTTAGTACAATTATGTGTTAATATCTGATTATATGCTTGATGAACAATGCTTGTGCAACTTTATGGGAGCTGCAGGCAGTTGCCTGAGAAGAGGCCAGTGGCTGCCCATGTGTTGAGAAGAGTTGATTCTAGCCAGCTTCAAAACAGACCTAGAGTGATGGGCTGGCCAAAGCAGAGCCCATCAGCAAAGCCAGTGTCACCTCTGTGATAATATAGAGAGAAAAGGCAGAAAATGGCAAAGAGGGAAATAGGAGAGGGAAAAGAAAGGCTCAGAAAAACCAGGGAAGCACCGTGGGTGGAAAAATCTGGACCTTCATCATGAAGATCTTCACCTTGGATCTTCACCTTGAAGATCTTCGAGTTCAAGCATAAACCTCACACTGCTCAGGCTACCCCTAAACCATGTCCCTAAGCACTGCATCCACATGGCTTTGAAATCCGTGCAGGGATGGGGACTCAGTCCATTCCCTGGGCAGCCTCTGCCAGTGCTTCACAACCCTTTCAGGGAAGTAATTTTTCCCTAATATCCAGGCTCCTCCCCCACGGAGGTTTCTGGTTTTTTTAGTGTGGGATTAAGGCTGAATGTGGGAATAAGGCCAAGTACGGGAATTGGTCTGAATGTGGCAAGAAATGGATCAGGGTGCTTCCCCCATGGAAACCATGGGCTGAGTACAAGGCTTTCAACAGAAAGGAATCCACCAAGGTCATCTGAAGTGGAGGATGAGAGGCCTAGAAGTAGGTGTAGCTCCTGCTATCAGCAAGGCCCTTGCAAGTACAGTAGCCTAATTATTTTCTAAGAAGGTGGATTGCAGCTGCTACTCTGACAACTTAGCCTTACAGATGACCTTTCCTCATCATTGTAATATCGTTACAGTACTAAAACATACCTCCGCACCTAAGGATCCCTGCCTCTGAGGCAAACCTTTCCCATGGCTGCACCTATTGGGCTTGTGCAGTTAAGTGTTGGCTGCAAAGCAAGGATTTTTCCTCCACCAATTTGTTGGTGATATACCTCAGACCCCTGTATGACTATGGTAGCACAACTTGGACTCCTGTTGTGGGGGTATAGTCCAGCTACTCCTGTGTACTGAATGAGAGCTTGCAACCATGACCAATTGGTGTCCTTTTAACCATTAACTAGAGATGAAATCTGGAGTAACACCCAAAGTTTAAGTTGTGGGTTAACAATATTGTTAAAATTTAGTTTTGCAGGTGACTATGAAAATCAGAAATGTCACCATGGCTCTGGCAAGTATCAGGATTCCTCATTAACACTCACTGTTCACATGGGTGAGTCCGCTGTCCACATTCATCCAGAATACCTGTACAGAGAAAGAAGAAAAAAATGAAACCCAACATATTCAGTTGAGAAGACAACCAGCACAGTGAATTAAAAAGAAGGCATTATCCACTGAGTACTGATTCAGGCATAGAGATTTTTTTGAGCAGTCAATATCATTGCCACAGTGCCAATTTTGGGCATTTTTACTATCGCAGGCTGTCCCCTGTGGAAGCCAGTAAGATGCTCCCCTGGTTCAGTGTCTGTCTTTGGCATCAGGGTTGTGATGGGGGTACAGAAGGCCTTCATTTTTGGACAGTAAACTGTTGCTTTAAACAGAATCATATTTTCCCTGGCAGCAGCTGCAACTGCTGTAGCCATGGTAATTCCTGAGATGATCTCTACTCCCACCCAAGTGTATTTCTTATTACCTGAGGGTCTCCAGGGACCTAAGTGATCGATCTGCCATGTAAGCCATAATGTCTTTGTATCACGGATATGTGCTTTACCCAGGAGGTATTATTAAGCTGAAAATGGCATTGTGACTACCAGGCGGTGACTACCTGTTCACACAGCTTTGTGGGTATCGGCCACCCCCAGGCTACACCCTCATGTGTCAACCCGTTTGGTGTGACCTTGCTTGATATGTAACCATACCCATTCTTGATTCTCCTCCATGACTTCAGTTTCGTGTGGTCATGTCAGGTTGTTCACTTGTTGATTGAACTGAGCAGCAATGGAGGCTGATCGATCATGTCCTTTTACCCAACCAATATGCAACGTCCTTTGGTCTCCTATGGCTAGCAATTGCTTCCAGCTACCAGTTTGCCAAATGGCAACTCTTAACCTGACATTAATTTGCGGCCCAGTGACCCATCTGTTTGGATGAAAACTGCATAGAAATCAGTGTAAATGTGGCTGGCACCATGTTGTGCAGCTAGTGGAACCGCGCTAAGCTCCCCTACTTGTGCACTATCTTTACCAGTTTCACTTAATTTTTTCTCCTGTGGCCACTTCCAGTGCCGCTGCCTTGTAATGCCATTCATTATTTCCTCTGTGGGAAGATGATCAGTATGCATCAGTAAACCACACTCCTTTGAGATTGCTTGAAAAATGTATCTTTCACAAAAGCTGCCATCCATGCGTGAGAGGAACACTGGCTTTGAGTCATCAATTCTGCAATATTTAGCACAACTGCTGTCAAAGTTGCAGTATTTCCTGCAATCAATAGTAAGTCTTCACTGTCCATTTGGCTTTCTAACTGGCCAGACAGCAGAATTACAGGCAGAGTGAGTGCTCTTCTAAAGCTTTCACTGCCCCATCTATCCCCGTCAGTGCTGCCGCAGGCAGAGGATATTGGTTTGTGTTGGTGATCCGGGACAGAGGCAAAGGGACGGATACTTCCAACAGATGGATTTTCACAATGCCAAAGTCTTTCTCAGTCCAATCTCCATTATTTCACCCTGCAAAACTCCACAAAGTACCATCAGGTAACTTCCATAACCTGCCATACAATGTATTGAATCCTAAAATATTACGTATTAGCAGCAGCAACTAATACTTCAGCACGAGTTAATTGCTCCTCTCCTGGGAACAATTGTGCTGTCAGGTAATCCTTATCAATACCCTCAATTCTAGCTACTTTTATTTTGCAATGACTGGGCTTTATTCTTAGAATCTCGGCAGTTTCATCAGTTGTCATAGTCATTTAAGCACCTGTATGCACCAAAAAATCCACCATTTTTCTGGGTCCAACCGGAATAGAAATTACCAGTTCATATTGCTTGTCAGGGAGCCAGTGCATTGTCAGCATTGTCTGGGCAGGGTGGCTCATTGCCCTCCCCAGGGATACTTGTTTGTTGGCCGAGATCTTGACAATTCAATTAGGTCTTGCTTTGGTGCAGGTGTAGTTTCTGGTTGTGATTTAGCTTTTTCACAAGGCTGGTTTTGCCCAGTCTTAATAATGTTCTTTGCTGCAGTTAAGGACTGAACTAGCTCATGGAGATCCTCTACCGTGACACCATACAGCCAATACTGAGGCACTCCCAGTTCTCGAGCCTGATGCCACAAAGACTTTCTTTCCCTCTGACTTTGGGATTTTCACTTGAGTCAGGGTCAGGTGATAGTAAGCTGATGTACTCACAGAGTACAACCCATGGATCTTTCCACAGATCTCTCTGCGGTCTTCTCTGTGGAGATACTGATCCAGCTCATCTGGTGTCCGTAATCAACTACATCCTTTAAGAATTCATTCCAATTCATTACATGATTTCATTGTCTATGGCTGGTATTTTGCAGGCATTCCTGAACGTGTGCTACATCCATCTTTAAACTATCAGGAAGGCTGTGAATTAAGGGTGTTAACCTATGTGGGTCAACTGGAACAGCCATCGGGGATTTTGTTGTCAGATATCCATAATATATCACTTGTACGCATGCCGCCTTCTGCACCAAGGAAGCCAAATCAGAAAATTTCAGCGGATTCCCAAGTTCTTGTGGGTTCAGACTCCCTGTCCAATGAACAGCGCATGCTGTTAGGGAATAGTCCCCAAGGGGAGTGGCTGTGCGAAAAATGCCTGCTCCCCAAAAACATTCACTCTTCCTCATCTAAAATTACTCGATCCCCAGTTAGGCTGACTCCCCACACATATTCTACCTCCATTTCCTTTGGCAATCCTTAGGAATGCTTTTCCTGCAATTTTGCCAACTCAGTAGGGGAACCAAAGAATCGTGCATGCACTGACCTGCTGCACACCTCCTGTCCCCCCATTGGTAGTCTCTGTTTTCACTGGTGGCCCCACAGAAACCACCTGATAATCAGAACTGGGGTTTTCTTCACTCTCCTCCTCCTCATCTGAATCACATCAGCTATCTCCTTCCCAAGCTTCTGTGTAAGAAGCTACTTGTTAATTTATAAATCTGTCTGATTTCTCAAAGACAATTAACCTTGTCTAGCCTGCTGAGTTCAGATTCGAAAAATTCCTTTAAACTTCTCAGTAAATTTTCTGAGACTTATATGTATAAACAAGTTGATTTTATTTAGAATAATTACAATAGCTCGTGATTTAATAAGGTTTTATAGTGGCTGCAGAGAAGATACTGTTTGCGAAAATACATTGAACAATCCTATATATGATCCAACATCCAAACACGTTCAGGAACTAAAATTTAGCTTTTAGTGGGAATAAAGCTAAATGCAGGAATGGGACCTGATGCTTCCTCCTCCCCTGCACCCCCCTCTTCCTCTTGCCATGGCCTGAGCACAAGGCTTTCAACAGAGAGGAATGCACCAAAGGCATCTCAAGAAAAATACAGTTTATGAAACCTACTGCATTGAAGATCAAATTTGTATTTTTTTCCTTATGAAACCATTTACAAGAAGAATATCAGACAAAAGTCATTCTGTTATCTTGCATGATATGTATGATGCATCTCTTATGTAACAATACCATGTAAAAATGAAGGTCTCTTTTTAAATACCAGAAACACACGGCAAAATTAGGCCCCTTTCCTTCTACTTTCTGTTCCCTTCTCCTCCCCTTCCCATTCCCCTTCTTTTTCCCGTCCTTTCTGGAGCAGCCACAGCCCAGCTCAGCCCCTACTGATACAAAAAGCAGTTCCTATTACACAAAGTGGAATATTTTTTAGTTAAGCTAAAGTATAGCTCAGTTTCGTCTAAGGAATTGTGGTCTTTGAAAATTAGACAGAACATCCCTCTGAGAGCATGTTTTCTCTCTGACAGTGTTTCTCCAGACACAGTTCGTTCCTTGAAGATGCTCAGCCTTGTGCTCGGTGTGAGCTGTGCTGAACAGCGGCGGCTGCTGCTGGAACCCCCTTGGCTGAGAGTTTTCATCCATCTTAAAGCCAAGCTCAGTAGAGCTGGAGCCAGCTCCAAACTAGCACCAGTTTTGACTATTGCGAAGCTTCATAATAACATTAAAATGAGTCCTCAAAAGGAACAGAATATGCTTGAGATTTCTGGAAGAATTTGTACACCTGCACGTAAGTGAGAAATACATTCTGCCCCAGCTCTTGTCTCGCTGCACACGATTGATGGAGATCACTCCCTCCTGCTCCCCAGGCCTCAGAAAGGATGCTCACTTCCTAAAACTCTGAAAGGAATATTGTAGAGGCATTTTCATATGATGATGATGACGATGCCACATGGGGCAACACTGCTCTGGCCCGGCTTCTCTCCAGACCTCCCCTCCCACCCACCGGTAAAACGAACTCCCTCCCAGCCGAACCCCGGCCAGTCCCCACTTGTATAATCACAGAATATCATCACAGAACAGTTTGGGTTGGAAGGGACCTTAAAGATCATCTAGTTCCAACGCCCTGCCATGGGCAGGGATATCCCACTGGCTCAGGCTGCCCAAGGCCTATCCAACCTGGCCTGGAACGCCTCCAGGGATGGGGCAGCCACAGCTTCCCCGGGCAGCCCGGGACAGGGCCTCCCCACTCTCACGGTGAGGAAATCCTTCCTAGAGTCGTGCCTGCGGCCGCCCTCTCCCCTCCATCCCCAGCGTTTTTCCCGGCTGGGACACCGCTCCGGAGATCTCCGCAGGGACCTCCTGCCCTGAGCGCGCCCTCTGCGGGGCTGCCACGGCCATTTCACGCTGCCGGTGCCCGGTTAGGTCCCAGCGCCCCACCGGGAGGCGGAGCCGCTCGGGAGACAAACTCCGCGACGGAAGCGGTTCCCTCGGACCGTTTCTTGGCGACGGTGGAGCCGGAGGCGGAGGGGGTGGCGGGGAGGCGGGGAGGCGAAAGGGCTCCGGCCGTGCCCCTTCCTCGTGCCGCGAGCGGCAGGGCTCCAGGTGACTTCGGGCAGGCGTGCGGGGCGGCATCCGGAGCGTCCCCCTCGCCTCTGCCCGCAGCCGAGTCGGGGCGAGGCTCCGCGTCCCCGCGAGAGGCAGCGGCACTCCGGGCTGCTCCGCCGAGGGGGGGTCGGGGGCAGTGCTGCCACTGCCCTCGCGCTGGCGCTGAGGGGGAATGGGCTGAAGCTCCGCCTGGGGAGGTTCAGGCTGGATATCAGGAAAAAATTCTTCACGGGAAGAGTCATCGGGCACTGGAACAGCTGCGCAGGGAGGGGGGCGAGCAGACACATACACATACAAATACACACACATACATGAACATGGAAACAAACCCACATGTACATACATACTCATGCCTGGAGAAGAGGAGACGTTATTGCTCTCTACAACTACCTGAAAGGAGGTTGTGGAGAGGAGGGAGCTGGGCTCTTCTCCCAAGTGACAGAGGACAGGACAGGAGGGAATGGCCTCAAGCTCCGTAAGGGGAGGTTCAGGATGGATATCAGAAAAAAATTCTTCACAGTAAGAGTCATCGGGCACTGGAACAGCTGCCCAGGGAGGTGGTTGAGTCACCTTCCGTGGAGGTGTTTAAGGAACGGGTGGATGAAGTGCTTAGGGACATGGTTTAAGGGAGTGTTAGGAATGGTTGGACTCGATGATCCAGTGGGTCCTTTCCAACCTGGTGATTATTCTATGATTCTATGATCCCTCGGGCTGAGCTTGTGCGGAGCCGCGGCCCCCACGCTCCCCCTTGCCCACCGCAGGGCCTCGTCAGCACATGGCTTAAACTTCGGAGGGCTGCAGCTGGTTTCAAGCGCTGGTGACTCTCAAAGGCTTTCATGGGAAACTCGATGACTTTTTTTAGGGGAAGAGTGGCAAGAAACCTGCCCGGAGGAGAAGGACGTGGGGGTGTTGATTGGCTGCACGCAAGGGGGCCCTGGTACAGGGCTCTCAATTTTTTTTCAGAAGGAAGTGTGTTAATGTAAAGAGAGCTTTTTTCAGGGACTGAAATTTTGAGTATATTCTTGGAATGTTTGGAAATCCTCTTCTGAAATAACTGTGAAGTCCAAGATGGATTAAGTAAACCACCTTTTCCCCAATTAACTGTTTTCTTCATTGTGCCTATGGATTAGGCAATTGTAGACAGCGTTCTTTTTGGAGTTTTGTCGAGTGGTTAGGATGTGATAGAGCTGATTTTTATAAGACAGTTTGTTCTATCGGTAGCCTTCAGTGAAACCAGGAAATGTGTGTATGTTGATGCAATAGGGTTCAGAAATTATTTTTCAGAACCCCTTGCTGCAATTTGGCTGTACATAGAAAGGATGAAGCACGTTAGTAGTGTGAGAATATTTTTATTATGTGTCCAGGATGAAATTAATGAGATGGGAAAAATCAATAGCTGATCTGTGCCTGGAAATAAATTCTTACATACATTTTGGCCTTGACCAAACTAGGAGATTGACCCATTCCAAGGCAAAGATGCACATGAATGAAATTTTCCTGGAGCGCTTGGAGGTGAGAATAAGGGACATGTAAAGCTCTAAGCAGCAGGAAAATTAAGAGGTGATTTTAAATCTGCCAAAGAGAGCAATCTCGCTTGAAATATTTGACCAAATTGAGATAGGGATTCAGTTCAGCAAGTCTGCAGTGACTCACAAACTATTGGATGGCTAAATAGACAGTAGAGGAATAATTAGGTGGCAAGAATAGATTGTGAAGGTACCAGCAAAGTTCAGAAGTCTGGAAGAAAAATGCTTTCATGTATTCCAAGTAAAGAAAAAAGAAACTACTTCTCTTTGGCACATTTTAAATGTATTCAGAAGATATGCAGCCTTTTCAGTTCAGCATTGGAGTAGGCTGCAACAGTAGGAACAATCTGTTGCCTGGTGTCTGAAGCAATCACGTATGTGTCTCTTCCTCAGGCAGAGAAGGGCATAATCCCAGGTTATTGCATTTGATGGGCAGTAATTCCCTATTTCCTTGATCTGGGGCTGCATAAGAAGTCGCTTCCTTCACTCACTTCTTCGAGATGGAAGCATGACCTTCTGTACTTTGAGGATAAGCATGTCAGGTACTCTTTCTCAGGAGATGCTTCTACCCTTCTACAAGGGCCTACGATTAGGGTTAGTAGGCTCACCTTTTTTCTTCTTTCTTTTTCCTTTTTTTTTCTTCTTAAACCTTTAGGCACCACTGCCAGCTTGAAGGAAAAAGGATTCTCTACACCGTTACTTTTCAAGAGCCAGAAAATGATCGTCAGAATTGTTGCTACTTGTGGGCTATTATGTCGGGGGGGGGGGGGGGGGGGGGGGGGGAGGTGACTCAAAACTTACAACGAGCCATTGAATTGTCTTTGTTTTTTTCAATGTATTTGTTCACATTCAGTTGATATGTGTATCTTTGCTTTGTTTATTTGGCTGTGCAGGAGATTCTCACAGATATAGAAGCTGTTAAGCATACGTTACAATTTTTACAGGATTTAACAGAAGCGAGGAGGGACCTACTAGTTCCTACCTTCTAAAATAAGGCAAAACAACTCTGACTATATTTTTGTGCTTGCATTTTTAAATTATTTCCTTTGCTTCTTGATGGCTGCTTCAGGATTGGTTTGATATTCACACAGCAGTATTAAAATACCATTTAAAGTCGTTGAGGATGCAGATCTAGAACACTAAATGTGCCATTAGAACAGCTGCTTCTAAAGGAAAGAGGGGATGGTATTGGTGATTCCCTTGTGCCAGCTATTGCAGACTGTGGGGTCTTCATGAGCCAGTTCAGCTCACCTGGCCGAGAGCTATCACTGTTCAGAAGAAAAGTCAACAGTTTCCTGCTGGGCTAATGAATCAAATCAACATGTGAAAGGATCCAGTGTCAGGGGGACTGGAACTTTGTTGGCAAGAGTGGGGGAGAACTCACTCTGTCAGAGTCAGCAAGCTCTTTAACCAGCTCAGCTGTTCCTAGAGTGGCAGTCTTTTTAAGTGTGACTTTAAAGCAGTTTTGATTGAGAACTCTTCACTGTGAAGAACTATTTCCAACAATTTTTAGTCCATACAACGTATTAAAGCTTTCTGATTGTATGGTCAGCATTTACCCCTGAAGCTGTTTGTGTCAAAGTTTCCTCCTATATGGTTTAATGGCTAAAGGTGACCAGTTATCCTGTTTTGGAAGTGGTGTGTTTCTTTTCAGGAAGAGCATACTTTTAAGAAAACTTCAGTCTAGACATAATAAAATGATAATGAGGACTAAAAAGCAGCTTTGTAATCAAATTTCATCATTTATACCTTTTTCAGTGAAGGTGGTATTTTGAGCTTAGATCTGGTGCGGTTGACATTTGGTGATCAAAAACGTTTGGCATCAGAACAAGTCATGTATGAGGTAAGAGGTGCATGTATGTGAAAAGGTGAAAATAATAAGTTTCTTTAAGCAAGTATCAGTTAAGTTGGTAGGGGTAATGTTTACCATCAAAAGTCAGGGCAGACTTAGAAAAAACAAAAATCCTTTACTGAGTCTTCCTGGGCATGGGCTTTGTCCATGCTTACTGGAAACAGATCATACAGTTTTATTGTGTGTTCCAGCTAGATGCATCTGCAAAGAGCCCATATACATTCAATCGTGAAAAGGAAGCAGCTTTTACAAATAAAATTATTCTGGATTTGAACACCAAATTAATGGCGTGTAGGAAAAGAGGACTTTGAAGAGGTTTGTTTAACAGCAGACTTGAATAAGCTTCTGTCTGCTTCACCTTTTAATATATGGTCAAATATAGGTATTTATTCTTTTATGATCTTTGGTTTCATGTTCTT